>NC_135237.1:219638911-219967245 GCF_051348905.1 Ranitomeya variabilis
ACCTCTGGTCTGTTCTTCTGAGGTATGGTCTGCCGGGGAGGTTTGTCAATTGGTTAAAGACCTTGTATGAGGGGGCTGAGACTTTCCCGTTCGTGAACGGTTGGGTTGGTCACTCTTTTGAGGTGAGCTCCGGGGTCCGTCAGGGCTGTCCTCTGAGCCCACTTTTATACGTGTTCGCGATCGATCCCTTCTTAAGGAGGGTAGATCGTGGACCGTTGGTGGGAGTCGGGATGGACCGGGCGGAGCCGGGGGCCACTCTGAGGGTGGTGGCGTATGCCGATGACGTCTCCCTTTTTGTATCCTCGAGAGAGGAGGCGGATTGGGTCATGTCTGAGGTCGTGGGCTACTCGGAGGCTTCCGGGTCCATGATCAACCGGGAAAAGTGCGAGAGTCTCTGGCTGGGAGGGGGAGATCCAAGTTTTGATCTCCCGGACACCCTTCCAGGGCCCCAGTCCTCCGCTAAGATCTTAGGCATCAATTTTGGCCCAGGGGACTATCCCCAACAAAATTGGGAAGGCAGGCTCAAGATTGCCGCCCAGAAGGTGGACCAGTGGAAGG
The DNA here is from genome assembly GCF_051348905.1 of Ranitomeya variabilis. Lineage (NCBI taxonomy): Eukaryota > Metazoa > Chordata > Amphibia > Anura > Dendrobatidae > Ranitomeya > Ranitomeya variabilis. The sequence continues at coordinate 219,639,470 of NC_135237.1, forward strand.
GTTGGTCTTTAACCCTGAGAGAAAGGGTCAGCTTGGCCAAGGGTTATTTGCTTCCTTTGTTAATTTACTTGGGCAGTGTCTGCATCTTGCCGGAATCTCTCTGGACACGGGTCTATAGCCTGTTCTTCCAACTGTTATGGGGGAACAGGCTTAACCTAATCAAGAGGGAGGTCACGTACCGCACGAGGAGACTAGGTGGGTTGGGTATGGTCAACCCAGTGGTGTTCTTAGTGAACACCTTTCTTAAGACCAACATTGCCAACCTCTGGACAGAGAGGGCTCCTCCGTGGGTATTCTCCTGCAGGGGATGGTTTCAGCCTTTCTTCCAGGAATGGGAGACAGGAGGGCAGGTGAAGGACCTACGAACACCACATGGACATCTCCCGGCTTATGCTACCCCGGCTCTGAAGGTGATCCGCCGGTGGGGTCTGGGAATGTGGGAAATCAGGACCATGTCGAGGAAATCCCTTGACAGTAGGGTCCTATTGACCCATTTCCAGAAGCCCCTGGTGCTCAGAGATTGCCCAGGCCGGGATCTGGAGGGGGGGCTCGGGTTGTTAAATTCTTCACGGATCCCCTCGAAGTTTTGGGACTTGGCCTGGCGCTGCTTCCACGGGAGGCTGTATGTGAGGGACAATCTGAAGTACAGGAACTCTGATGATCGGGGTTGTCCCCGTGAAGAGTGTGGCAACATGCTGGAAAGCATGGAGCACTTCCTCCTTCAGTGTCCCTTTAATGCAGGGGTCTATAACCGGGTGGGTGCTTCCATAGGCTGGCCTAGGCTGGCATCCCTTTCCTATCCGGAGTGGGCTTATGGGGCATTCAGATCCCTTGGTGGCCGAGATCGGGGCACTTTATTCCTAGTTAGTGTAGTTGTTAGGTTCTACACCTGGAATGCACGGTGCCTAGTTTCAACGCAGCATAAAACCCTCCCCCGGGATGAGGTGGTTAGTAACATCTTGGGTGACCTGGGTAAGGTGCGCTCTTTGGAGTTTGGGAGGCTGGGTGCGAGGAGGGCCTCTTGGCTTTGGAGGGGTCTCTCCTTTTAATACGTACCCGAGGGAAAGCTTGGTTTGAGTGATTAGGTAAAATCTTCCTAGGATTTCGGGAGGCCGGGTATGGATAAGGTGGTGTGGGGTGTTGAGGGACAGTTATTTAGGGATAGATAGGGACAGGGAGGGACAGTATTAGGGATAGGTAGATACTTAGCATTGTTAAGTTAGGTAGAGTAGGGTTTAGGTAGGGGCAGGCAGGGATAGTTAGGGTCAGCTTTTTGAGGGACAGTCTTAGTTGAGTAGGGACAGGGTGTTTGTGTTGGTGTTAGGGACAGGGCCTCTTCAGACTCCTTTTTCCCGGTGGTGGGCTGGTTTGTGGCACGATTAGCTTTTTGTTTTGTTTTGGAAAAATTAATGGATATTGGGCTTACAGGCGCCGAGCTTGGGCCTTACAGGTGTGTTTATTGCATTGAAGTTGTAATGTTGTAATGTTATTGTAATGTGGTTGTAAATTCTGGTTTGTAGGTTATTATTTGTAGTAGTTATTGTTATTATATATTTTTGTTATATATTTTTTTTTATTGCAGTATGTTCAGGTGTGTTTTTTTTGGGGAAAATGTAGTTGGTATTATGTGGGTGGGGATAGTTTAGGTTGGGAGGGGGGTGTGATGGGAGGGGTTTAAAATTTTTTAAAAAAGAGGGCATATGGACCCAAAAATTAAAAAGTGGGCATGAAGAAAGAGGCTCTCTCATGGACCCGGAAAAATAGTGTGTTTTAGGGCATGAACTTGCATGGACCTGTGGTGGCATTAAAGGCATGAACTGACATGGACCTAAGGGTGTGGGGAAAAAAAAAAAAAGTGTGTAAAATATATATATATATATATATATATATATATATATATATATATATATATATATATATAAAAAAATTTGTTGAGTGTTAAGTTTTGTATGGCCAGGTGGGCCTTTTCTTTTCTTTTGGGCAGCATGGGCCAAGTTTTTCTTTTTTTTTTTGGTTTTCTTATGTATATATATATATATATATATAAATAGTGAGGGTGTGAGTGAATATGTGTGAATGAGTTTTTTCTTTTGCTTTATTTTGTTTAATGGCTAGTTTCCTGCTGGGGGTTCCCTGAAGCTGCAAAGTTTTTTAGAGACTCTGAGAGAAGGACTTCCTAAGAAATGCTGGATTTTACTTTTGTTGTTAAGTATGTTGTGTATCCTTGGTTTTTGTTTGTAATGTTTGTGTTTTGTATTTTTATAATAAAAGAGTTCCTGAAGGAACTACAGATAGTGCTTTGGAATGGTGCCCGGGTTGCCCCAGCAAGACTTTCACACTTGTGTGCCCCTCAGGCGCTGGTTTGGTAGTTGTAGCCACTCTGGGTCCGATTTGGCGGGCGGCGCCACTCCGGGTCCGATTTGGCAGGCGGCGCCACTCTGGGTCCGATTTGGCGGGTGGCGCCACTCTGGGTCCGATTTGGCGGGCGGCGCCACCCTGGGTCTGATTTGGCGGGCGGCGCCACCCTGGGTCCGATTTGGCGGGCGGCGCCACCCTGGGTCTGATTTGGCGGGCGGCACCACCCTGGGTCCGATTTGGCGGGCGGCGCCACTCTGGGTCCGATTTGGCGGGCGGCGCCACTCTAGGTCCGATTTGGCGGGTGGCGCCACTCTGGGTCCGATTTGGCGGGCGGGGCCACTCTGGGTCCGATTTGGTGGCCCGGGTCACTCTGGGTCCGATTTGGTGGCCCGGGTCACTCTGGGTCCGATTTGGTGGGCCGGGTCACTCTGGGTTCGATTTGGTGGGCTGGGTCACTCTGGGTCCGATTTGGTGGGCCGGGTCACTCTGGGTCCGATTTGGTGGCCCGGGTCACTCTGGGTCCGATTTGGTGGCCCGGGTCACTCTGGGTCCGATTTGGTGGCCCGGGTCACTCTGGGTCCGATTTGGTGGCCCGGCTCACTCTGGGTCCGATTTGGTGGCCCGGGTCACTCTGGGTCCGATTTGGTGGGCCGGGTCACTCTGGGTCTGATTTGGTGGCCCGGGTCACTCTGGGTCCGATTTGGTGGCCCGGGTCACTCTGGGTCCGATTTGGTGGCCCGGGTCACTCTGGGTCCGATTTGGTGGCCCGGGTCACTCTGGGTCCGATTTGGTGGCCCGGGTCACTCTGGGTCCGATTTGGTGGGCCGGGTCACTCTGGGTCCGATTTGGTGGCCCGGGTCACTCTGGGTCCGATTTGGCGGGCGGCGCCACTCTGGGTTCGATTTGGCGGGCGGCGCCACTCTGGGTTCGATTTGGCGGGCGGCGCCACTCTGGGTCCGATTTGGCGGGCGGCGCCACTCTGGGTCCGATTTGGCGGGCGGCGCCACTCTGGGTCCGATTTGGCAGGCGGCGCCACTCTGGGTCCGATTTGGCGGGCGGCGCCACTCTGGGTCCGATTTGGCGGGCGGCGCCACTCTGGGTCCGATTTGGCTGGCGGCGCCACTCGGGGTCCGAATTGGTGAGCGGGGCAATAATTATAATATGACTACAGATAGTGCTTTGGAATTGTGCTGTGCTGTCACTTTAAGAGCTGATATTATCTGACAAAACTTGTGTGCTGGACTCATGTAGAGTTCATAGGCGTTGGCATAGTAACTGGGTCTGACTGCGCTGTATATTGCGCGGCTCTGCGCTGTATACTGCGCGGCTCTGCGCTGTATACTGCGCAGCTCTGCGCTGTATGCTGCGGGGCTCTGCGCTGTATGCTGCGCGGCTCTGCACTGTATGCTGCGGGGCTCTGCGCTGTATGCTGCGGGGCTCTGCGCTGTATGCTGCGGGGCTCTGCGCTGTATGCTGCGCGGCTCCGTGCTGTATAATGCGCGGCTCCGCGCTGTATACTGCGCGGCTCTGCGCTGTATGCTGCGGGGCTCTGCGCTGTATGCTGCGGGGCTCTGCGCTGTATGCTGCGGAGCTCTGCGCTGTATGCTGCGCGGCTCTGCGCTGTATGCTGCGCGGCTCTGCGCTGTATGCTGCGGGGCTCAGCGCTGTATGCTGCGCGGCTCCGCGCTGTATGCTGCGCGGCTCCGCGCTGTATGCTGCGGGGCACTGCGCTGTATAATGCGCGGCTCCACGCTGTATACTGCGGGGCTCTGCGCTGTATACTGCGGGGCTCTGCGCTGTATGCTGCGGGGCTCTGCGCTGTATACTGCGGGGCTCTGCGCTGTATGCTGCGGGGCTCTGCGCTGTATGCTGCGCGGCTCTGCGCTGCATACTGCGGGGCTCTGCGCTGTATGCTGCGCGGCTCTGCGCTGTATGCTGCGCGGCTCTGCGCTGTATGCTGCGCGGCTCTGCGCTGTATGCTGCGGGGCTCTGCGCTGTATGCTGCGGGGCTCTGCGCTGTATGCTGCGCGGCTCCGCGCTGTATGCTGCGCGGCTCTGCGCTGTATAATGCGCGGCTCTGCACTGCATACTGCGCGGCTCTGCGCTGTATACTGTGGGGCTCTGCGCTGTATGCTGCGGGGCTCTGCGCTGTATGCTGCGGGGCTCTGCGCTGTATGCTGCGGGGCTCTGCGCGGTATGCTGCGCGGCTCTGCGCTGTATGCTGCGCGGCTCTGCGCTGTATGCTGCGCGGCTCTGTGCTGTAGAATGCGCGGCTCTGTGCTGTATACTGCGCGGCTCTGCGCTGTATACTGCGGGGCTCTGCGCTGTATACTGCGGGTCTCTGCGCTGTATACTGCGGGGCTCTGCGCTGTATGCTGCGGGGCTCTGCGCTGTATGCTGCGGGGCTCTGCGCTGTATACTGTAATAATAATAAGCTTACTGATAGTGCTTTGAAATTCTGCTGTGCTGTCACTTTAAGAGCTGATATTATCTGACAAAACTGTGACCTGGTGGAGTTGGCAGGCGTTGGCATAGAAACTGTGTCTGACTGCGCATATCAATGAGCTAATCAGCCAGGTGGCATTTGGCAGTTAAGTTAGACTGTGGAGACCTGGTGTCGTAACCAGTGCCTTCCCCCCTCCCATCAATCCCGTAATGAAACACACATAGTCCTAGGTGGGTTGAACAGGTCGGTCACAGTTTATTAATTAAATAAGCTGAAAAGGGCAATTACATGTCGTAACGGCCGCTCGCGCCGAGCTCCTGTCCGTGATCGACAGGGTAATTGGACCAACGAGCGACTACGACCTTTGCCCTCTTCCGCTTCTTCCGCTGTGACTTAATAAAGGTTACCAGCATTAGTTATATCACGTACAAATATAATTTTTTTTTTTTTTTTTTTTTTTTAAAGTAAAATATTACAATAGCATTTACACATTTACATCATCCCGCAGGTTAGTCTCATCTTTAGCCTTTAAAAAGGGAGGGTGGGTGGGACAATGCTTCCAGGTGTCCGCCGGGAGGAAAAGAGAAAGTTCCCGGCCGGACACCTGGATTTAACCCCTGTAGGAGTGGCCGTAGGACCCCTCCCCTCCAGTGCCCACTGGCCGGCCAGGGGTCTTCCAATTAGTGCATCACTAAAGGGGAGTGATGCTAGGGGGGGAACAGGCACCGACAACCTTTCTGTGCTGCTCTATCTAGGTGCTCCCCAGTCAGAGACGCGCACCTTATACAGTACCGCGTCTGCCAGACTGTGGAGACCTGGTGTCGTAACCAGTGCCTTCCCCCCTCCCATCAATCCCGTAATGAAACACACATAGTCCTAGGTGGGTTGAACAGGTCGGTCACAGTTTATTAATTAAATAAGCTGAAAAAGGCAATTACATGTCGTAACGGCCGCTCGCGCCGAGCTCCTGTCCGTGATCGACAGGGTAATTGGACCAACGAGCGACTACGACCTTTGCCCTCCTCCGCTTCTTCCGCCACGGAGGATCCCGTGTATTACCTACGCGGGACTCCGACCCCACCCATCACTTTTAGGGCCTGTTCAACCCCATCCTGTAAACCAGACAGAAAAATATCGAGGCCAATGTCCGTTAGGTGAACTCCGTCCGGTCGCAATTGTGGCGTGTTTTTCTTTTGTAGGTATTGGTGATGAATCACGATACCGCCTCTTCCTCTCACATATTTTCCGATTCGAGCGTTGAATTTCACCCTTGTCCGCTCTATGGCTCTCTTATCTCTTGCACCACGCCATTCGGCCCGTGGTGTTATCTCCGACCACACCAGTATCATGTTCCTGAACAGCCAGCTGAACCGTTCCATATCCGTTGTCACCCATTTGTACAACTCGGCCACCTTTTGTTTGCCCAGGTCATTGCCACCTGCGTGTAACACCAATATCACCGGGCGTTCCGCCATCCTTGCTATGCCCACCATCTCCTTGAACACCTGGTTCCACCGGAGGCCTCTGATACCCCTCCAGTTAACTTTTATTCCCGGGATGTAGAGATTTGTTCCTCCTGGCCGCAGTTTGGCCCTCTTTTCGGCCCAGTGTACGTAGGAATCTCCTACCACCCAAACATCAACCCCTGTAAGAGACAATACATGTTAATTAAGCAAGTCGGGCCTGATGTATCTGGCGAAGCATGCGGACTTCCAACGACCCATTCTCTGCACATCAGCCTCTGACACTCCTGCCCTAGCTGCCTCTGTGGCCGCCCCTATCCGGAACGAATGTGTTCCGTACTCCTTTGGATTTGCGCCGGTTTCTTTCAAGCATCGCTTGAACATTGCCTGGAATTGGTACTTGGTCAGAGGGGACCCGTCTGTATGAGTGAAGAAAAATCTACCCTCGTGTCTTATTACGGCGTATGTTTTAACCATTTTTAGTGGGCAAGCTGGGCCCTCTGTAGCGTTAACCAGGACCCATGTGCCCCTACCGGTGGGATCGCATTTGGATTTTCTAACCCTGATGTGCAGGGCGCCGCTGCATATAACTATATCCTCATTAATTAAGCCTCCTTCCGATGCGGTTTTTGACCGCGGTAGCAATTCGCTAATACGCAGTGCTCCGAAAAAGACGGTCGCAAACGCTGCCGATATGAGGGCCGCCTCATATTGCGATGAGCAGACTGACGGGGATATCGCAATTAGGTCCTGCAATAGACTCAGAGAAATGGGGCGGCGACATTCTTGACTTGGCTGAAGCCTTTTCCAACCTTTTATGGCTTGTTTTATGCAGAAGGATTTAGTTACGTCAACCCATCCCAATAATTGAAAGAAAAATGCAAGCCCCGATAATTTCCGTTGTGCCGATGTGCCCGACGACCCGCTTTCCCTCATCCGTAAAAGGAAATCAGTTGTCACTGCGCTTCGCGCTCCGTCGCTTTCGTCGACCGGCCTACCCTGAATTAGGGAGCACCACTCCTCCCAAGCCTTACCATACACCTGCCAGGTAGCTGGCGAAACGGATGCCCGGATTAAGGGCATCAATGATTGGCCACTGTGTCCCACAGGAACAGTGGACACAGAATACCACGGGGTTGCGAGTTGGGCTGCTGGATTCTGAAAGCCTGCCAATTAGAAAATAACAGTGGGTTAATGATATTATCATCTACTTCCGCCACCACTGTGGCTCTACACCAAATATTGTTTTCAAGGCAAATCAGCGCTAGTCGGCGCAAAAGAGCGAGTATGGGCAGGGATGAAGAAGACATGTGATTTAAACTCTTTGCCGTTTTCGTATTTTTTGTTTGGAAACGAATGTTCGTGTTTCTCAACTGATCGGCCCATATGTCTATCGCAGCAACAACCGCAAATAATTCCCATAGGGACGGGTCTTGACCCCATTTTGTTGTCGTCCATCTCTCTGGCCAACCCGATTTGCACCATTGGTTTTTAAAAATTGCTGCAAAACCCTCTTTTTTATTCCACCCTACTGTCAGCCCTAAATCCTTGCTTGCGATCTCTCTCGCCATAACGCACGTGTGACCGTTGTATGATTGCAGGAACGTTTTCCACACTAGCAGATCTGCTTTTAGCGAACGGGTGAGCCTAATTCTATGGCCGGGCTGAGAAGCGCCTTTTGTTGCCAAAGAAAGTCTGCGCGAGAATGCTCTGCCGACCGGCATTACGCGACAAGCGAATGTCAGAAGGCCCAGTAATGCCTGGTTAACTTGTTCACTTCTAGAAAGCCTTTCAACATTTGTAGGGTTTTTAATATTTTATCCTCTGGTAAACGGAAAACCATTAACGTGGTATCTATTTCGATGCCCAAGAAAGGCAATACATTACATGGTCCCTCCGTTTTTTCGGGCGACAGTGGCACGCCGAATTTGAGTGCGATAGCTTTGAATGTTTCTAGCAGCTCGGAGCAAAGTTTAGAGTTTCTAGGGCCGACAAACAGGAAATCATCGAGGTAGTGAATTAGGGATTTACTGCCCGTTTCGTACCGAAGTACCCAATCTAGGAAGGTGCTGAATAGCTCAAAATAGTGACATGAGATGGAACATCCCATCGGAAGGCACATGTCGAAGTAATAGAGCTGATCCACTTTGCAGCCCAGAAGGTGGAAACATTCGGGGTGCACGGGTAGTAAACGGAATGCCGATTCGATGTCAGATTTGGCTAGCAGGGCGCCGGGTCCGGCAGCCCGGACTAATTCCACCGCCTTATCGAAAGACGCGTATGAGACAGAGGCTTCTTCTGGGGAAATTGCGTCATTAACTGATTCGCCCTTTGGGTGAGATAAATGATGAATTAAGCGGTATTTACCGGGTTCTTTTTTTGGTATAATGCCTAGCGGTGATATTTTCATGTTTTTGAAGGGGAGCGACTGGAAGGGGCCTGCTATTCTACCCAATTCTACCTCCTTTTCAATTTTTTGTCTAAGTATTTCGGGGAATTCGCGAGCCGATTTTAGGTTATCGGATAGGGTTGGCGTTCTTGTTAGCCTAAAGGGAATAAAAAACCCGTCGGAGAATCCTGCTTGCAGCTGCTGAGCCGCTTTCTTATTGGGGTAGAGCTTTAGCCAGGGGGCCATCGCGGTTACGCTCACTGGGGTTCTGCCTTGTAGGTGCTTTGTAAGGCTGACGAGTGCACCTTGACGCTGGGTGTCCCCCCCCGCAAGCGGAGCAATCATGTCTGAATTTGCATAATGCGTGGAAGCGGCAGTTTCCCTCATTGAACAACCAGCAGGCCCCGGGTTTTCGCACGACCACTGAGTTTTGACCTGCGACTGCGGAGTAATTAGTGGTCGCGGCCGAAAAGGGGGGCTGTTTTTGGGACAGCATCAACCGCAACCATACGTCTGTTGCTTTAACTCCCCAGCCTAGCTCGGGCTGTAGGGCCAGACGCCTGCGGAACTCCTCATCATACCGCCGCCAGGCTGAACCGCCGTGCGACTTGTATGAACTATATATCATGTCCTGATATATAAACAATTCGGAGCAGCGTTCCGGTCCGCCGGGAGGAAAAGAGAAAGTTCCCGGCCGGACACCTGGATTTAACCCCTGTAGGAGTGGCCGTAGGACCCCTCCCCTCCAGTGCCCACTGGCCGGCCAGGGGTCTTCCAATTAGTGCATCACTAAAGGGGAGTGATGCTAGGGGGGGAACAGGCACCGACAACCTTTCTGTGCTGCTCTATCTAGGTGCTCCCCAGTCAGAGACGCGCACCTTATACAGTACCGCGTCTGCCATTTTTAGAAATTGCCTCAGACACCAGCCCATTTTAAACGTATAGGAAAATGTCCCTATTGAAATGCATTGAAACAATGCTTTCCAATGAGGGGGAAACAATTTTCAAATGCAAATTGCACCAAAACTACAAATCCGATCGACATGAAAATAACTTAGCACACCTCTCGTGGACGCTGGCTTCGAAATGACACCTCACTGGAGTCTGTGCGTTCAGCGGTTCGGGCCGCATTAACTGCGAAAAAAAGCCTAATAATAATAATAAGAAGAAGAAGAAGAAGTTTACCACGATGGAATAACAGTATAGTGCTTTGTTCCAAAGCACTATAATAATAAGAAGTTTACCACGATGAAATAACAGTATAGTGCTTTGTGCCCAAGCACTATAATAATAATAAGAAGTTTACCACAATGGAATAACAGTATAGTGCTTTGTTCCAAAGCACTATAATAATAATAAGAAGTTTACCACGATGGATTAACAGTATAGTGCTTTGTTCCAAAGCACTATAATAACTAGATGGGCATTTCCTGAAGGAAATACATGGTGCTTGAACAGCGTTGCCAGCTTTACAGCAGCACTTTTCACATACGGGACCAGGGGGGGCCACTTACTTTTCCACACCCGGGACCAGGGGAGCCCTTACTTTTCCACACCCGGGACGGGGCGCACTTACTTTTCCACACCCGGGACCGGGGCGCACTTACTTTTGCACACCCGAGACCGGGGCGCACTTACTTTTGCACACGGGGCCGGGGGCGCACTTACTTTTCCACACCCGGGACCGGGGCGCACTTACTTTTGTACACCCGGTACCGGGGCGCACTTACTTTTGCACATGGGGCCGGGGGGGGCACTTACTTTTCACACACGGGGCCGGGGGGGCACTTACTTTTCACACACGGGACGAGAGGGTGTCATAGTCACTTTATTCTGATGTTTGACTTTGATAAATGATCATGTCCTAAAATGGACACCGTACATTTGCATAGCTGCTATCTTTGGAAGGTCAAGTTGGGGGTAATGGAAAGTTCGCCATTATTTCCTATGGGAATTTTTTTTTTTAAATGCGATTTTTAAAAAAAATACATATCGGATAGACTATAAAAGTCATAGCACACCTGTCCCCACCGAGGCCTTCGAAACGCCGCCTGAACGGGGTCTCTGCGCTAAGCGGTTCGGGCCGCATTAATTGCGGAAAACGCGGAGAAGAAGAAGAACTAGATGGGCATTTCCTGAAGGAAATACATGGTGCTTGAACAGCGCTGCCAGCTTTACAGCAGCACTTTTCACACCCGGGACCAGGGGAGCACTTACTTTTCCACACCCGGGACCGGGGCGCACTTACTTTTCCACACCCGGGACCGGGGCGCACTTACTTTTGCACACACGGGGCCGGGGGCGCACTTACTTTTGCACACGGGGCCGGGGGCGCACTTACTTTTGCACACGGGGCCGGGGGCGCACTTACTTTTGCACACGGGGCCGGGAGCGCACTTACTTTTGCACACGGGGCCGGGGGCGCACTTACTTTTGCACACGGGGCCGGGGGCGCACTTACTTTTGCACACGGGGCCGGGGGCGCACTTACTTTTGCACACGGGGCCGGGGGCGCACTTACCTTTGCACACGGGGCCGGTTGCGCACTTACTTCTGCACACGGGCCGGGGGCGCACTTACTTTTGCACACGGGGCCAAGGGCGCACTTACTTTTGCACACGGGGTCGGGGGCGCACTTACTTTTGCACACGGGGCCGGGGGCGCACTTACTTTTGCACACGGGGCCGGGGGCGCACTTACTTTTGCACACGGGGCCGGGGGCACATTTACTTTTGCACACGGGGCCGGGGGCGCACTTACTTTTGCACACGGGGCCGGGGGCGCACTTACTTTTGCACACGGGGCCGGGGGCGCACTTACTTTTGCACACGGGGCTGGGGGCGCACTTACTTTTGCACACGGGGCCGGTGGCGCACTTACTTTTGCACACGGGGCCGGGGGCGCACTTACTTTTGCACACGGGGCCGAGGGCGCACTTACTTTTGCACACGGGGCCGGAGGCGCACTTACTTTTGCACACGGGGCCGGGGGCGCACTTACTTTTGCACACGGGGCCGGGGGCGCACTTACTTTTGCACACGGAGCCGGGGGCGCACTTACTTTTGCACACGGGGCCGGTGGCGCACTTACTTCTGCACACGGGCCGGGGGCGCACTTACTTTTGCACACGGGGCCAAGGGCGCACTTACTTTTGCACATGGGGCCGGGGCGCACTTACTTTTGCACACGGGGCCGGGGGCGCACTTACTTTTGCACACGGGGTCGGGGGCGCACTTACTTTTGCACACGGGGCCGGGGGCGCACTTACTTTTGCACACGGGGCCAGGGGCGCACTTACTTTTGCACACGGGGCCGGGGGCGCACTTACTTTTGCACACGGGGCCGGGGGCGCACTTACTTTTGCACACAGGGCCGGGGGCGCACTTACTTTTGCACACGGGGCCGGGGGCGCACTTACTTTTGCACACGGGGCCGGGGGCGCACTTACCTTTGCACACGGGGCTGGTTGCGCACTTACTTCTGCACACGGGGTCGGGGGCGCACTTACTTTTGCACACGGGGCCGGGGGCGCACTTACTTTTGCACACGGGGCCAGGGGCGCACTTACTTTTGCACACGGGGCCGGGGGCGCACTTACTTTTGCACACGGGGCCGGGGGCGCACTTACTTTTGCACACAGGGCCGGGGGCGCACTTACTTTTGCACACGGGGCCGGGGGCGCACTTACTTTTGCACACGGGGCTGGGGGCGCACTTACTTTTGCACACGGGGCCGGGGGCGCACTTACTTTTGCACACGGGGTTGGGGGCGCACTTACTTTTGCACACGGGGCCGGGGGCGCACTTACTTTTGCACACGGGGCCGGGGGCGCACTTACTTTTGCACACGGGGCCGGTGGCGCACTTACTTTTGCACACGGGGCCGGGGGCGCACTTACTTTTGCACACGGGGCCGGGGGCGCACTTACTTTTGCACACGGGGCCGGGGGCGCACTTACTTTTGCACACGGGGCCGGGGGCGCACTTACTTTTGCACACGGGGCCGGGGGTGCACTTACTTTTGCACACGGGGCCGGGGGCGCACTTACTTTTGCACACGGGGCCGGGGGCGCACTTACTTTTGCACACGGGGCCGGGGGCGCACTTACCTTTGCACACGGGGCTGGTTGCGCACTTACTTCTGCACACGGGCCGGGGGCGCACTTACTTTTGCACACGGGGCCAAGGGCGCACTTACTTTTGCACACGGGGTCGGGGGCGCACTTACTTTTGCACACGGGGCCGGGGGCGCACTTACTTTTGCACACGGGGTCGGGGGCGCACTTACTTTTGCACACAGGGCCGGGGGCGCACTTACTTTTGCACACGGGGCCGGGGGCGCATTTACTTTTGCACACGGGGCCGGGGGCGCACTTACTTTTGCACACGGGGCCGGGGGCGCACTTACTTTTGCACACGGGGCCGGGGGCGCACTTACTTTTGCACACGGGGCTGGGGGCGCACTTACTTTTGCACACGGGGCCGGTGGCGCACTTACTTTTCCACACGGGGCCGGGGGCGCACTTACTTTTGCACACGGGGCCGGAGGCGCACTTACTTTTGCACACGGGGCCAGGGGCGCACTTACTTTTGCACACGGGGCCGGGGGCGCACTTACTTTTGCACACGGAGCCGGGGGCGCACTTACTTTTGCACACGGGGCCGGTGGCGCACTTACTTCTGCACACGGGCCGGGGGCGCACTTACTTTTGCACACGGGGCCAAGGGCGCACTTACTTTTGCACACGGGGCCGGGGGCGCACTTACTTTTGCACACGGGGCCGGGGGCGCACTTACTTTTGCACACGGGGCCGGGGGCGCACTTACTTTTGCACACGGGGCCAAGGGCGCACTTACTTTTGCACACGGGGCCGGGGGCGCACTTACTTTTGCACACGGGGCCGGGGGCGCACTTACTTTTGCACACGGGGTCGGGGGCGCACTTACTTTTGCACACGGGGCCGGGGGCGCACTTACTTTTGCACACGGGGCCAGGGGCGCAGTTACTTTTGCACACGGGGCCGGGGGCGCACTTACTTTTGCACACGGGGCCGGGGGCGCACTTACTTTTGCACACGGGGCAGGGGGCGCACTTACTTTTGCACACGGGGCCGGGGGCGCACTTACTTTTGCACACGGGGCCGGGGGCGCACTTACTTTTGCACACGGGGCCGGGGGCGCACTTACTTTTGCACACGGGGTTGGGGGCGCACTTACTTTTGCACACGGGGCCGGGGGCGCACTTACTTTTGCACACGGGGCCGGGGGCGCACTTATTTTTGCACACGGGCCCGGGGGCGCACTTATTTTTGCACACGGGGCCGGGGGCGCACTTACTTTTGCACACGGGGCCGGGGGCGCACTTACTTTTGCACACGGGGTCGGGGGCGCACTTACTTTTGCACACGGGGTCGGGGGCGCACTTACTTTTGCACACGGGGCCGGGGGCGCACTTACTTTTGCACACGGGGCCGGGGGCGCACTTACTTTTCCACACGGGGCCGGGGGCGCACTTACTTTTGCACACGGGGCCGGGGGCGCACTTACTTTTGCACACGGGGCCGGGGGCGCACTTACTTTTGCACACGGGGCCGGGGGCGCACTTACTTTTGCACACGGGGTCGGGGGCGCACTTACTTTTGCACACGGGGCCGGGGGCGCACTTACTTTTGCACACGGGGCCGGGGGCGCACTTACTTTTGCACACGGGGCCGGGGGCGCACTTACTTTTGCACACGGGGCCGGGGGCGCACTTACTTTTGCACACGGGGTCGGGGGCGCACATACTTTTGCACACGGGGCAGGGGGCGCACTTACTTTTGCACACGGGGCCGGGGGCGCACTTACTTTTGCACACGGGGCCGGGGGTGCACTTACTTTTGCACACAGGGCCGGGGGCGCACTTACTTTTGCACACGGGGCCGGGGGCGCACTTACTTTTGCACACGGGGCCGACGGCGCACTTACTTTTGCACACGGGGCCGGGGGCGCACTTACTTTTGCACACGGGGCCGGGGGCGCACTTACTTTTGCACACGGGGCCGACGGCGCACTTACTTTTGCACACGGGGCCGGGGGCGCACTTACTTTTGCACACGGGGCCGGGGGCGCACTTACTTTTGCACACGGGGCCGGGGGCGCACTTACTTTTGCACACGGGGCCTGGGGGCGCACTTACTTTTGCACACGGGGCCGGGGGCGCACTTACTTTTGCACACGGGGCCGGGGGCGCACTTACTTTTGCACACGGGGCCGGGGGCGCACTTACTTTTGCACACGGGGCCGGGGGCGCACTTACTTTTGCACACCGGGCCAGGGGCGCACTTACTTTTGCACACGGGGCCGAGGGCGCACTTACTTTTGCACACGGGGTCGGGGGCGCACTTACTTTTGCACACGGGGCCGGGGGCGCACTTACTTTTGCACACGGGGCCGGGGGCGCACTTACTCACACACGGGGCCGGGGGGGCACTTACTTTTCACACACGGGGTCGGGGGGGGCACTTACTTTTCACACACGGGGCCGGGGGGCACTTACTTTTCACACACGGGACGAGAGGGTGTCATAGTCACTTTATTCTGATGTTTGACTTTGATAAATGATCATGTCCTAAAATGGACACCGTACATTTGCATAGCTGCCATCTTTGGAAGGTCAAGTTTGGGGTAATGGAAAGTTCGCCATTATTTCCTATGGGAAATTTTTTTTAAAAAATGCGATTTAAATCAAATCTACATATCGGATCGACTATAAAAGTCATAGCACACCTGTCCCCACCGAGGGCTTTGAAACGCCGCCTGAACGGGGTCTCTGCGCCGAGCGGTTCGGGCCGCATTAATTGCGGAAAACGTGGAGAAGAAGAAGAATAATAACTAGATGGGTATTTCCTGGAGGAACTACAGATAGTGCTTTGGAATGGTGCCCGGGCTGCCCCTGCAAGACTTTCACACTTTGCCCCTCAGGCGCTGGTTTGGTAGTTGTAGCCCTTCAGGGTTGAGGCCACTCTGGGTCCGATTTGGTGGCCCGGGTCACTCTGGGTCCGATTTGGTGGCCCGGGTTACTCTGGGTCCGATTTGGTGGCCCGGGTCACTCTGGGTCCGATTTGGTGGGCCGGGTCACTCTGGGTCCGATTCGGTGGCCTGGGTCACTCTGGGTCCGATTTGGTGGCCCGGGTCACTCTGGGTCCGATTTGGTGGCCCGGGTCACTCTGGGTCCGATTTGGTGGGTTGGGTCACTCTGGGTCCGATTTGGTGGGCCGGGTCACTCTGGGTCCGATTTGGTGGCCCGGGTCACTCTGGGTCAGATTTGGTGGCCCGGGACACTCTGGGTCCGATTTGGTGGGCCGGGTCACTCTGGGTCCGATTTGGTGGCCCGGGTCACTCTGCGTCCGATTTGGTGGCCCGGGTCACTCTGCGTCCGATTTGGTGGCCCGGGTCACTCTGGGTCCGATTTGGTGGCCCGGGTCACTCTGGGTCCGATTTGGTGGCCCGGGTCACTCTGGGTCCGATTTGGTGGCCCGGGTCACTCTGGGTCCGATTTGGTGGCCCGGGTCACTCTGGGTCCGATTTGGTGGCCCGGGTCACTCTGGGTCCGATTTGGTGGCCCGGGTCACTTTGACTGACAGCAGGACAAGGGAATGGCTGATAACAGAGAGAAATAGACTGACAGCAGGACGGGGATTGGCTGATAACAGAGAGAAATAGACTGACAGCAGGACAGGGGAATAGCTGATAACAGAGAGAAATAGACTGACAGCAGGATGGGGGAATGGCTGATAACAGAGAGAATAGACTGACAGCATGACAGGGGAATGGCTGATAACAGAGAGAAATAGACTGACAGCAGTACGGGGAATGACTGATAACAGAGAGAATAATTGCGGGGAAAAAAGCCTAATAAGAATAAATAGACTGACAGCAGGACAGGGGAATGGCTGATAACAGAGAGGAGCTGATATTATCTGACTGACAAAACCTGTTTCCTAGTGGGCTCGTAGGCGTTGGCATAGTAACTGCGTCTGACTGCGCATATCAATGAGCTAATCAGCCAGGTGGCAGTTTTGAAATTGCCTCACAAACCAGGCCATTATACCCTATGATGAAATTTCCCTATTGAAATGCATTGAGCAATGCTTTCCAATGGGGGGAAAACAATTTTCAAACGCAAATTGCGCCAAAACTACAAATCCGATCGACACGAAAAATACTTAGCACACCTCTCGTGGACGCTGGCTTCGAAATGACACCTCACTGGAGTCTGTGCGTTTAGCGGTTCGGGCCGCATTAATTGCGGAAAAAAGCCTAATAATAATAATAATAATAAGTTATCCACGATGGAATAACAGTATAGTGCTTTGTTCCAAAGCACTATAACTAGATGGGCATTTCCTGAAGGAAATACATGGTGCTTGAACAGCGCTGCCAGCTTTACAGCAGCACTTTTCACACACGGGACCAGGGGGGCCACTTACTTTTCAACACCCGGGACCGGGGCGCACTTACTTTTGCACACGGGGCCGGGGGCACACTTACTTTTGCACACGGGGCCGGGGGCGCACTTACTTTTGCACACGGGGCCGGGGGCGCACTTACTTTTCACACACGGGGCGCACTTACTTTTCACACACGGGGCCGAGGGGGGGGGGCACTTACTTTTCACACACGGGACGAGAGGGTGTCATAGTCACTTTATTCTGATGTTTGACTTTGATAAATGATCATGTCCTAAAATGGACACCGTACATTTGCATAGCTGCCATCTTTGGAAGGTCAAGTTGGGGGTAATGGAAAGTTCGCCATTATTTCCTATGGGAAATTTTTTTTTTAAAAAAATGCGATTTAAATAAAATCTACATATCGGATCGACTATAAAAGTCATAGCACACCTGTCCCCACCGAGGCCTTCGAAATGCCGCCTGAACGGGGTCTCTGCGCCGAGCGGTTCGGGCCGCATTAATTGCGGAAAACGCGGAGAAGAATAATAATAATAACTAGATGGGTATTTCCTGAAGGAACTACAGATAGTGCTTTGGAATGGTGCCCGGGTTGCCCCAGCAAGACTTTCACACTTGGGTGCCCCTCAGGCGCTGGTTTGGTAGTTGTAGCCACTCTGGGTCCGATTTGGCGGGCGGCGCCACTCCGGGTCCGATTTGGCAGGCGGCGCCACTCCGGGTCCGATTTGGCGGGCGGCGCCACTCCGGGTCCGATTTGGCGGGCGGCGCCACTCCGGGTCCGATTTGGCGGGCGGCGCCACTCCGGGTCCGATTTGGCGGGCGGCGCCACTCCGGGTCCGATTTGGCGGGCAGCGCCACTCCGGGTCCGATTTGGCGGGCGGCGCCACTCTGGGTCCGATTTGGCGGGCGGCGCCACACTGGGTCCGATTTGGCACTCGGCGCCACACTGGGTCCGATTTGGCGCTCGGCGCCACTCTGGGTCCGATTTGGCAGGCGGCGCCACTCTGGGTCTGATTTGGCGGGCGGCGCCACTCTGGGTCCGATTTGGTGGGCGGCGCCACTCTGGGTCCGATTTGGCGGCCGGCGCCACTCTGGGTCCGATTTGGCGGGCGGCACCACTCTGGGTCCGATTTGGCGGGCGGCGCCACTCTGGGTCCGATTTGGGGGGCGGCGCCACTCTGGGTCCGATTTGGCAGGCGGCGCCACTCTGGGTCCGATTTGGCGGGCGGCGCCACACTGGGTCCGATTCGGCGGGCGGCGCCACTCTGGGTCCGATTCGGCGGGCGGCGCCACTCTGGGTCCGATTTGGCGGGCGGCGCCACTCCGGGTCCGATTTGGCGGGCGGCGCCACACTGGGTCCGATTTGGCGGGCGGCGCCACACTGGGTCCGATTTGGCGGGCGGCGCCACTCTGGGTCCGATGTGGCGGGCGGCGCCACTCCGGGACCGATTTGGTGGGCGGGGCCACTCTGCGCTGTATACTGCGCGGCTCTGCGCTGTATACTGCGCGGCTCTGCGCATTATGCTGCGCGGCTCTGCGCTGTATACTGCGCAGCTCTGCGCTGTATACTGCTCGGCTCTGCGCTGTGTGCTGCGCGGCTCTGCGCTGTGTGCTGCGAGGCTCTGCGCTGTGTACTGCGCGGCTCTGTGCTGTATACTGCGCGGCTCTGCGCTGTATACTGCGCGGCTCTGCGCTGTTTACTATGTGGCTGTGCAATATACTACGTGGACATATTCTAGAATACCCGATGAGTTAGAATCGGGCCACCATCTAGTAATAATAATAAGACTACAGATAGTGCTTTGGAATTGTGCTGTACTGTCACTTTAAGAGCTGATATTATCCGACAAAATCTGTGTGCTGGTGGTTCGTAGACGTTGGCATAGTAACTGTATCTGACTGCGCATATCAATGAGCTAATTAGCCAGCTGGCAGTTGGCAGTTATTTTTAGAAATTGCCACAGAAACCAGCCCATTATAAACGTATGGGAAAATTTCCCTATATAAATGCATTGAAACAATGCTTTCCAATGAGGGGGAAACAATTTTCAAATGCAAATTGCACCAAAACTACAAATCCGATCGACATGAAAAAAACTTAGCACACCTCTCATGGACGCTGGCTTCGAAATGACACCTCACTGGAGTATGTGCGTTCCACGGTTCGGGCCGCATTAATTGCGGAAAAAAGCCTAATAATAAGAAAAATAATAATAAGAAGAAGTTTACCACGATGGAATAACAGTATAGTGCTTTGTTCCAAAGCACTATAACTAGATGGGCATTTCCTGAAGGAAATACATGGTGCTTGAACAGCGCTGTCAGCTTTACAGCAGCACTTTTCACACACGGGACCAGGGGGGCCACTTACTTTTCCACACCCGGGACCAGGGGAGCACTTACTTTTCCACACCCGGGACCGGGGCGCACTTACTTTTCCACACCCGGGACCGGGGCGCACTTACTTTTGCACACGGGGCCGGGGCGCACTTACTTTTCACACACGGGGTCGGGGGGCACTTACTTTTCACACACGTGGCCGGGGGGGGGGGGCACTTACTTTTCACACACGGGGCCGGGGGGGGGGCACTTACTTTTCACACACGGGACGAGAGGGTGTCATAGTCACTTTATTCTGATGTTTGACTTTGATAAATGATCATGTCCTAAAATGGAGACCGTACATTTGCATAGCTGCCATCTTTGGAAGGTCAAGTTGGGGGAAATGGAAAGTTCGCCATTATTTCCTATGGGAAATTTTTTTTTTTAAATGCGATTTAAATAAAATCTACATATCGGATCGACTATAAAAGTCATAGCACACCTGTCCCCACCGAGGCCTTCGAAACGCCGCCTGAACGGGGTCTCTGCGCCAAGCGGTTCGGGCCGCATTAATTGCGGAAAACGCGGAGAAGAATAATAATAAAATATAAGAAATCGGATTACAATATGTTGCTTGAACCTAGGAGGTTCAAGCACCATAATAATAAGAAAATATAAGAAATCGGATTACAATATGTTGCTTGAACCTAGGAGGTTCAAGCACCATAATAACTAGATGGGCATTTCCTGAAGGAAATACATGGTGCTTGAACAGCGCTGCCAGCTTTACAGCAGCACTTTTCACACACGGGACTGGGGGGCGCGCTTACTTTTGCACCCGGGGCCGGGGGCGCTCTTACTTTTGCACCCGGAGGCGCACTTACTTTTGCACCCGTGGGCGCACTTACTTTTGCACCCGGGGGCGCACTTACTTTTGCACCCGGGGGCGCACTTACTTTTGCACCCGGGGGCGCACTTACTTTTGCACCCGGGGGCGCACTTACTTTTGCACCCGGGGGCGCACTTACTTTTGCACCCGGGGGCGCACTTACTTTTGCACCCGGGGGCGCACTTACTTTTGGTGGGCGGGGCTCCTCGGCCTCCGATTTGGTTGGCGGGGCCCCTCGTCCTCCGATTTGGTGGGCGGGGACCCTCGGCCTCCGATTTGGTGGGCGAGGACCCCCCGCCTCCGATTTGGTGGGCGGGGCCCCTCGGCCTCCGATTTGGTGGGCGGGGCCCCTCGGCCTCCGATTTGGTGGACGGGGACCCTCGGCCTCCGATTTGGTGGGCGGGGACCCTCGGTCTCCGATTTGGTGGGCGGGGACCCTCGGCCTCCGATTTGGTGGGCGGGGACCCTCGGCCTCCGATTTGGTGGGCGGGGACCCTCGGCCTCCGATTTGGTGGGCGGGGACCCTCGGCCTCCGATTTGGTGGGCGGGGACCCTCGGCCTTCAATTTGGTGGGCGGGGCCCCTCGGCCTCCGATTTGGTGGGCAGGGACCCCCGGCCTCCGATTTGGTGGGCGGGGCCCCTCGGCCTCCGATTTGGTGTGCGGGGACCCTCGGCCTCCGATTTGGTGGACGGGGACCCTCGGCCTCTGATTTGGTAGGCGGGGCCCCTCGGCCTCCGATTTGGTGGGCAGGGACCCTCGGCCTCCGATTTGGTGGGCGGGGACCCTCGGCCTCCGATTTGGTGGGGGGGTCCCTCGGCCTCCGATTTGGTGGGCGGGGCCCCTCGGCCTCCGATTTGGTGGGCGGGGACCCTCGGCCTCCGATTTGGTGGGCGGGGACCCTCGGCCTCCGATTTGGTGGGGGGGACCCCCGGCCTCCGATTTGGTGGGCGGGGACCCTCGGCCTCCGATTTGGTGGGCGTGGACCCTCGGCCTCCGATTTGGTGGGCGGGGACACTCGGCCTCCGATTTGGTGGGCGGGGACCCTCGGCCTCCGATTTTGTGGGTGGGGACCCTCGGCCTCCGATTTGGTGGGCGGGGACCCTCGGCCTCCGATTTGGTGGGCGGGGCTCCTCGGCCTCCAATTTGGTGGGCGGGGCTCCTCGGCCTCCGATTTGGTGGACGGGGCCCCTCGGCCTCCGATGTCGTGGGCGGGGCCCCTCGGCCTCCGATGTCGTGGGCGGGGCCCCTCGGCCTCCGATTTGGTGGGCGGGGACCCTCGGCCTCCGATTTGGTGGGCGGGGCCCCTCGGCCTTCGATTTGGTGGGCGGGGCCCCTCGGCCTCCGATTTGGTGGGCGGGGACCCTCGGCCTCCGATTTGGTGGGCGGGGACCCTCGGTCTCAGATTTGGTGGGCGGGGCCCCTCGGCCTCCGATTTGGTGGGCGGGGCCGAGGGGGCACTTACTTTTCACACACGGGGCCAGGGGGGCACTTACTTTTCACACATGGGGCCGGGGGGCACTTACTTTTCACACACGGGGCCGGGGGGCACTTACTTTTCACACACGGGGCCGGGGGGGCACTTACTTTTCACACACGGGGCCGGGGGGGCACTTACTTTTCACACACGGGACGAGAGGGTGTCATAGTCACTTTGTTCTGATGTTTGACTTTGATAAATGATCATGTCCTAAAATGGACACCGTACATTTGCATAGCTGCCATCTTTGGAAGGTCAAGTTGGCGGTAATGGAAAGTTCGCCATTATTTCCTATGGGAAATTTTTTTTAAAAAATGCGATTTAAATAAAATCTACATATCGGATCGACTATAAAAGTCATAGCACACCTGTCCCCACCGAGGCCTTCGAAACGCCGCCTGAACGGGGTCTCTGCGCCGAGCGGTTCGGGCCGCATTAATTGCGGAAAACGCGGAGAAGAAGAATAATAATAACTAGATGGGTATTTCCTGAAGGAACTACAGATATTGCTTTGGAATGGTGCCAGGGCTGCCCCTGCAAGCCTTTCACACTTGGGTGCCCCTCAGGTGGTCCGATTTGGTAGGTGGAGTCACTCTGGGTCTGATTTGGTGGGTTGTGCCACTCTGGGTCCGATTTGGCGGACGGCGCCACTCTGGGTCCGATTTGGCGGGCGGCGCCACTCTGGGTCCGATTTGGCGGGCGGCGCCACTCGGTCTGATTTGGCGGGCGGCGCCACTCTGGGTCCGATTTGGTGGGCGGCGCCACTCGGTCCGATTTGGCGGGCGGCGCCACTCTGGGTCCGATTTGGCGGGCGGCGCCACTCTGGGTCCGATTTGGCGGGCGGCGCCACTCTGGGTCCGATTTGGCGGGCGGCGCCACTCTGGGTCCGATTTGGCGGGCGGCGCCACTCTGGGTCCGATTTGGCGGGCGGCGCCACTCTGGGTCCGATTTGGCGGGCGGAGCCACTCTGGGTCTGATTTGGTGGGCGGGGTCACTCAGGGTCTGATTTGGTGGGCGGGGCCCCTCGAGGTCCAGTTTGGTGGGCGGGGTCACTCAGGGTCTGCTTTGGTGGGCGGGGCCCCTCGGGGTCCGATTTGGTGGGCGGGGTCACTCTGGGTCCGTTTTGGTGGGCGGGGTCACTCTGGGTCCGATTTGGTGGGCGGGGTCACTCTGGGTCCGATTTGGGGGGCGGGGCCACTCGGGGTCAGATTTGGGGGGTGGGGCAACTCGGTGCACCTACTTTTCACCCACGGGATTGGGGTGCACTTTTCACACACGGGACGAGAGGGTGTCATAGTCACTTTATTCTGATGTTTGACTTTGATAAATGATCATGTCCTAAAATGGAGACCGTACATTTGCATAGCTGCCATCTTTGGAAGGTCAAGTTGGGGGTATTGGAAAGTTCGCCATTATTTCCTATGGGAAATTTTTTTCAAAAAATGCAATTTAAAAAAAAAACTACAAATCAAATCGACACGAAAAATACTTAGCACAACTCTCGTGTACGCTGGCTTCGAAATGACTCTTCACTGGAGTCTGTGCGTTCAGTGGTTCGGGCTGCATTAATTGCGGAAAAAAACTTAATAATAATGTTTACCATGTTCGGATTACAATAATAATACTAGATGGGTATTTCCTGAAGGAACTACAGATAGTGCTTTGGAATGGTGCCCGGGCTGCCCCTGCAAGACTTTCACACTTGGGTGCCCCTCAGGCGCTGGTTTGGTAGTTGTAGCCCCTCAGGGTTGAGGCCACTCTGGGTCCGATTTGGTGGCCCGGGTCACTCTGGGTCCGATTTGGTGGCCCGGGTCACTCTGGGTCCGATTTGGTGGCCCGGGTCACTCTGGGTACGATTTGGTGGCCCGGGTCACTCTGGGTCCGATTTGGTGGCCCGGGTCACTCTGGGTCCGATTTGGTGGCCCGGGTCACTCTGGGTTCGGATTTGGTGGCCCAGGTCACTCTGGGTCCGATTTGGTGGCCCGGGTCACTCTGGGTCCGATTTGGTGGCCCGGGTCACTCTGGGTCCGATTTGGTGGGCCGGGTGACTCTGGGTCCGATTTGGTGGGCCGGGTGACTCTGGGTCCGATTTGGTGGGCCGGGTCACTCTGGGTCCGATTTGGTGGGCCGGGTCACTCTGGGTCCGATTTGCTGGGCCGGGTCACTCTGGGTCCGATTTGGTGGGCCGGGTCACTCTGGGTCCGATTTGGTGGGCCGGGTCACTCTGGGTCCGATTTGGTGGCCCGGGTCACTCTGGGTCCGATTTGGTGGCCCGGGTCACTCTGGGTCCGATTTGGTTGCCCGGGTCACTCTAGGTCCGATTTGGTGGGCCGGGTCATTCTGGGTCCGATTTGGTGGCCCGGGTCACTCTGGGTCCGATTTGGTGGCCCGGGTCACTCTGGGTCCGATTTGGTGGCCCGGGTCACTTTGGGTCCGATTTGGTGGCCCGGGTCACTCTGGGTCCGATTTGGTGGCCCGGGTCACTCTGGGTCCGATTTGGTGGGCCGGGTCACTCTGGGTCCGATTTGGTGGGCCGGGTCACTCTGGGTCCGATTTGGTGGCCCGGGTCACTCTGGGCCCGATTTGGTGGGCCGGGTCACTCTGGGTCCGATTTGGTGGGCCGGGTCACTTTGGGTCCGATTTGGTGGGCCGGGTCACTCTGGGTCCGATTTGGAGGTCCGGGTCACTCTGGGTCCGATTTGGTGGGCCGGGTCACTCTGGGTCCGATTTGGTGGGCCGGGTCATTCTGGGTCTGTTTTGGTGGGCCGGGTCACTCTGGGTCCGATTTAGTGGCCCGGGTCACTCTGGGTCCGATTTGACGGGCGGCGCCACTCTGGGTCCGATTTGACGGGCGGCGCCACTCTGGGTCCGATTTGGCGGGCGGCGCCACTCTGGGTCCGACTTGGCGGGCGGCGCCACTCTGGGTCCGACTTGGCGGGCGGCGCCACTCTGGGTCCGACTTGGCGGGCGGCGCCACTCTGGGTCCGACTTGGCGGGCGGCGCCACTCTGGGTCCGATTTGGTGGGCGGCGCCACTCTGGGTCCGATTTGGCGGGCGGCGCCACTCTGGGTCCGATTTGGCGGGCGGCGCCTCTCTGGGTCCGATTTGGCGGGCGGCGCCACTCTGGGTCCGATTTGGCGGGCGGCGCCACTCTGGGTCCGATTTGGCGGGCGGCGCCACTCTGGGTCCGATTTGGCGGGCAGCTCCACTCTGGGTCCGATTTGGCGGGCGGCGCCACTCTGGGTCCGATTTGGCGGGCGGCGCCACTCTGGGTCCGATTTGGCGGGCGGCGCCACTCTGGGTCCGATTTGGCGGGCGGCGCCACTCTGGGTCCGACTTGACGGGCGGCGCCACTCTGGGTCCGACTTGACAGGCGGCGCCACTCTGGGTCCGATTTGGCGGGCGGGGGCACTCTGGGTCCGATTTGGCAAGTGGGGGCACTCTGGTCTGATTTGGTGGGCTGGGTCCGATTTGGTGAGCGGGGCAATAATGATAAGACTACAGATAGTGCTTTGTAATTGTGCTGTACTGTCACTTTAAGAGCTGATATTATCTGACAAAACTTGTGACCTGGTGGGCTGGTAGAGTTTATAGGCGTTGGCATAGTAACTGGGTCTCACTGCGCATATCAATGAGGTAATCAGCCAGGTGGCAGTTATTTTTAGAAATTGCCTCAGAAATCAGGCCCATTATAAACGTATTGGAAAATTTCCCTATTGAAATGCATTGAGACACTTTTTTCAAACGCAAATTGCGCCAAAACTACAAATCCGATCGACACGAAAAATACTTAGCACACCTCTCAGGAACGCTGGCTTCGAAATGACACCTCACTGGAGTCTGTGAGTTTAGCGGTTCGGGCCGCATTACGTGCGGACTGAATAATAATAATAAGAATAAGAAGTTTACCACGGTGGAATAACAGTATAGTGCTTTGTTCCAAAGCACTATAACTAGATGGGTATTTCCTGAAGGAACTACAGATAGTGCTTTGGAATGGTGCCCGGGCTGCCCCTGCAACACTTTCACACTTGGGTTCCCCTCAGGCGCTGGTTTAGTAGTTGTAGCCCCTCAGGGTTGAGGATTTGGGGGGCGGGGCCATTCGGGGTCAGATTTGGGGGCGGGGCCACTCGGTGCACTTACTTTTCACACACGGGACGAGAGGGTGTCATAGTCACTTTATTCTGATGTTTGACTTTGATAAATGATCGTGTCCTAAAAAGGACACCGTACATTTGCATAGCTGCCATCTTTGGAAGGTCAAGTTGGGGGTAATGGAAAGTTCGCCATTATTTCCTATGGGAATTTTTTTTTTTTAAATGCAATTTTTCAAAAAAACTTCAAATCGGATCGACACGAAAAATACTTAGCACACCTCTCGTGGACGCTGGCTTCGAAATGACGCCTCACTGGAGTCTCTGCGTGCAGCGGTTCGGGCTGTATTAATTGCGGAAAAAAACTGAATAAGTTTACCACGTCTGGATTACAATAATAATACTAGATGGGTATTTCCTGAAGGAACTACAGATAGTGCTTTGGAATGGTGCCCGGGCTGCCCCTGCAAGACTTTCACACTTGGGTGCCCCTCAGGCGATCCGATTTGGTGGGTTGGGTCAATCTGGGTCTGATTTTGTGGGCGGGGTAAATCTAGGTCCGATTCGGTGGGCGGGGTCACTTTTGGTCCAATTCTGTGGGCGCGGCCACTCTGGGTCCGATTCGGTGGGCGGAGCCACTCTGGGTCCGATTTGGTGGGCGGGGCACCTTAGGGACCAATTTGGTGGGTGGGGTCACTCGGTCCGATTTGGTGGGCTGGGCACCTCAGGGTCTCATTTGGTGGGCTGGGCACCTCAGGGTCCGATTTGGTGGGTGGGGTCACTCTGGGTCCGATTTGGTGGAAGGGGTCACTCTGGGTTTGATTTGGTGGAAGGGGTCACTCTGGGTTCGATTTGGTGGGCGGAGCCACTCTGGGTCCGATTTGGTGGGCGGGGTCACTCTGGGTCCGATTTGGTGGGCGGGGTCACTCTGGGTCCGATTTGGTGAGCCGGGCCCCTCGGGGTCCGATTTGGTGAGCGGGGTAATCTACTATATAATTGTCTAAGGGCATCTCCGTCTTTCTGTCTCACAACACCGCTACGTCATCATCTCATGAGAC
Organism: Ranitomeya variabilis; assembly: GCF_051348905.1. NCBI lineage: Eukaryota > Metazoa > Chordata > Amphibia > Anura > Dendrobatidae > Ranitomeya > Ranitomeya variabilis. Next base: position 219,666,419 of record NC_135237.1, read on the forward strand.
CGCAATGCACTCTTGGGACCGGAGCGCGCAACAAGCATCGGGTACCGGCCACTCCAGGTGCAACAAGCATCGTGTACCGGCCGCTCTAGGAGGTGCAACAACCATCAGATACCGGCCGCTCCAGGAGGTGAGTGTGTAACTTTTTTATTTTAATTCTTTTTTTTTTTTTTAACAGGGATATGCAGTATACTATGTGACTGGACAATATACTACGTGACTGGGCAGTATAACTACGTGGCTCTGCGCTGTATACTGCGTGGCTCTGCGCTGTATACTGCGTGGCTCTGCGCTGTATACTACGCGGCTCTGCGCTGTATACTACGCGGCTCTGCGCTGTATACTGCGCGGCTCTGCGCTTTGTACTGCGCGGCTCTGCGCTATATACTGCGTGGCTCTTCGCTGTATACTGCGCGGCTCTGCGCTGTGTACTGCGCGGCTCTGCGCTGTGTACTGCGCGTGTCCGTGCTGTGTACTGCGTGTGTCTGCGCTGTATACTGCGCGGCTCTGCGCTGTGTACTGCGCGGCTCTGCACTGTGTACTGCACGGCTCTGCGCTGTATACTGCGGGGCTCTGCACTGTATACTGCGGGGCTCTGCGCTGTATACTACGCGGCTCTGCGCTGTATACTGCGCGGCTCTGCGCTGTATACTGCGTGGCTCTACGCTGTGTACTGCGCGGCTCTGCGCTGTATACTGCGCGGCTCTGCGCTGTGTACTGCGCGGCTCTGCGCTGTATACTGCGCGGCTCTGCGCTGTGTACTGCGCGGCTCTGCGCTGTGTACTGCGCGGCTCTGCGCTGTGTACTGCGCGGCTCTCCGCTTTATACTGCGCGGCTCTGCGCTGTGTACTGCGCGGCTCTGCACTTTATACTGCGCGGCTCTGCGCTTTGTACTGCGCGGCTCTGCGCTGTGTACTGCGCGGCTCTGCGCTGTGTACTGCGCGGCTCTGCGCTGTGTACTGCGCGGCTCTGCGCTGTGTACTGCGCGGCTCTGCGCTGTATACTGCGCGGCTCTGCGCTGTGTACTGCGCGGCTCTGCGCTGTGTACTGCGCGGCTCTGCGCTGTGTACTGCGCGGCTCTGCGCTGTGTACTGCGCGGCTCTGCGCTTTATACTGCGCGACTCTGCGCTTTGTACTGCGCGGCTCTGCGCTGTGTACTGCGCGGCTCTGCGCTGTGTACTGCGCGGCTCTGCGCTGTGTACTGCGCGGCTCTGCGCTGTGTACTGCGCGGCTCTGCGCTGTGTACTGCGCGGCTCTGCGCTGTGTACTGCGCGGCTCTGCGCTGTATACTGCGTGGCTCTGCGCTGTGTACTGCGCGGCTCTGCGCTGTGTACTGCGTGGCTCTGCGCTTTATACTGCGCGACTCTGCACTGTGTGCTGCGCGGCTCTGCGCTGTGTACTGCGCGGCTCTGCGCTGTGTACTGCGCGGCTCTGCGCTGTGTACTGCGCGGCTCTGCGCTTTATACTGCGCGACTCTGCGCTTTGTACTGCGCGGCTCTGCGCTGTGTACTGCGCGGCTCTGCGCTGTGTACTGCGCGGCTCTGCGCTGTGTACTGCGCGGCTCTGCACTGTATACTGCGTGGCTCTGCGCTGTGTACTGCGCGGCTCTGCGCTGTGTACTGCGCGGCTCTGCGCTGTGTACTGCGCGGCTCTGCGCTGTGTACTGCGCGGCTCTGCGCTGTGTACTGCGCGGCTCTGCCCTGTATACTGCGTGTTTCTGCGCTGTGTACTGCGCGGCTCTGCGCTGTGTACTGCGTGGCTCTGCGCTTTATACTGCGCGGCTCTGCGCTGTGTACTGCGCGGCTCTGCGCTGTGTACTGCGCGGCTCTGCGCTTTATACTGCGCGACTCTGCGCTTTGTACTGCGCGGCTCTGCGCTGTGTACTGCGCGGCTCTGCGCTGTGTACTGCGCGGCTCTGCGCTGTGTACTGCGCGGCTCTGCGCTTTATACTGCGCGACTCTGCGCTTTGTACTGCGCGGCTCTGCGCTGTGTACTGCGCGGCTCTGCGCTGTGTACTGCGCGGCTCTGCGCTGTGTACTGCGCGGCTCTGCACTGTATACTGCGTGGCTCTGCGCTGTGTACTGCGGGGCTCTGCGCTTTATACTGCGCGACTCTGCGCTTTGTACTGCGCGGCTCTGCGCTGTGTACTGCGCGGCTCTGCGCTGTGTACTGCGCGGCTCTGCGCTGTGTACTGCGCGGCTCTGCGCTTTATACTGCGCGACTCTGCGCTTTGTACTGCGCGGCTCTGCACTGTATACTGCGTGGCTCTGCGCTGTGTACTGCGCGGCTCTGCGCTGTGTACTGCGTGGCTCTGCGCTTTATACTGCGCGACTCTGCGCTTTGTACTGCGCGGCTCTGCGCTGTGTACTGCGCGGCTCTGCACTGTATACTGCGTGGCTCTGCGCTGTGTACTGCGCGGCTCTGCGCTGTGTACTGCGCGGCTCTGCGCTTTATACTGCGCGACTCTGCGCTTTGTACTGCGCGGCTCTGCGCTGTGTACTGCGCGGCTCTGCACTGTATACTGCGTGGCTCTGCGCTGTGTACTGCGTGGCTCTGCGCTGTGTACTGCGTGGCTCTGCGCTTTATACTGCGCGACTCTGCGCTTTGTACTGCGCGGCTCTGCGCTGTGTACTGCGCGGCTCTGCGCTGTGTACTGCGCGGCTCTGCGCTGTGTACTGCGCGGCTCTGCGCTTTATACTGCGCGACTCTGCGCTTTGTACTGCGCGGCTCTGTGCTTTATACTGCGTGGCTCTGCGCTGTGTACTGCGTGGCTCTGCGCTGTGTACTGCGCGGCTCTGCGCTGTGTACTGCGCGGCTCTGCGCTTTATACTGCGCGACTCTGTGCTCTGTACTGCGCGGCTCTGCGCTGTGTACTGCGCGGCTCTGCGCTGTGTACTGCGCGGCTCTGCGCTGTGTACTGCGCGGCTCTGCGCTGTGTACTGCGCGGCTCTGCACTGTATACTGCGTGGCTGTGCAATATACTACGTGGACATGCATATTCTAGAATACCCGATGAGTTAGAATCGGGCCACAGTCTAATAATCATAAGACTAAGGATAGTGGTTTGGAATTGTGCTGTACTGTCACTTTAAGAGCTGATATTATCTGACAAAACTTGTGACCTGGTGAGCTGATGTAGACTTCATAGGCGTTGGCATAGTAACTGTGTCTGACTGCGCATATCAATGAGCTAATCAGCCAGGTGGCAGTTATTTTTAGAAATTGCCTCAGAAACCAGCCCATTATAAACGTATGGGACAATTTCCCTATTGAAACGCATTGAAAGACTTTTTTCAAACACAAATTGCGCAAAAACTACAAATCCGATCGGCATGAAAAATACTTAGCACACCTCTTGGGGACGCTGGCTTCGAAATGACACCTCACTGGAGTCTGTGAGTTTAGCGGTTCGGGCCGCATTACGTGCGGACTGAATAATAAGAATAAGAAGAAGTTTACCACGGTGGAATAACAGTATAGTGCTTTGTTCCAAAGCACTATAACTAGATGGGTATTTCCTGAAGGAACTACAGATAGTGCTTTGGAATGGTGCCCGGGCTGCCCCTATAAGACTTTCACACTTGGGTGCCCCTCAGACGCTGGTTTGGTAGTTGAGGATTTGGTGGGCGGGGCCACTCTGGATCCGATTTGGTGGCCCGGGTCACTCTGGGTCCGATTTGGTGGCCCGGGTCACTCTGGGTCCGATTTGGTGGCCTGGGTCCGATTTGGTGGCCCGGGTCACTCTGGGTCCGATATGGTGGCCCGGGTCACTCTGGGCCCGATTTGGTGGCCCGGGTCACTCTGGGTCCGATTTGGTGGCCCGGGTCACTCTGGGTCCGATTTGGTGGGCCGGGTCACTCTGGGTCCGATTTGGTGGCCCGGGTCACTCTGGGTCCGATTTGGTGGCCCGGGTCACTCTGGGTCCGATTTGGCGGGCGGCGCCACTCTGGGTCCGATTTGGCGGGCGGCGCCACTCTGGGTCCGATTTGGCGGGCGGCTCCACTCTGGGTCCGATTTGGCGGGCGGCGCCACTCTGGGTCCGATTTGGCGGGCGGCGCCACTCTGGGTCCGATTTGGCGGGCGGCGCCACTCTGGGTCCGATTTGGCGGGCGGCGCCACTCTGGGTCCGATTTGGCGGGCGGCGCCACTCTGGGTCCGACTTGACGGGCGGCGCCACTCTGGGTCCGACTTGACAGGCGGCGCCACTCTGGGTCCGATTTGGCGGGCGGGGGCACTCTGGGTCCGATTTGGCAAGCGGGGGCACTCTGGTCCGATTTGGTGGGCTGGGTCCGATTTGGTGAGCGGGGCAATAATGATAAGACTACAGATAGTGCTTTGTAATTGTGCTGTACTGTCACTTTAAGAGCTGATATTATCTGACAAAACTTGTGACCTGGTGGGCTGGTAGAGTTTATAGGCGTTGGCATAGTAACTGGGTCTCACTGCGCATATCAATGAGGTAATCAGCCAGGTGGCAGTTATTTTTAGAAATTGCCTCAGAAATCAGGCCCATTATAAACGTATTGGAAAATTTCCCTATTGAAATGCATTGAGACACTTTTTTCAAACGCAAATTGCGCCAAAACTACAAATCCGATCGACACGAAAAATACTTAGCACACCTCTCAGGAACGCTGGCTTCGAAATGACACCTCACTGGAGTCTGTGAGTTTAGCGGTTCGGGCCGCATTACGTGCGGACTGAATAATAATAATAAGAATAAGAAGTTTACCACGGTGGAATAACAGTATAGTGCTTTGTTCCAAAGCACTATAACTAGATGGGTATTTCCTGAAGGAACTACAGATAGTGCTTTGGAATGGTGCCCGGGCTGCCCCTGCAAGACTTTCACACTTGGGTGCCCCTCAGACGCTGGTTTGGTAGTTGAGGATTTGGTGGGCGGGGCCACTCTGGATCCGATTTGGTGGCCCGGGTCACTCTGGGTCCGATTTGGTGGCCCGGGTCACTCTGGGTCCGATTTGGTGGCCTGGGTCCGATTTGGTGGCCCGTGTCACTCTGGGTCCGATTTGGTGGCCGGGGTCACTCTGGGTCCGATTTGGTGGCCCGGGTCACTCTGGGTCCGATTTGGTGGCCCGGGTCACTCTGGGTCCGATTTGGTGGCCCGGGTAACTCTGGGTCCGATTTGGTGGCCCGGGTCACTCTGGGTCCGATTTGGTGGCCCGGGTCACTCTGGGTCCGATTTGGTGGCCCGGGTCACTCTGGGTCCGATTTGGTGGCCCGGGTCACTCTGGGTCCGATTTGGTGGCCCGGGTCACTCTGGGTCCGATTTGGTGGCCCGGGTCACTCTGGGTCCGATTTGGTGGGCCGGGTCACTCTGGGTCCGATTTGGTGGCCCGGGTCACTCTGGGTCCGATTTGGTGGCCCGGGTCACTCTGGGTCCGATTTGGTGGCCCGGGTCACTCTGGGTCCGATTTGGTGGCCCGGGTCACTCTGGGTCCGATTTGGTGGCCCGGGTCACTCTGGGACCGATTTGGTGGGCCGGGTCACTCTGGGTCCGATTTGGTGGCCCGGGTCACTCTGGGTCCGATTTGGTGGCCCGGGTCACTCTGGGTCCGATTTGGTGGGCCGGGTCACTCTGGGTCCGATTTGGTGGGCCGGGTCACTCTGGGTCCGATTTGGTGGGCCGGGTCACTCTGGGTCCGATTTGGTGGGCCGGGTCACTCTGGGTCCGATTTGGTGGGCCGGGTCACTCTGGGTCCGATTTGGTGGGCCGGGTCACTCTGGGTCCAATTTGGTGGCCCGGGTCACTCTGGGTCCGATTTGGTGGCCCGGGTCACTCTGGGTCCGATTTGGTGGCCCGGGTCACTCTGGGTCCGAGTTGGTGGCCCGGGTCACTCTGGGTCCGATTTGGCGGGCGGCGCCACTCTGGGTCCGATTTGGCGGGCGGCACCACTCTGGGTCCGATTTGGCAGGCGGCGCCACTCTGGGTCCGATTTGGCGGGCGGCGCCACTCCGGGTCCGATTTGGCGGGCGGCGCCACTCTGGCGGGCGGCGCTACTCCGGGTCCTATTTGGCGGGCGGCGCCACTCCGGGTCCAATTTGGCGGGCGGCGCCACTCCGGGTCCGATTTGGCGGGCGGCGCCACTCCGGTTCCGATTTGGCGGGCGGCGCCACTCTGGGTCCGATTTGGCGGGCGGCGCCACTCTGGGTCCGATTTGGCGGGCGGCGCCACTCTGAGTCCGATTTGGCGGGCGGCGCCACTCTGGGTCCGATTTGGCGGGCGGCGCCACTCTGGGTCCGATTTGGTGGGCGGCGCCACTCTGGGTCCGATTTGGCGGCCAGCGCCACTCTGGGTCCGATTTGGCGGGCGGCGCCACACTGGGTCCGATTTGGCGGGCGGCGCCACTCTGAGTCCGATTTGGTGGCCCGGGTCACTCTGGGTCCGATTTGGTGGCCCGGGTCACTCTGGGTCCGATTTAGTGGCCCGGGTCACTCTGGGTCCGATTTGGTGGCCCGGGTCACTCTGGGTCCGATTTGGTGGCCCGGGTCACTCTGGGTCCGATTTGGTGGCCCGGGTCACTCTGGGTCCGATTTGGTGGCCCGGGTCACTCTGGGTCCGATTTGATGGCCCGGGTCACTCTGGGTCCGATTTGGTGGCCCGGGTCACTCTGGGTCCAATTTGGTGGCCCGGGTCACTCTGGGTCCGATTTGGTGGCCCGGGTCACTCTGGGTCCGATTTGGTGGCCCGGGTCACTCAGGGTCCAATTTGGTGGCACGGGTCACTCTGGGTCCGATTTGGTGGCCCGCGTCACTCTGGGTCCGATTTGGTGGCCCGGGTCACTCTGGGTCCGATTTGGTGGCCCGGGTCACTCTGGGTCCGATTTGGTGGCCCGGGTCACTCTGGGTCCGATTTGGTGGCCCGGGTCACACTGGGTCCGATTTGGTGGCCTGGGTCACTCTGGGTCCGATTTGGTGGCCCGGGTCACTCTGGGTCCGATTTGGTGGCCCGGGTCACTCTGGGTCCGATTTGGTGGCCCGGGTCACTCTGGGTCCGATTTGGTGGCCCGGGTCACTCTGGGTCCGATTTGGTGGCCCGGGTCACTCTGGGTCCGATTTGGTGGCACGGGTCACTCTGGGTCCGGTTTGGTGGGCCGGGTCACTCTGGGTCCGATTTGGTGGGCCGGGTCACTCTGGGTCCGATTTGGTGGGCCGGGTCACTCTGGGTCCGATTTGGTGGGCCGGGTCACTCTGGGTCCGATTTGGTGGGCCGGGTCACTCTGGGTCCGATTTGGTGGCCCGGGTCACTCTGGGTCCGATTTGGTGGGCCGGGTCACTCTGGGTCCGATTTGGTGGGCCGGGTCACTCTGGGTCCGATTTGGTGGGCCGGGTCACTCTGGGTCCGATTTGGTGGCCCGGGTCACTCTGGGTCCGATTTGGTGGCCCGGGTCACTCTGGGTCCGATTTGGTGGCCCGGGTCACACTGGGTCCGATTTGTTGGCCTGGGTCACTCTGGGTCCGATTTGGTGGCCCGGGTCACTCTGGGTCCGATTTGGTGGCCTGGGTCACTCTGGGTCCGATTTGGTGGCCCGGGTCACTCTGGGTCCGATTTGGTGGCCCGGGTCACTCTGGGTCCGATTTGGTGGCCCGGGTCACTCTGGGTCCGATTTGGTGGCACGGGTCACTCTGGGTCCGGTTTGGTGGGCCGGGTCACTCTGGGTCCGATTTGGTGGGCCGGGTCACTCTGGGTCCGATTTGGTGGGCCGGGTCACTCTGGGTCCGATTTGGTGGGCCGGGTCACTCTGGGTCAGATTTGGTGGGCCGGGTCACTCTGGGTCCGATTTGGTGGGCCGGGTCACTCTGACTGACAGCAGGATAAGGGAATGGCTGATAACAGAGAATAGACTGACAGCAGGACAAGGGAATGGCTGATAACAGAGAGAATAGACTGACAGCAGGACAGGGGAATTGCTGATAACAGAGAGAAATAGACTGACAGCAGGACGTGGAATGGCTGATAACAGAGAGAATAGACTGACAGCAGGACAGGGGAATGGCTGATAACAGAGAAAAATAGACTGACAGCAGTACGGGGAATGGCTGATAACAGAGAGAAATAGACTGACAGCAGGACGGGGAATGGCTGATAACAGAGAGAATAGACTGACAGCAGGATAGGGGAATGGCTGATAACAGAGAGAATAGACTGACAGCAGGACAGGTAATGGCTGATAACAGAGAGAATAGACTGGCAGCAGGACAGGGGAATGGCTGATAACAGAGAGAAATAGACTGACAGCAGTACGGGGAATGGCTGATAACAGAGAGAAATAGACTGACAGCAGGATGGGGAATGGCTGATAACAGAGAGAATAGACTGACAGCAGGACAGGGGAATGGCTGATAACAGAGAGAATAGACTGACAGCAGGACGGGGAATGGCTGATAACAGAGAGAATAGACTGACTGCAGGACAGGGGAATGGCTGATAACAGAGAGAAATAGACTGACAGCAGTACGGGGAATGGCTGATAACAGAGAGAAATAGATGGGTATTTCCTGAAGGAACTACAGATAGTGCTTTGGAATGGTGCCTGGGCTGCCCCTACAAGACTTTCACACTTGGGTGCCCCTCAGACGCTGGTTTGGTAGTTGAGGATTTGGTGGGCGGGGCCACTCTGGGTCCGATTTGGTGGCCCGGGTCACTCTGGGTCCGATTTGGTGGCCCGCGTCACTCTGGGTCCGATTTGGTGGCCCGGGTCACTCTGGGTCCGATTTGGTGGCCCGGGTCACTCTGGGTCCGATTTGGTGGCCCGGGTCACTCTGGGTCCGATTTGGTGGCCCGGGTCACACTGGGTCCGATTTGGTGGCCTGGGTCACTCTGGGTCCGATTTGGTGGCCCGGGTCACTCTGGGTCCGATTTGGTGGCCTGGGTCACTCTGGGTCCGATTTGGTGGCCCGGGTCACTCTGGGTCCGATTTGGTGGCCCGGGTCACTCTGGGTCCGATTTGGTGGCCCGGGTCACTCTGGGTCCGATTTGGTGGCACGGGTCACTCTGGGTCCGGTTTGGTGGGCCGGGTCACTCTGGGTCCGATTTGGTGGGCCGGGTCACTCTGGGTCCGATTTGGTGGGCCGGGTCACTCTGGGTCCGATTTGGTGGGCCGGGTCACTCTGGGTCCGATTTGGTGGGCCGGGTCACTCTGGGTCAGATTTGGTGGGCCGGGTCACTCTGGGTCCGATTTGGTGGGCCGGGTCACTCTGACTGACAGCAGGATAAGGGAATGGCTGATAACAGAGAAAAGACTGACAGCAGGACAAGGGAATGGCTGATAACAGAGAGAATAGACTGACAGCAGGACAGGGGAATTGCTGATAACAGAGAGAAATAGACTGACAGCAGGACGTGGAATGGCTGATAACAGAGAGAATAGACTGACAGCAGGACAGGGGAATGGCTGATAACAGAGAAAAATAGACTGACAGCAGTACGGGGAATGGCTGATAACAGAGAGAAATAGACTGACAGCAGGACGGGGAATGGCTGATAACAGAGAGAATAGACTGACAGCAGGACAGGGGAATGGCTGATAACAGAGAGAATAGACTGACAGCAGGACAGGGAATGGCTGATAACAGAGAGAATAGACTGGCAGCAGGACAGGGGAATGGCTGATAACAGAGAGAAATAGACTGACAGCAGTACGGGGAATGGCTGATAACAGAGAGAAATAGACTGACAGCAGGATGGGGAATGGCTGATAACAGAGAGAATAGACTGACAGCAGGACAGGGGAATGGCTGATAACAGAGAGAATAGACTGACAGCAGGACGGGGAATGGCTGATAACAGAGAGAATAGACTGACTGCAGGACAGGGGAATGGCTGATAACAGAGAGAAATAGACTGACTGCAGTACGGGGAATGGCTGATAACAGAGAGAAATAGATGGGTATTTCCTGAAGGAACTACAGATAGTGCTCTGGAATGGTGCCCGGGTTGCCCCAGCAAGACTTTCACACTTGGGTGCCCCTCAGGCGCTGGTTTGGTAGTTGTAGCCACTCTGGGTCCGATTTGGTGGGTGGGGCCCGTCAGGGGCCGATTTGGTGGGCGCTGTATACTGCGCGGCTCTGCGCTGTATACTGCGCGGCTCTGCGCTGTATACTGCGGGGCTCTGCGCTGTATACTGCGGGGCTCTGCGCTGTATGCTGCGGGGCTCTGCGCTGTATGCTGCGGGGCTCTGCGCTGTATTCTGCGGGGCTCTGAGCTGTATGCTGCGGGGCTCTGCGCTGTATTGTGCGCGGCTCCGCGCTGTATGCTGCGTGGCTCAGCGCTGTATGCTGCGCGGCTCAGTGCTGTATAATGCGCGGCTCTGCGCTGTATAGTGCGCGGCTCTGCGCTGTATGCTGCGCGGCTCTGCGCTGTATACTGTGGGGCTCTGCGCTGTATGCTGCGCGGCTCTGCGCTGTATACTGCGTGGCTCTGCGCTGTATGCTGCGCGGCTCCGCGCTGTATGCTGCGCGGCTCCGTGCTGTATAATGCGCGACTCTGCGCTGTATACTGCGCGGCTCTGCGCTGTATGCTGCGCGGCTCTGCGCTGTATACTGCGGGGCTCTGCGCTGTATACTGCGGGGCTCTGCGCTGTATGCTGCGGGGCTCTGCGCTGTATGCTGCGCGGCTCTGCACTGTATGCTGCGCGGCTCTGCGCTGTATGCTGCGGGGCTCTGCGCTGTATACTGTAATAATAATAAGACTACAGATAGTGCTTTGAAATTGTGCTGTGCTGACACTTTAAGAGCTGATATTATCTGACAAAACTGTGACCTGGTGGAGTTGATAGGCGTTGGCATAGTAACTGTGTCTGACTGCGCATATCAATGAGCTAATCAGCCAGGTGGCATTTGGCAGTTAAGTTATTTTTAGAAATTGCCTCAGAAACCAGACCATTTTAAACGTATAGGAAAATTTCCCTATTGAAATGCATTGAATCAATGCTTTCCAATGAGGGGGAAACAATTTTCAAATGCAAATTGCACCAAAACTACAAATCCGATCGACATGAAAATAACTTAGCACACCTCTCGTGGACGCTGGCTTCGAAATGACACCTCACTGGAGTCTGTGCGTTTAGCGGTTCGGGCCGCATTAGCTGCGAAAAAAAGCCTAATAATAATAATAATAACTAGATGGGTATTTCCTGAAGGAACTACAGATAGTGCTTTGGAATGGTGCCCGGGCTGCCCCTGCAAGACTTTCACACTTGGGTGCCCCTCAGGCGCTGGTTTGGTAGTTGTAGCCCCTCATTTGGTGGGCCGGGTCACTCTGGGTCCGATTTGGTGGGCCGGGTCACTCTGGGTCCGATTTGGTGGCCCGGGTCACTCTGGGTCCGATTTGCTGGGCCGGGTCACTCTGGGTCCGATTTGGTGGCCCGGGTCACTCTGGGTCCGATTTGGTGACCCAGGTCACTCTGGGTCCGATTTGGTGGCTTGGGTCACTCTGGGTCCGATTTGGTGGGCCGGGTCACTCTGGGTCCGATTTGGTGGGCCGGGTCACTCTGGGTCCGATTTGGTGGGCTGGGTCACTCTGGGTCCGATTTGGCGGGCGGCGCCACTCTGGGTCCGATTTGGCGGGCGGCGCCACTCTGGGTCCGATTTGGCGGGCGGCGCCACTCTGGGTCCGATTTGGCGGGCGGCACCACTCTGGGTCCGATTTGGCGGGCGGCGCCACTCTGGGTCCGATTTGGCGGGCGGCGCCACTCTGGGTCCGATTTGGCGGGCGGCGCCACTCTGGGTCCGATTTGGCGGGCGGCGCCACTCTGGGTCCGATTTGGCGGACGGCGCCACTCTGGGTCCGATTTGGCGGGCGGCGCCACTCTGGGTCCGATTTGGCGGGCGGCGCCACACTGGGTCCGATTTGGCGGGCGGCGCCACTCTGGGTCCGATTTGGTGGCCCGGGTCACTCTGGGTCCAATTTGGTGGCCCGGGTCACTCTGGGTCCGATTTGTTGGCCCGGGTCACTCTGGGTCCGATTTGGTGGCCCGGGTCACTCTGGGTCCGATTTGGTGGCCCGGGTCACTCTGGGCCCGATTTGGTGGCCCGGGTCACTCTGGGCCCGATTTGGTGGCCCGGGTCACTCTGGGTCCGATTTGGTGGCCCGGGTCACTCTGGGTCCGATTTGGTGGCCCGGGTCACTCTGGGTCCGATTTGGTGGGCCGGGTCACTCTGGGTCCGATTTGGTGGGCCGGGTCACTCTGGGTCCGATTTGGTGGGCCGGGTCACTCTGGGTCCGATTTGGTGGGCCGGGTCACTCTGGGTCCGATTTGGTGGGCCGGGTCACTCGGTCCGATTTGGTGGGCCGGGTCACTCTGACTGACAGCAGGATAAGGGAATGGCTGATAACAGAGAGAATATACTGACAGCAGGACAGGGGAATTGCTGATAACAGAGAGAAATAGACTGACAGCAGGACGGGGAATGTCTGATAACAGAGAAAAATAGACTGACAGCAGTACAGGGAATGGCTGATAACAGAGAGAAATAGACTGACAGCAGGACGGGGAATGGCTGATAACAGAGAGAATAGACTGACAGCAGGACAGGGGAATGGCTGATAACAGAGAGAATAGACTGACAGCAGGACGGGGAATGGCTGATAACAGAGAGAATAGACTGACAGCAGGACAGGGGAATGGCTGATAACAGAGAGAAATAGACTGACAGCAGGACGGGGAATGGCTGATAACAGAGAGAAATAGACTGACAGCAGGACGGGGAATGGCTGATAACAGAGAGAATAGACTGACAGCAGGACAGGTGAATGGCTGATAACAGAGAGAATAGACTGACAGCAGGACGGGGAATGGCTGATAACAGAGAGAATAGACTGACATCAGGACGGGGAATGGCTGATAACAGAGAGGAATAGACTGACAGCAGGACGGGGAATGGCTGATAACAGAGAGAATAGACTGACAGCAGGACGGGGAATGGCTGATAACAGAGAGAATAGACTGACAGCAGGACAGGGGAATGGCTGATAACAGAGAGAAATAGACTGACAGCAGTACGGGGAATGGCTGATAACAGAGAGAAATAGATGGGTATTTTCTGAAGGAACTACAGATAGTGCTTTGGAATGGTGCCCGGGTTGCCCCAGCAAGACTTTCACACTTGGGTGCCCCTCAGGCGCTGGTTTGGTAGTTGTAGCCACTCTGGGTCCGATTTGGTGGGCGCTGTATACTGCGGGGCTCTGCGCTGTATACAGCGGGGCTCTGCGCTGTATACTGCGGGGCTCTGCGCTGTATGCTGCGGGGCTCTGCGCTGTATGCTGCGCGGCTCTGCGCTGTATGCTGCGCGGCTCTGCGCTGTATGCTGCGCGGCTCTGCGCTGTATACTGTGGGGCTCTGCACTGTATGCTGTGGGGATCAGCGCTGTATGCTGCGCGGCTCCGCGCTGTATGCTGCGTGGCTCTGCGCTGTATAATGCGCGGCTCTGCGCTGTATACTGCGCGGCTCTGCGCTGTATGCTGCGCAGCTCTGCGCTGTATACTGTGTGGCTCCGTGCTGTATGCTGCGTGGCTCTGCGCTGTATAATGCGCGGCTCTGCGCTGTATACTGCGCGGCTCTGCGCTGTATACTGCGGGGCTCTGCGCTGTATGCTGCGCGGCTCTGCGCTGTATGCTGCGCGGCTCTGCGCTGTATACTGTAGGGCTCTGCACTGTATGCTGCGGGGATCAGCGCTGTATGCTGCGCAGCTCCGCGCTGTATGCTGCGTGGCTCTGCGCTGTATAATGCGTGGCTCTGCGCTGTATACTGCGCGGCTCTGCGCTGTATGCTGCGCAGCTCTGCGCTGTATACTGTGGGGCTCCGCGCTGTATGCTGCGTGGCTCTGCGCTGTATAATACGCGGCTCTGCGCTGTATACTGCGCGGCTCTGCGCTGTATACTGCGGGGCTCTGCGCTGTATGCTGCGCGGCTCTGCGCTGTATGCTGCGCGGCTCTGCGCTGTATACTGTGGGGCTCTGCACTGTATGCTGCGGGGATCAGCGCTGTATGCTGCGCGGCTCCGCGCTGTATGCTGCGTGGCTCTGCGCTGTATAATGCGCGGCTCTGCGCTGTATACTGCGCGGCTCTGCGCTGTATGCTGCGCGGCTCTGCGCTGTATACTGTGGGGCTCCTCGCTGTATGCTGCGTGGCTCTGCGCTGTATACTGCGCGGCTCTGCGCTGTATACTGCGGGGCTCTGCGCTGTATACTGCGCGGCTCTGCGCTGTATGCTGCGCGGCTCCGTGCTGTATAATGTGCGGCTCTGCGCTGTATACTGCGGGGCTCTGCGCTGTATAATGCGCGGCTCTGCGCTGTGTACTGTAATAATAATAAGACTACAGATAGTGCTTTGAAATTGTGCTGTGCTATCACTTTAAGAGCTGATATTATCTGGCAAAACTGTGCTGGTGTGGTCATGTACAGTTCGCAGGCGTTGGCATAGTAACTGGGCCTGACTGCGCATATCAATGAGCTAATCAGCCAGGTGGCAAGTGGCAGGTACATTTCAAATTGCCTCAGAAACCCGGCCATTATAACCTGTGAGAAAATTTCCCTATTGAAGTGCATTACAATGAGGGGAAAAAACATTTTCAAACGCAAATTGCGCCAAAACTACAAATCCGATCGACACGAAAAATACTTAGCACACCTCTTGGGGACGCTGGCTTCGAAATGACACCTCACTGGAGTCTGTGAGTGAAGCGGTTCTGGCCGCATTACGTGCGGACTGAATAATAATAAGAACTAGATGGGTATTTCCTGAAGGAACTACAGATAGTGCTTTGGAATGGTGCCCGGGCTGCCCCTGCAAGACTTTCACACTTGGGTGCCCCTCTGATGCCTGTTTGGTAGTTGTAGCCCCTCAGGGTTGAGGATTTGGTGGGCGGGGCCACTCTGGGTCCGATTTGGGGGTTGGAGCCACTCTGGGTCCGATTTGGTGGGCTGGGTCACTCTGGGTCCGATTTGGTGGGCCGGGCCACTATGGGTCCGATTTGGTGGGCCAGGCCACTCTGGGTCCGATTTGGTGGGCCGGGTCACTCTGGGTCCGATTTGGTGGGCCGCGTCACTCTGGGTCCGATTTGGTGGGCCGCGTCACTCTGGGTCCGATTTGTTGGGCCGGGCCACTCTGGGTCCGATTTGGTGGGCCGGGCCACTCTGGGTCCGATTTGGTGGCCCGGGTCACTCTGGGTCCGATTTGGTGGCCCGGATCACTCTGGGTCCGATTTGGTGGCCCGGGTCACTCTGGGTCCGATTTGGTGGCCCGGGTCACTCTGGGTCCGATTTGGTGGGCCGGGTCACTCTGGGTCCGATTTGGTGGGCCGGGTCATTCTGGGTCCGGTTTGGTGGGCCGGGTCACTCTGGGTCCGGTTTGGTGGGCCGGGTCACTCTGGGTCCGGTTTGGTGGGCCGGGTCACTCTGGGTCCGATTTGGTGGGCCGGGTCACTCTGGGTCCGATTTGGTGGGCCGGGTCACTCTGGGTCCGATTTGGTGGGCCGGGTCACTCTGGGTCCGATTTGGTGGGCCGGGTCACTCTGGGTCCGATTTGGTGGGCCGGGTCACTCTGACTGACAGCAGGATAAGGGAATGGCTGATAACAGAGAATAGACTGACAGCAGGACAAGGGAATGGCTGATAACAGAGAGAATAGACTGACAGCAGGACAGGGGAATTGCTGATAACAGAGAGAAATAGACTGACAGCAGGACGGGGAATGGCTGATAACAGAGAGAATAGACTGACAGCAGGACAGGGGAATGGCTGATAACAGAGAGAAATAGACTGACAGCAGTACGGGGAATGGCTGATAACAGAGAGAAATAGACTGACAGCAGGACGGGGAATGGCTGATAACAGAAAGAATAGACTGACAGCAGGACAGGGGAATGGCTGATAACAGAGAGAATAGACTGACAGCAGGACGGGGAATGGCTGATAACAGAGAGAATAGACTGACAGCAGGACAGGGAATGGCTGATAACAGAGAGAAATAGACTGACAGCAGTACGGGGAATGGCTGATAACAGAGAGAAATAGACTGACAGCAGGACGCGGAATGGCTGATAACAGAGAGAATAGACTGACAGCAGGACAGGGGAATGGCTGATAACAGAGAGAATAGACTGACAGCAGGACGGGGAATGGCTGATAACAGAGAGAATAGACTGACAGCAGGACAGGGCAATGGCTGATAACAGAGAGAAATAGACTGACAGCAGTACGGGGAATGGCTGATAACAGAGAGAAAAAGATGGGTATTTCCTGAAGGAACTACAGATAGTGCTTTGGATTGGTGTCCGGGTTGCCCCAGCAAGACTTTCACACTTGGGTGCCCCTCAGGCGCTGGTTTGGTAGTTGTAGCCACTCTGGGTCCGATTTGGTGGGCGCTGTATTCTGCGGGGCTCTGCGCTGTATACTGCGCGGCTCTTCGCTGTATACTGTGCGGCTCTGCGCTGTATACTGCGGGGCTCTGCGCTGTATACTGCGGAGCTCTGCGCTGTATACTGCGGGGCTCTGCGCTGTATGCTGCGGGGCTCTGCGCTGTATGCTGCGGGGCTCTGAGCTGTATGCTGCGGGGCTCTGCGCTGTATGCTGCGCGGCTCTGCGCTGTATGCTGCGAGGCTCTGCGCTGTATGCTGCGCGGCTCTGCGCTGTATACTGCGCGGCTCTGCGCTGTATACTGCGGGGCTCTGCGCTGTATACTGCGGGGCTCTGCGCTGTATGCTGCGGGGCTCTGCGCTGTATGCTGCGGGGCTCTGCGCTGTATGCTGCGGGGCTCTGGGCTGTATGCTGCGCGGCTCTGCGCTGTATGCTGCGTGGCTCCGCGCTGTATGCTGCGCGGCTCCTCGCTGTATGCTGCGTGGTTCCGCGCTGTATAATGCGCGGCTCCGCGCTGTATACTGCGTGGCTCTGCGCTGTATACTGCGGGGCTCCGCGCTGTATGCTGCGGGGCTCTGCGCTGTATGCTGCGGGGCTCTGCGCTGTATGCTGCGCGGCTCTGCGCTGTATGCTGCGGGGCTCTGCGCTGTATGCTGCGCGGCTCCGCGCTGTATACTGCGCGGCTCTGCGCTGTATGCTGCGGGGCTCTGCGCTGTATACTGCGCGGCTCTGCGCTGTATACTGCGCGGCTCTGCGCTGTATACTGCGGGGCTCTGCGCTATATGCTGCGGGGCTCTGCGCTGTATACTGTAATAATAATAAGACTACAGATAGTCCTTTGGAATTGTGCTGTGCTGTCACTTTAAGAGCTGATATTATCTGACAAAACTGTGACCTGGTGGAGTTGGCAGGCGTTGGCATAGTAACTGTGTCTGACTGCGCATATCAATGAGCTAATCAGCCAGGTGGCATTTGGCAGTTAAGTTATTTTCAGAAATTGCCTCAGAAACCAGCCCATTTTAAACGTATAGCAAAATTTCCCTATTGAAATGCATTGAAACAATGCTTTCCAATGAGGGGGAAACAATTTTCAAATGCAAATTGCGCCAAAACTACAAATCCGATCGACATGAAAATAACTTAGCACACCTCTCGTGGACGCTGGCTTCGAAATGACACCTCACTGGAGTCTGTGCGTTCAGCGGTTCGGGCCGCATTAACTGCAAAAAAAAGCCTAATAATAATAATAACTAGATGGGTATTTCCTGAAGGAACTACAGATAGTGCTTTGGAATGGTGCCCGGGCTGCCCCTGCAAGACTTTCACACTTGGGTGCCCCTCAGGCGATCCGATTTGGTGGGTTGGGTCAATCTGGGTCTGATTTTGTGGGCGGGGTAAATCTAGGTCCGATTCGGTGGGCGGGGTCACTTTTGGTCCAATTCTGTGGGCGCGGCCACTCTGGGTCCGATTCGGTGGGCGGAGCCACTCTGGGTCCGATTTGGTGGGCGGGGCACCTTAGGGACCAATTTGGTGGGTGGGGTCACTCGGTCCGATTTGGTGGGCTGGGCACCTCAGGGTCTCATTTGGTGGGCTGGGCACCTCAGGGTCCGATTTGGTGGGTGGGGTCACTCTGGGTCCGATTTGGTGGAAGGGGTCACTCTGGGTTTGATTTGGTGGAAGGGGTCACTCTGGGTTCGATTTGGTGGGCGGAGCCACTCTGGGTCCGATTTGGTGGGCGGGGTCACTCTGGGTCCGATTTGGTGGGCGGGGTCACTCTGGGTCCGATTTGGTGAGCCGGGCCCCTCGGGGTCCGATTTGGTGAGCGGGGTAATCTACTATATAATTGTCTAAGGGCATCTCCGTCTTTCTGTCTCACAACACCGCTACGTCATCATCTCATGAGACCGCAATGCACTCTTGGGACCGGAGCGCGCAACAAGCATCGGGTACCGGCCACTCCAGGTGCAACAAGCATCGTGTACCGGCCGCTCTAGGAGGTGCAACAACCATCAGATACCGGCCGCTCCAGGAGGTGAGTGTGTAACTTTTTTATTTTAATTCTTTTTTTTTTTTTTAACAGGGATATGCAGTATACTATGTGACTGGACAATATACTACGTGACTGGGCAGTATAACTACGTGGCTCTGCGCTGTATACTGCGTGGCTCTGCGCTGTATACTGCGTGGCTCTGCGCTGTATACTACGCGGCTCTGCGCTGTATACTACGCGGCTCTGCGCTGTATACTGCGCGGCTCTGCGCTTTGTACTGCGCGGCTCTGCGCTATATACTGCGTGGCTCTTCGCTGTATACTGCGCGGCTCTGCGCTGTGTACTGCGCGGCTCTGCGCTGTGTACTGCGCGTGTCCGTGCTGTGTACTGCGTGTGTCTGCGCTGTATACTGCGCGGCTCTGCGCTGTGTACTGCGCGGCTCTGCACTGTGTACTGCACGGCTCTGCGCTGTATACTGCGGGGCTCTGCACTGTATACTGCGGGGCTCTGCGCTGTATACTACGCGGCTCTGCGCTGTATACTGCGCGGCTCTGCGCTGTATACTGCGTGGCTCTACGCTGTGTACTGCGCGGCTCTGCGCTGTATACTGCGCGGCTCTGCGCTGTGTACTGCGCGGCTCTGCGCTGTATACTGCGCGGCTCTGCGCTGTGTACTGCGCGGCTCTGCGCTGTGTACTGCGCGGCTCTGCGCTGTGTACTGCGCGGCTCTCCGCTTTATACTGCGCGGCTCTGCGCTGTGTACTGCGCGGCTCTGCACTTTATACTGCGCGGCTCTGCGCTTTGTACTGCGCGGCTCTGCGCTGTGTACTGCGCGGCTCTGCGCTGTGTACTGCGCGGCTCTGCGCTGTGTACTGCGCGGCTCTGCGCTGTGTACTGCGCGGCTCTGCGCTGTATACTGCGCGGCTCTGCGCTGTGTACTGCGCGGCTCTGCGCTGTGTACTGCGCGGCTCTGCGCTGTGTACTGCGCGGCTCTGCGCTGTGTACTGCGCGGCTCTGCGCTTTATACTGCGCGACTCTGCGCTTTGTACTGCGCGGCTCTGCGCTGTGTACTGCGCGGCTCTGCGCTGTGTACTGCGCGGCTCTGCGCTGTGTACTGCGCGGCTCTGCGCTGTGTACTGCGCGGCTCTGCGCTGTGTACTGCGCGGCTCTGCGCTGTGTACTGCGCGGCTCTGCGCTGTATACTGCGTGGCTCTGCGCTGTGTACTGCGCGGCTCTGCGCTGTGTACTGCGTGGCTCTGCGCTTTATACTGCGCGACTCTGCACTGTGTGCTGCGCGGCTCTGCGCTGTGTACTGCGCGGCTCTGCGCTGTGTACTGCGCGGCTCTGCGCTGTGTACTGCGCGGCTCTGCGCTTTATACTGCGCGACTCTGCGCTTTGTACTGCGCGGCTCTGCGCTGTGTACTGCGCGGCTCTGCGCTGTGTACTGCGCGGCTCTGCGCTGTGTACTGCGCGGCTCTGCACTGTATACTGCGTGGCTCTGCGCTGTGTACTGCGCGGCTCTGCGCTGTGTACTGCGCGGCTCTGCGCTGTGTACTGCGCGGCTCTGCGCTGTGTACTGCGCGGCTCTGCGCTGTGTACTGCGCGGCTCTGCCCTGTATACTGCGTGTTTCTGCGCTGTGTACTGCGCGGCTCTGCGCTGTGTACTGCGTGGCTCTGCGCTTTATACTGCGCGGCTCTGCGCTGTGTACTGCGCGGCTCTGCGCTGTGTACTGCGCGGCTCTGCGCTTTATACTGCGCGACTCTGCGCTTTGTACTGCGCGGCTCTGCGCTGTGTACTGCGCGGCTCTGCGCTGTGTACTGCGCGGCTCTGCGCTGTGTACTGCGCGGCTCTGCGCTTTATACTGCGCGACTCTGCGCTTTGTACTGCGCGGCTCTGCGCTGTGTACTGCGCGGCTCTGCGCTGTGTACTGCGCGGCTCTGCGCTGTGTACTGCGCGGCTCTGCACTGTATACTGCGTGGCTCTGCGCTGTGTACTGCGGGGCTCTGCGCTTTATACTGCGCGACTCTGCGCTTTGTACTGCGCGGCTCTGCGCTGTGTACTGTGCGGCTCTGCGCTGTGTACTGCGCGGCTCTGCGCTGTGTACTGCGCGGCTCTGCGCTTTATACTGCGCGACTCTGCGCTTTGTACTGCGCGGCTCTGCACTGTATACTGCGTGGCTCTGCGCTGTGTACTGCGCGGCTCTGCGCTGTGTACTGCGTGGCTCTGCGCTTTATACTGCGCGACTCTGCGCTTTGTACTGCGCGGCTCTGCGCTGTGTACTGCGCGGCTCTGCACTGTATACTGCGTGGCTCTGCGCTGTGTACTGCGCGGCTCTGCGCTGTGTACTGCGCGGCTCTGCGCTTTATACTGCGCGACTCTGCGCTTTGTACTGCGCGGCTCTGCGCTGTGTACTGCGCGGCTCTGCACTGTATACTGCGTGGCTCTGCGCTGTGTACTGCGTGGCTCTGCGCTGTGTACTGCGTGGCTCTGCGCTTTATACTGCGCGACTCTGCGCTTTGTACTGCGCGGCTCTGCGCTGTGTACTGCGCGGCTCTGCGCTGTGTACTGCGCGGCTCTGCGCTGTGTACTGCGCGGCTCTGCGCTTTATACTGCGCGACTCTGCGCTTTGTACTGCGCGGCTCTGCGCTTTATACTGCGTGGCTCTGCGCTGTGTACTGCGTGGCTCTGCGCTGTGTACTGCGCGGCTCTGCGCTGTGTACTGCGCGGCTCTGCGCTTTATACTGCGCGACTCTGTGCTCTGTACTGCGCGGCTCTGCGCTGTGTACTGCGCGGCTCTGCGCTGTGTACTGCGCGGCTCTGCGCTGTGTACTGCGCGGCTCTGCGCTGTGTACTGCGCGGCTCTGCACTGTATACTGCGTGGCTGTGCAATATACTACGTGGACATGCATATTCTAGAATACCCGATGAGTTAGAATCGGGCCACAGTCTAATAATCATAAGACTAAGGATAGTGGTTTGGAATTGTGCTGTACTGTCACTTTAAGAGCTGATATTATCTGACAAAACTTGTGACCTGGTGAGCTGATGTAGACTTCATAGGCGTTGGCATAGTAACTGTGTCTGACTGCGCATATCAATGAGCTAATCAGCCAGGTGGCAGTTATTTTTAGAAATTGCCTCAGAAACCAGCCCATTATAAACGTATGGGACAATTTCCCTATTGAAACGCATTGAAAGACTTTTTTCAAACACAAATTGCGCAAAAACTACAAATCCGATCGGCATGAAAAATACTTAGCACACCTCTTGGGGACGCTGGCTTCGAAATGACACCTCACTGGAGTCTGTGAGTTTAGCGGTTCGGGCCGCATTACGTGCGGACTGAATAATAAGAATAAGAAGAAGTTTACCACGGTGGAATAACAGTATAGTGCTTTGTTCCAAAGCACTATAATAATAAGAAGAAGAAGTTTACCACGATGGAATAACAGTATAGTGCTTTGTTCCAAAGCACTATAATAAGAAGAAGTTTACCACGATGGAATAACAGTATAGTGCTTTGTTCCAAAGCACTATAATAACTAGATGGGCATTTCCTGAAGGAAATACATGGTGCTTGAACAGCGCTGCCAGCTTTACAGCAGCACTTTTCACACACGGGACCAGGGGCGCCACTTACTTTTCCACACCCGGGACCGGGGCGCACTTACTTTTCCACACCCGGAACCGGGGCGCACTTACTTTTCCACACACGGGGCCGGGGGCGCACTTACTTTTGCACACGGGGCCGGGGCGCACTTACTTTTGCACACGGGGCCGGGGGCGCACTTACTTTTGCACACGGGGCCGGGGGCGCACTTACTTTTGCACACGGGGCCGGGGGCGCACTTACTTTTGCACACGGGGCCGGGGGCGCACTTACTTTTGCACACGGGGCCGGGGGCGCACTTACTTTTGCACACGGGGTGGGGGGCGCACTTACTTTTGCACACGGGGCCGGGGGCGCACTTACTTTTGCACACGGGGCCGGGGGCGCACTTACTTTTGCACACAGGGCCGGGGGCGCACTTACTTTTGCACACGGGGCCGGGGGCGCTCTTACTTTTGCACACGGGGCCGGGGGCGCACTTACTACTGCACATGGGGCCGGGGGCGCACTTACTTTTGCACACGGGGCCGGGGGCGCACTTACTTTTGCACATGGGGCCGGGGGCGCACTTTTCACACACGGGGCCGGGGGCGCACTTACTTTTCACACACGGGGCCGGGGGCGCACTTACTTTTCACACATTTGGCAAATTGCGCCAAAACTACAAATCCGATCGACACGAAAAATACTTAGCACACCTCTTGGGGACGCTGGCTTCGAAATGACACCTCACTGGAGTCTGTGAGTGAAGCGGTTCTGGCCGCATTACGTGCGGACTGAATAATAATAAGAACTAGATGGGTATTTCCTGAAGGAACTACAGATAGTGCTTTGGAATGGTGCCCGGGCTGCCCCTGCAAGACTTTCACACTTGGGTGCCCCTCAGATGCCTGTTTGGTAGTTGTAGCCCCTCAGGGTTGAGGATTTGGTGGGCAGGGCCACTCTGGGTCCGATTTGGGGGTTGGAGCCACTCTGGGTCCGATTTGGTGGGCTGGGTCACTCTGGGTCCGATTTGGTGGGCCGGGCCACTATGGGTCCGATTTGGTGGGCCAGGCCACTCTGGGTCCGATTTGGTGGGCCGGGTCACTCTGGGTCCGATTTGGTGGGCCGCGTCACTCTGGGTCCGATTTGGTGGGCGGTGCCCCTCAGGGGCCGATTTGTTGGGCCGGGCCACTCTGGGTCCGATTTGGTGGGCCGGGCCACTCTGGGTCCGATTTGGTGGCCCGGATCACTCTGGGTCCGATTTGGTGGGCCGCGTCACTCTGGGTCCGATTTGGTGGGCGGTGCCCCTCAGGGGCCGATTTGTTGGGCCGGGCCACTCTGGGTCCGATTTGGTGGGCCGGGCCACTCTGGGTCCGATTTGGTGGCCCGGATCACTCTGGGTCCGATTTGGTGGCCCGGGTCACTCTGGGTCCGATTTGGTGGCCCGGGTCACTCTGGGTCCGATTTGGTGGGCCGGGTCACTCTGTGTCCGATTTGGTGGGCCGGGTCACTCTGGGTCCGATTTGGTGGGCCGGGTCATTCTGGGTCCGGTTTGGTGGGCCGGGTCACTCTGGGTCCGGTTTGGTGGGCCGGGTCACTCTTGGTGGGCCGGGTCACTCTGGGTCCGATTTGGTGGGCCGGGTCACTCTGGGTCCGATTTGGTGGGCCGGGTCACTCTGGGTCCGATTTGGTGGGCCGGGTCACTCTGGGTCCGATTTGGTGGGCCGGGTCACTCTGGGTCCGATTTGGTGGGCCGGGTCACTCTGACTGACAGCAGGATAAGGGAATGGCTGATAACAGAGAATAGACTGACAGCAGGACAAGGGAATGGCTGATAACAGAGAGAATAGACTGACAGCAGGACAGGGGAATTGCTGATAACAGAGAGAAATAGACTGACAGCAGGACGGGGAATGGCTGATAACAGAGAGAATAGACTGACAGCAGGACAGGGGAATGGCTGATAACAGAGAGAAATAGACTGACAGCAGTACGGGGAATGGCTGATAACAGAGAGAATAGACTGACAGCAGGACAGGGAATGGCTGATAACAGAGAGAAATAGACTGACAGCAGTACGGGGAATGGCTGATAACAGAGAGAAATAGACTGACAGCAGGACGCGGAATGGCTGATAAAAGAGAGAATAGACTGACAGCAGGACAGGGGAATTGCTGATAACAGAGAGAAATAGACTGACAGCAGGACGGGGAATGGCTGATAACAGAAAGAATAGACTGACAGCAGGACAGGGGAATGGCTGATAACAGAGAGAATAGACTGACAGCAGGACGGGGAATGGCTGATAACAGAGAGAATAGACTGACAGCAGGACAGGGAATGGCTGATAACAGAGAGAAATAGACTGACAGCAGTACGGGGAATGGCTGATAACAGAGAGAAATAGACTGACAGCAGGACGCGGAATGGCTGATAACAGAGAGAATAGACTGACAGCAGGACAGGGGAATGGCTGATAACAGAGAGAATAGACTGACAGCAGGATGGGGAATGGCTGATAACAGAGAGAATAGACTGACAGCAGGACAGGGCAATGGCTGATAACAGAGAGAAATAGACTGACAGCAGTACGGGGAATGGCTGATAACAGAGAGAAAAAGATGGGTATTTCCTGAAGGAACTACAGATAGTGCTTTGGATTGGTGCCCGGGTTGCCCCAGCAAGACTTTCACACTTGGGTGCCCCTCAGGCGCTGGTTTGGTAGTTGTAGCCACTCTGGGTCCGATTTGGTGGGCGCTGTATTCTGCGGGGCTCTGCGCTGTATACTGCGCGGCTCTGCGCTGTATACTGCGCGGCTCTGCGCTGTATACTGCGGGGCTCTGCGCTGTATACTGCGGAGCTCTGGGCTGTATACTGCGGGGCTCTGCGCTGTATGCTGCGGGGCTCTGCGCTGTATGCTGCGGGGCTCCGAGCTGTATGCTGCGTGGCTCCGCGCTGTATGCTGCGCGGCTCCGCGCTGTATGCTGCGTGGCTCCGCGCTGTATACTGCGCGGCTCCGCGCTGTATACTGCGTGGCTCTGCACTGTATACTGCGGGGCTCTGCGCTGTATGCTGCGTGGCTCTGCACTGTATACTGCGCGGCTCTGCGCTGTGTACTGCGCGGCTCTGCGCTGTGTACTGCGCGGCTCTGCGCTGTGTACTGCGCGGCTCTGCGCTGTGTACTGCGCGGCTCTGCACTGTATACTGCGTGGCTGTGCAATATACTACGTGGACATGCATATTCTAGAATACCCGATGAGTTAGAATCGGGCCACAGTCTAATAATCATAAGACTAAGGATAGTGGTTTGGAATTGTGCTGTACTGTCACTTTAAGAGCTGATATTATCTGACAAAACTTGTGACCTGGTGAGCTGATGTAGACTTCATAGGCGTTGGCATAGTAACTGTGTCTGACTGCGCATATCAATGAGCTAATCAGCCAGGTGGCAGTTATTTTTAGAAATTGCCTCAGAAACCAGCCCATTATAAACGTATGGGACAATTTCCCTATTGAAACGCATTGAAAGACTTTTTTCAAACACAAATTGCGCAAAAACTACAAATCCGATCGGCACGAAAAATACTTAGCACACCTCTTGGGGACGCTGGCTTCGAAATGACACCTCACTGGAGTCTGTGAGTTTAGCGGTTCGGGCTGCATTACGTGCGGACTGAATAATAAGAATAAGAAGAAGTTTACCACGGTGGAATAACAGTATAGTGCTTTGTTCCAAAGCACTATAATAAGAAGAAGTTTACCATGGTGGAATAACAGTATAGTGCTTTGTTCCAAAGCACTATAATAATAAAATATAAGAAATCGGATTACAATATTTTGCTTGAACCTAGGAGGTTCAAGCACCATAATAATAATAATAAAATATAAGAAATCGGATTACAATATGTTGCTTGAACCTAGGAGGTTCAAGCACCATAATAAAATATAAGCAATCGGATTACAATATGTTGCTTGAACCTAGAGGGTTCAAGCACCATAAATATAAGAAATCGGATTACAATATGTTGCTTGAACCTAGGAGGTTCAAGCACCATAATAATAAAATATAAGAAATCGGATTACAATATGTTGCTTGAACCTAGAGGGTTCAAGCACCATAATAACTAGATGGGTATTTCCTGAAGGAACTACAGACAGTGCTTTGGAATGGTACCCAGGCTGCCCCTGCAAGAGTTTTACACTTGCATGCCCCTCAGGACCGATTTGGTGCGTTGGGCCCCTCAGGTGCCGATTTGGTGGGCGGGGCCACTCTGGGGCCGATTTTGTGGGTGGGGCCACTCTGGGTCCGATTTGGTGGGCGGGGCCACTCTGGGTCCGATATGGTGGGCGGGGCCCCTCAGGGGCCGATTTGGTGGGCGGGGCCCCTCAGGGGCCGATTTGGTGGGCGGGGCCACTCTGGGTCCGATTTGGTGGGTGGGGCCCCTCAGGGGCCGATTTGGTGGGCGGGGTCCCTCAGGGGCCGATTTGGTGGGCGAAGCCACTCTGGGTCCGATTTGGTGGGCAGGGCCCCTCAGGGGCCGATTTGGTGGGCGGGGCCCCTCTGGGTCCGATTTGGTGGGCGGGGCACCGCAGGGGCCGATTTGGTGGGCGGGGCCTCAGGGGCCGATTTGGTGGGCGGGGCCACTCTGGGTCCAATTTGGTGGGCGGGGCCCCTCAGGGGCCGATTTGGTGGGCCGGGCCCCTCAGGGTCCGATTTGGTGGGCGGGGCCCCTCAGGGTCCGATTTGGTGGGCGGGGCCCCTCAGGGTCCGATTTGGTGGGCGGAGCCCCTCAGGGGCCGATTTGGTGGGCTGGGGATTGGCTGATAACAGAGAGAAATAGACTGACAGCAGGATGGGGGAATGGCTGATAACAGAGAGAATAGACTGACAGCAGGACGGGGAATGGCTGATAACAGAGAGAATAGACTGACAGCAGGACAGGGGAATGGCTGATAACAGAGAGAAATAGACTGACAGCAGTACGGGGAATGGCTGATAACAGAGAATAATTGCGGAAAAAAGCCTAATAAGAATAAATAGACTGACAGCAGGACAAGGGAATGGCTGATAACAGAGAGGAGCTGATATTATCTGACTGACAAAACCTGTTTCCTAGTGGGCTCATAGGCGTTGGCATAGTAACTGGATCTGACTGCGCATATCAATGAGCTAATCAGCCAGGTGGCAGATGGCAGTTATTTTTAGAAATTGCCTCAGAAACCAGGCCATTATACCCTATGAGGAAATTTCCCTATTGAAACGCATTGAGACAATGCTTTCCAATGAGGGGAAAACAATTTTCAAATGCAAATTGCGCCAAAACTACAAATCCGATCGACACGAAAAATACTTAGCACACCTCTCGTGGACGCTGGCTTCGAAATGACACCTCACTGGAGTCTGTGCGTTTAGCGTTTCGGGCCGCATTCATTGCGGAAAAAAGCCTAATAATAAGAAGAAGAATAAGAAGTTATCCACGTTCGGATTACAATATAGTGCTTTGTTCCAAAGCACTATAATAATAATAACAAGTTTACCACGATGGAATAACAATATAGTGCTTTGTGCCAAAGCACTATAACTAGATGGGTA
Source organism: Ranitomeya variabilis (assembly GCF_051348905.1). Lineage (NCBI taxonomy): Eukaryota > Metazoa > Chordata > Amphibia > Anura > Dendrobatidae > Ranitomeya > Ranitomeya variabilis. The sequence continues at coordinate 219,693,965 of NC_135237.1, forward strand.
TTTCCTGAAGGAACTACAGATAGTGCTTTGGAATGGTGCCGGGCTGCCCCTGCAAGACTTTCACACTTGAGTGCCGCTCAGGCGCTGGTTTGGTAGTTGTAGCCCCTCAGGGTTGAGGATTTGGTGGGCGGGGCCCCTCGGGGTCCAATTTGGTGGGCGGGGCCCCTCGGGGTCCGATCTGGTAAGCAGGGCCCCTCGGGGTCAGATTTGGTGGGCGGGGCCCCTCGGGGTCAGATTTGGTGGGCGGGGCCCCTCAGGGTCCGATTTGGTGGGCGGGGCCATTTGGGGTCCGATTTGGTGGGCGGGGCCACTCGGGGTCCGATTTGGTGGGCGGGGCCACTCTGGGTCCGATTTGGTGGGTGGGGCCCCTCGGGGTCCGATTTGGTGGGCGGGGTCCGATTTGGTGGGCGGGGCCAGTGGGGGTCCGATTTGGTGGGCGGGGCCCCTCGGGGTCCGATTTGGTGGTGCGGGGCCCCCTCAGGGGCCGATTTGGTGGGCGCGGCCCCTTAGGGGCCGATTTGGTGGGCGGGGACCCTCAGGGGCCGATTTGGTGGGCGGGGCCACTCTGGGTCCAAATTGGTGGGCGGGGCACCTCAGGGGCCGATTTGGTGGGCGGGTCACTTTAAGAGCTGATATTATCTGGCAAAACTGTCCTGCTGGGGTCATGTACAGTTCGTAGGCGTTGGCATAGTAACTGGGTCTGACTGCGCATATCAATGAGCTAATCAGCCAGGTGGCAGTTGACAGTTATGTTGAAATTGCCTCAGAAACCAGGCCATTATACCCTATGAGGAAATTTCCCTATTGAAACGCATTGAGACAATGCTTTCCAATGAGGGGAAAACAATTTTCAAATGCAAATTGCGCCAAAACTACAAATCCGATCGACACGAAAAATACTTAGCACACCTCTCGTGGACGCTGGCTTTGAAATGACACCTCACTGGAGTCTGTGCGTTTAGCGTTTCGGGCCGCATTCATTGCGGAAAAAAGCCTAATAATAATAAGAAGAATAAGAAGTTATCCACGTTCGGATTACAATATAGTGCTTTGTTCCAAAGCACTATAATAATAAGAAGAAGTTTACCACGATGGAATAACAATATAGTGCTTTGTGCCAAAGCACTATAACTAGATGGGTATTTCCTGAAGGAACTACAGATAGTGCTTTGGAATGGTGCCAGGGCTGCCCCTGCAAGCCTTTCACACTTGGGTGCCCCTCAGGTGGTCCGATTTGGTAGGCGGAGTCACTCTGGGTCTGATTTGGTGGGTTGGGCCACTCTGGGTCCGATTTGGCGGACGGCGCCACTCTGGGTCCGATTTGGCGGGCGGCGCCACTCTGGGTCCGATTTGGCGGGCGGCGCCACTCGGTCCGATTTGGCGGGCGGCGCCACTCTGGGTCCGATTTGGCGGGCGGCGCCACTCGGTCCGATTTGGCGGGCGGCGCCACTCTGGGTCCGATTTGGCGGCCGGCGCCACTCGGTCCGATTTGGCGGGCGGCGCCACTCTGGGTCCGATTTGGCGGGCGGCGCCACTCGGTCCGATTTGGCGGGCGGCGCCACTCAGGGTCTGATTTGGTGGGCGGGGCCCCTCGAGGTCCAATTTGGTGGGCGGGGTCACTCAGGGACTGCTTTGGTGGGCGGGGCCCCTCGGGGTCCGATTTGGTGGGCGGGGTCACTCTGGGTCCGTTTTGGTGGGCGGGGTCACTCTGGGTCCGATTTGGTGGGCGGGGTCACTCTGGGACCCATTTGGTGGGCGGGGTCACTCTGGGTCCGATTTGGGGGGCGGGGCCACTCGGGGTCAGATTTGGGGGGTGGGGCAACTCGGTGCACATACTTTTCACCCACGGGATTGGGGTGCACTTACTTTTCACACACTGGACGAGAGGGTGTCATAGTCACTTTATTCTGATGTTTGACTTTGATAAATGATCATGTCCTAAAATGGAGACCGTACATTTGCATAGCTGCCATCTTTGGAAGGTCAAGTTGGGGGTATTGGAAAGTTCGCCATTATTTCCTATGGGAAATTTTTTTTTAAAAATGCAATTTAAAAAAAAAACTACAAATCAAATCGACACGAAAAATACTTAGCACACCTCTCGTGGACGCTGGCTTTGAAATGACGCCTCACTGGAGTCTTTGCGTGCAGCGGTTCGGGCCTCATTAATTGCGGAAAAAAACTGAATAATAATAAGTTTACCACGTTCGGATTACAATAATAATACTAGATGGGTATTTCCTGAAGGAACTACAGATAGTGCTTTGGAATGGTGCCCGGGCTGCCCCTGCAAGACTTTCACACTTGGGTGCCCCTCAGGCGGTCCGATTTGGTGGGTTGGGTCAATCTGGGTCTGATTTTGTGGGCGGGGTAAATCTAGGTCCGATTCGGTGGGCGGGGTCACTTTTGGTCCGATTCTGTGGGCGCGGCCACTCTGGGTCCGATTCGGTGGGCGGAGCCACTCTGGGTCCGATTTGGTGGGCGGGGCACCTTAGGGACCAATTTGGTGGGTGGGGTCACTCGGTCTGATTTGGTGGGCTGGGCACCTCAGGGTCTGATTTGGTGGGCTGGGCACCTCAGGGTCCGATTTGGTGGGTGGGGTCACTCTGGGTCCGATTTGGTGGGCGGGGTCACTCTGGGCCCGATTTGGTGGAAGGGGTCACTCTGGGTCCGATTTGGTGGAAGGGGTCACTCTGGGTCTGATTTGGTGGAAGGGGTCACTCTGGGTCCGATTTGGTGGGCGGAGCCACTCTGGGTCCGATTTGGTGGGCGGGGTCACTCTGGGTCTGATTTAGGGGGCGGGGTCACTCTGGGTCCGATTTGGTGGGCCGGGCCCCTCGGGGTCCGATTTGGTGGGCCGGGCCTCTCGGGTTCCGAATTGGTGAGCGGGGTAATCTACTATCTAATTATCTAAGGGCACTTCCGTCTTTCTGTCTCACAACACCGCTACGTCATCATCTCGTGAGACCGCAATGCACTCTTGGGACCGGAGCGCGCAACAAGCATCGGGTACCGGCCACTCCAGGTGCAACAAGCATCGTGTACCGGCCGCTCTAGGAGGTGCAACAACCATCAGATACCGGCCGCTCCAGGAGGTGAGTATGTAACTTTTTTATTTTAATTCTTTTTTTTTTTAACAGGGATATGCAGTATACTATGTGACTGGACAATATACTACGTGACTGGGCAGTATAACTACGTGGCTCTGTGCTGTATACTGCGTGGCTCTGTGCTGTATACTGCGTGGCTCTGCGCTGTATACTACGCGGCTCTGCGCTGTATACTACGCGGCTCTGCGCTGTATACTGCGTGGCTCTGCGCTGTGTACTGCGCGGCTCTGCGCTGTGTACTGCACGGCTCTGCGCTGTGTACTGCGCGGCTCTGCACTGTGTACTGCGCGTTCTGCGCTGTATACTGCGCGGCTCTGCGCTGTATACTGCGCAGCTCTGCGCTTTGTACTGCGCGGCTCTGCGCTATATACTGCGTGGCTCTTCGCTGTATACTACGCGGCTCTGCGCTGTGTACTGCGCGGCTCTGCGCTGTGTACTGCGCGTGTCCGTGCTGTGTACTGCGCGTGTCTGCGCTGTGTACTGCGGGGCTCTGCACTGTATACTGCGGGGCTCTGCGCTGTATACTACGCGGCTCAGCGCTGTATACTGCGCGGCTCTGCGCTGCATACTGCGTGGCTCTACGCTGCGTACTGCGCGGCTCTGCGCTGTATACTGGGTGGCTCTGCGCTGTGTACTGCGTGGCTCTGTGCTGTGTACTGTGCGGCTCTGCACTGTGTACTGCGCGGCTCTGCGCTGTGTACTGCGCGGCTCTGCGCTGTGTACTGCGCGGCTCTGCGCTTTATACTGTGCGGCTCTGCGCTCTGTACTGCGCGGCTCTGCGCTGTGTACTGCGCAGCTCTGCGCTGTATACTGCGCGGCTCTGCGCTGTGTACTGCGCGGCTCTGCGCTGTGTACTGCGCGGCTCTGCGCTGTGTACTGCTCGGCTCTGCGCTGTGTACTGCGCGGCTCTGCGCTGTGTACTGCACGGCTCTGCGCTGTGTACTGCACGGCTCTGCGCTTTATACTGCGCGGCTCTGCGCTGTGTACTACACGGCTCTGCGCTGTGTACTGCGCGGCTCTGCGCTGTGTACTGCACGGCTCTGCGCTTTATACTGCGCGGCTCTGCGTTGTGTACTGCACGGCTCTGCGCTGTGTACTGCGCGGCTCTGCGCTGTGCACTGCGCGGCTCTGCGCTTTATACTGCGCGGCTCTGCGCTTTATACTGCGCGGCTCTGCGCTGTGTACTGCGCGGCTCTGCGCTGTGTACTGCGCGGCTCTGCGCTGTGTACTGCACGGCTCTGCGCTTTATACTGCGCGGCTCTGCGCTGTGTACTGCACGGCTCTGCGCTGTGTACTGCGCGGCTCTGCGCTGTGTACTGCACGGCTCTGCGCTTTAAACTGCGCGACTCTGCGCTGTGTACTGCACGGCTCTGTGCTGTGTACTGCGCGGCTCTGCGCTGTGTACTGCGCGGCTCTGCGCTTTATACTGCGCGGCTCTGCGCTGTGTACTGCGCGGCTCTGCGCTGTGTACTGCGCGGCTCTGCGCTGTGTACTGCACGGCTCTGCGCTTTATACTGCGCGGCTCTGCGCTGTGTACTGCACGGCTCTGCGCTGTGTACTGCGCGGCTCTGCGCTGTGTACTGCACGGCTCTGCGCTTTATACTGCGCGGCTCTGCGCTGTGTACTGCGCGGCTCTGCGCTGTGTACTGCGCGGCTCTGCGCTTTATACTGCGCGGCTCTGCGCTGTGTACTGCGCGGCTCTGCGCTGTGTACTGCGCGGCTCTGCGCTGTGTACTGCACGGCTCTGCACTGTATACTGCGTGGCTGTGCAATATACTACGTGGACATGCATATTCTAGAATACCCGATGAGTTAGAATCGGGCCACAGTCTAATAATCATAAGACTACGGATAGTGGTTTGGAATTGTGCTGTACTGTCACTTTAAGAGCTGATATTATCTGACAAAACTTGTGACCTGGTGAGCTGATGTAGACTTCATAGGCGTTGGCATAGTAACTGTGTCTGACTGCGCATATCAATGAGCTAATCAGCCAGGTGGCAGTTATTTTTAGAAATTGCCTCAGAAACCAGCCCATTATAAACGTATGGGACAATTTCTCCATTGAAACGCATTGAAAGACTTTTTTCAAACACAAATTGCGCAAAAACTACAAATCCGATCGACACGAAAAATACTTAGCACACCTCTCAGGAACGCTGGCTTCGAAATGACACCTCACTGGAGTCTGTGAGTTTAGCGGTTCGGGCCGCATTACGTGCGGACTGAATAATAAGAATAAGAAGAAGTTTACCACGGTGGAATAACAGTATAGTGCTTTGTTCCAAAGCACTATAACTAGATGGGTATTTCCTGAAGGAACTACAGATAGTGCTTTGGAATGGTGCCCGGGCTGCCCCTGCAAGACTTTCACACTTGGGTGCCCCTCAGGCGCTGGTTTGGTAGTTGTAGCCCCTCAGGGTTGAGGCCACTCTGGGTCCGATTTGGTGGGCCGGGTCACTCTGGGTCCGATTTGGTGGGCTGGGCCACTATGGGTCCAATTTGGTGGGCCAGGCCACTATGGGTCCAATTTGGTGGCCCGGGTCACTCTGGGTCCGATTTGGTGGCCCGGGTCACTCTGGGTCCGATTTGGTGGGCCGGGTCACTCTGGGTCCGATTTGGTGGGCCGGGTCACTCTGGGTCCGATTTGGTGGGCCGGGTCACTCTGGGTCCGATTTGGTGGGCCGGGTCACTCTGGGTCCGATTTGGTGGGCCGGGTCACTCTGGGTCCGATTTGGTGGGCCGGGTCACTCTGGGTCCGATTTGGTGGGCCGGGTCACTCTGGGTCCGATTTGGTGGGCCGGGTCACTCTGGGTCCGATTTGGTGGGCCGGGTCACTCTGGGTCCGATTTGGTGGGCCGGGTCACTCTGGGTCTGATTTGGTGGCCCGGGTCACTCTGGGTCCGATTTGGTGGCCCGGGTCACTCTGGGTCCGATTTGGTGGGCCGGGTCACTCTGGGTCCGATTTGGTGGGCCGGGTCACTCTGGGTCTGATTTGGTGGCCCGGGTCACTCTGGGTCCGATTTGGTGGCCCGGGTCACTCTGGGTCCGATTTGGTGGGCCGGGTCACTCTGGGTCCGATTTGGTGGGCCGGGTCACTCTGGGTCCGATTTGGTGGGCCGGGTCACTCTGACTGACAGCAGGATAAGGGAATGGCTGATAACAGAGAATAGACTGACAGCAGGACAAGGGAATGGCTGATAACAGAGAGAATAGACTGACAGCAGGACAGGGGAATGGCTGATAACAGAGAGAAATAGACTGACAGCAGTACGGGGAATGGCTGATAACAGAGAGAAATAGATGGGTATTTCCTGAAGGAACTACAGATAGTGCTTTGGAATGGTGCCCGGGCTGCCCCAACAAGACTTTCACACTTGGGTGCCCCTCAGGCGCTGGTTTGGTAGTTGTAGCCACTCTGGGTCCGATTTGGTGGGTGGGGCCCCTCAGGGGCCGATTTGGTGGGCGCTGTATACTGCGCGGCTCTGCGTTGTATACTGTGCGGCTCTGCGCTGTATACTGCGGGGCTCTGCGCTGTATACTGCGCGGCTCTGCGCTGTATGCTGCGCGGTTCTGCGCTGTATGCTGCGGGGCTCTGCGCTGTATGCTGCGGGGCTCTGCGCTGTATACTGCGCGGCTCTGCGCTGTATGCTGCGGGGCTCTGCGCTGTATGCTGCGGGGCTCCGCGCTGTATGCTGCGCGGCTCCGCGCTGTATGCTGCGGGGCTCCGCGCTGTATGCTGCGCGTCTCCGCGCTGTATGCTGCGCGGCTCCGCGCTGTATGCTGCGCGGCTCCGCTCTGTATAATGCGCGGCTCTGCGCTGTATGCTGCGGGGCTCCGCGCTGTATAATGCGCGGCTCTGCGCTGTATGCTGCAGGGCTCTGCGCTGTATACTGTAATAATAATAAGACTACAGATAGTGCTTTGAAATTGTGCTGTGCTGTCACTTTAAGAGCTGATATTATCTGACAAAACTGTGGCCTGGTAGGCGTTGGCATAGTAACTGTGTCTGACTGCGCATATCAATGAGCTAATCAGCCAGGTGGCATTTGGCAGTTAAGTTATTTTTAGAAATTGCCTCAGAAACCAGCCCATTTTAAACGTATAGGAAAATTTCCCTATTGAAATGCATTACAATGAGGAGAAAAAACATTTTCAAACGCAAATTGCGCCAAAACTACAAATCCGATCGACACGAAAAATACTTAGCACACCTCTTGGGGACGCTGGCTTCGAAATGACACCTCACTGGAGTCTGTGAGTGAAGCGGTTCGGGCCGCATTACGTGCGGACTGAATAATAATAATAACTAGATGGGTATTTCCTGAAGGAACTACAGATAGTGCTTTGGAATGGTGCCCGGGCTGCCCCTGCAAGACTTTCACACTTGGGTGCCCCTCAGGCGGTCCGATTTGGTGGGTTGGGTCAATCTGGGTCTGATTTTGTGGGCGGGGTAAATCTAGGTCCGATTCGGTGGGCGGGGTCACTTTTGGTCCGATTCTGTGGGCGCGGCCACTCTGGGTCCGATTCGGTGGGCGGAGCCACTCTGGGTCCGATTTGGTGGGCGGGGCACCTTAGGGACCAATTTGGTGGGTGGGGTCACTCGGTCCGATTTGGTGGGCTGGGCACCTCAGGGTCTGATTTGGTGGGCTGGGCACCTCAGGGTCCGATTTGGTGGGTGGGGTCACTCTGGGTCCGATTTGGTGGGCGGGGTCACTCTGGGTCCGATTTGGTGGAAGGGGTCACTCTGGGTCTGATTTGGTGGAAGGGGTCACTCTGGGTCTGATTTGGTGGAAGGGGTCACTCTGGGTCCGATTTGGTGGGCGGAGCCACTCTGGGTCCGATTTGGTGGGCGGGGTCACTCTGGGTCCGATTTGGTGGGCGGGGTCACTCTGGGTCCGATTTGGTGGGCGGGGTCACTCTGGGTCCGATTTGGTGGGCCGGGCCCCTCGGGGTCCGATTTGGTGGGCCGGGCCCCTCGGGTTCCGAATTGGTGAGCAGGGTAATCTACTATATAATTGTCTAAGGGCACTTCCGTCTTTCTGTCTCACAACACCGCTACGTCATCATCTCGTGAGACCGCAATGCACTCTTGGGACCGGAGCGCGCAACAAGCATCGGGTAGCGGCCACTCCAGGTGCAACAAGCATCGTGTACCGGCCGCTCTAGGAGGTGCAACAACCATCAGATACCGGCCGCTCCAGGAGGTGAGTATGTAACTTTTTTATTTTAATTCTTTTTTTTTTTTTTTAACAGGGATATGCAGTATACTATGTGACTGGACAATATACTACGTGACTGGGCAGTATAACTACGTGGCTCTGCGCTGTATACTGCGTGGCTCTGCGCTGTATACTGCGTGGCTCTGCGCTGTATACTACGCGGCTCTGCGCTGTATACTACGCGGCTCTGCGCTGTATACTGCGCGGCTCTGCGCTGTGTACTACGCGGCTCTGCGCTGTATACTGCGCGGCTCTGCGCTGTGTACTGCGCGGCTCTGCGCTGTGTACTGCGCGGCTCTGCGCTGTGTACTGCGCGGCTCTGCGCTGTGTACTGCGCGTTCTGCGCTGTATACTGCGCGGCTCTGCGCTGTATACTGCGCGGCTCTGCGCTTTGTACTGTGCGGCTCTGCGCTATATACTGCGTGGCTCTTCGCTGTATACTACGCGGCTCTGCGCTGTGTACTGCGCGGCTCTGCGCTGTGTACTGCGCGTGTCCGTGCTGTGTACTGCGCGTGTCTGCGCTGTATACTGCGCGGCTCTGTGCTGTGTACTGCATGGCTCTGCACTGTGTACTGCACGGCTCTGCGCTGTATACTGCGGGGCTCTGCACTGTGTACTGCGCGGCTCTGTGCGGTATACTGCGCGGCTCTGCTCTTTATACTGTGCGGCTCTGCGCTCTGTACTGCGCGGCTCTGCGCTGTGTACTGCCCGGCTCTGCGCTGTGTACTGCGCGGCTCTGCGCGGTATACTGCACGGCTCTGCGCTGTGTACTGCACGGCTCTGCGCTTTATACTGCGCGGCTCTGCGCTGTGTACTGCGCGGCTCTGCGCTGTGTACTGCGCGGCTCTGCGCTGTGTACTGCGCGGCTCTGCGCTTTGCCCTGCGCCGCTCTGCGCTGTGTACTGCGCGGCTCTGCGCTGTGTACTGCGCGGCTCTGCACTGTGTACTGCACGGCTCTGCGCGGTATACTGCGCGGCTCTGCGCTGTGTACTGCGCGGCTCTGCGCTGTGTACTGCGCGGCTCTGCGCTGTGTACTGCGCGGCTCTGCGCTGTGTACTGCGCGGCTCTGCGCTGTGTACTGCGCGTTCTGCGCTGTATACTGCGCGGCTCTGCGCTGTATACTGCGCGGCTCTGCGCTTTGTACTGTGCGGCTCTGCGCTATATACTGCGTGGCTCTTCGCTGTATACTACGCGGCTCTGCGCTGTGTACTGCGCGGCTCTGCGCTGTGTACTGCGCGGCTCTGCGCTGTGTACTGCGCGGCTCTGCGCTGTGTACTGCGCGTTCTGCGCTGTATACTGCGCGGCTCTGCGCGGTATACTGCACGGCTCTGCGCTGTGTACTGCGCGGCTCTGCGCTGTGTACTGCGCGGCTCTGCGCTGTGTACTGCGCGGCTCTGCGCTGTGTACTGCGCGGCTCTGCGCTGTGTACTGCGCGTTCTGCGCTGTATACTGCGCGGCTCTGCGCTGTATACTGCGCGGCTCTGCGCTTTGTACTGTGCAGCTCTGCGCTATATACTGCGTGGCTCTTCGCTGTATACTACGCGGCTCTCCGCTGTGTACTGCGCGGCTCTGCGCTGTGTACTGCGCGGCTCTGCGCTGTGTACTGCGCGGCTCTGCGCTGTGTACTGCGCGGCTCTGCACTGTATACTGCGTGGCTGTGCAATATACTACGTGGACATGCATATTCTAGAATACCCGATGAGTTAGAATCGGGCCACAGTCTAATAATCATAAGACTAAGGATAGTGGTTTGGAATTGTGCTGTACTGTCACTTTAAGAGCTGATATTATCTGACAAAACTTGTGACCTGGTGAGCTGATGTAGACTTCATAGGCGTTGGCATAGTAACTGTGTCTGACTGCGCATATCAATGAGCTAATCAGCCAGGTGGCAGTTATTTTTAGAAATTGCCTCAGAAACCAGCCCATTATAAACGTATGGGACAATTTCCCTATTGAAACGCATTGAAAGACTTTTTTCAAACACAAATTGCGCAAAAACTACAAATCCGATCGGCACGAAAAATACTTAGCACACCTCTTGGGGACGCTGGCTTCGAAATGACACCTCACTGGAGTCTGTGAGTTTAGCGGTTCGGGCTGCATTACGTGCGGACTGAATAATAAGAATAAGAAGAAGTTTACCACGGTGGAATAACAGTATAGTGCTTTGTTCCAAAGCACTATAATAAGAAGAAGTTTACCATGGTGGAATAACAGTATAGTGCTTTGTTCCAAAGCACTATAATAATAAAATATAAGAAATCGGATTACAATATTTTGCTTGAACCTAGGAGGTTCAAGCACCATAATAATAATAATAAAATATAAGAAATCGGATTACAATATGTTGCTTGAACCTAGGAGGTTCAAGCACCATAATAAAATATAAGCAATCGGATTACAATATGTTGCTTGAACCTAGAGGGTTCAAGCACCATAAATATAAGAAATCGGATTACAATATGTTGCTTGAACCTAGGAGGTTCAAGCACCATAATAATAAAATATAAGAAATCGGATTACAATATGTTGCTTGAACCTAGAGGGTTCAAGCACCATAATAACTAGATGGGTATTTCCTGAAGGAACTACAGACAGTGCTTTGGAATGGTACCCAGGCTGCCCCTGCAAGAGTTTTACACTTGCATGCCCCTCAGGACCGATTTGGTGCGTTGGGCCCCTCAGGTGCCGATTTGGTGGGCGGGGCCACTCTGGGGCCGATTTGTGGGTGGGGCCACTCTGGGTCCGATTTGGTGGGCGGGGCCACTCTGGGTCCGATATGGTGGGCGGGGCCCCTCAGGGGCCGATTTGGTGGGCGGGGCCACTCTGGGTCCGATTTGGTGGGTGGGGCCCCTCAGGGGCCGATTTGGTGGGCGGGGTCCCTCAGGGGCCGATTTGGTGGGCGAAGCCACTCTGGGTCCGATTTGGTGGGCAGGGCCCCTCAGGGGCCGATTTGGTGGGCGGGGCCCCTCTGGGTCCGATTTGGTGGGCGGGGCACCGCAGGGGCCGATTTGGTGGGCGGGGCCTCAGGGGCCGATTTGGTGGGCGGGGCCACTCTGGGTCCAATTTGGTGGGCGGGGCCCCTCAGGGGCCGATTTGGTGGGCCGGGCCCCTCAGGGTCCGATTTGGTGGGTGGGGCCCCTCAGGGTCCGATTTGGTGGGCGGAGCCCCTCAGGGGCCGATTTGGTGGGCTGGGGATTGGCTGATAACAGAGAGAAATAGACTGACAGCAGGATGGGGGAATGGCTGATAACAGAGAGAATAGACTGACAGCAGGACGGGGAATGGCTGATAACAGAGAGAATAGACTGACAGCAGGACAGGGGAATGGCTGATAACAGAGAGAAATAGACTGACAGCAGTACGGGGAATGGCTGATAACAGAGAATAATTGCGGAAAAAAGCCTAATAAGAATAAATAGACTGACAGCAGGACAAGGGAATGGCTGATAACAGAGAGGAGCTGATATTATCTGACTGACAAAACCTGTTTCCTAGTGGGCTCATAGGCGTTGGCATAGTAACTGGATCTGACTGCGCATATCAATGAGCTAATCAGCCAGGTGGCAGATGGCAGTTATTTTTAGAAATTGCCTCAGAAACCAGGCCATTATACCCTATGAGGAAATTTCCCTATTGAAACGCATTGAGACAATGCTTTCCAATGAGGGGAAAACAATTTTCAAATGCAAATTGCGCCAAAACTACAAATCCGATCGACACGAAAAATACTTAGCACACCTCTCGTGGACGCTGGCTTCGAAATGACACCTCACTGGAGTCTGTGCGTTTAGCGTTTCGGGCCGCATTCATTGCGGAAAAAAGCCTAATAATAAGAAGAAGAATAAGAAGTTATCCACGTTCGGATTACAATATAGTGCTTTGTTCCAAAGCACTATAATAATAATAACAAGTTTACCACGATGGAATAACAATATAGTGCTTTGTGCCAAAGCACTATAACTAGATGGGTATTTCCTGAAGGAACTACAGATAGTGCTTTGGAATGGTGCCGGGCTGCCCCTGCAAGACTTTCACACTTGAGTGCCGCTCAGGCGCTGGTTTGGTAGTTGTAGCCCCTCAGGGTTGAGGATTTGGTGGGCGGGGCCCCTCGGGGTCCAATTTGGTGGGCGGGGCCCCTCGGGGTCCGATCTGGTAAGCAGGGCCCCTCGGGGTCAGATTTGGTGGGCGGGGCCCCTCGGGGTCAGATTTGGTGGGCGGGGCCCCTCAGGGTCTGATTTGGTGGGCGGGGCCATTTGGGGTCCGATTTGGTGGGCGGGGCCACTCGGGGTCCGATTTGGTGGGCGGGGCCACTCTGGGTCCGATTTGGTGGGTGGGGCCCCTCGGGGTCCGATTTGGTGGGCGGGGTCCGATTTGGTGGGCGGGGCCAGTGGGGGTCCGATTTGGTGGGCGGGGCCCCTCGGGGTCCGATTTGGTGGTGCGGGGCCCCCTCAGGGGCCGATTTGGTGGGCGCGGCCCCTTAGGGGCCGATTTGGTGGGCGGGGACCCTCAGGGGCCGATTTGGTGGGCGGGGCCACTCTGGGTCCAAATTGGTGGGCGGGGCACCTCAGGGGCCGATTTGGTGGGCGGGTCACTTTAAGAGCTGATATTATCTGGCAAAACTGTCCTGCTGGGGTCATGTACAGTTCGTAGGCGTTGGCATAGTAACTGGGTCTGACTGCGCATATCAATGAGCTAATCAGCCAGGTGGCAGTTGACAGTTATGTTGAAATTGCCTCAGAAACCAGGCCATTATACCCTATGAGGAAATTTCCCTATTGAAACGCATTGAGACAATGCTTTCCAATGAGGGGAAAACAATTTTCAAATGCAAATTGCGCCAAAACTACAAATCCGATCGACACGAAAAATACTTAGCACACCTCTCGTGGACGCTGGCTTCGAAATGACACCTCACTGGAGTCTGTGCGTTTAGCGTTTCGGGCCGCATTCATTGCGGAAAAAAGCCTAATAATAATAAGAAGAATAAGAAGTTATCCACGTTCGGATTACAATATAGTGCTTTGTTCCAAAGCACTATAATAATAATAAGAAGTTTACCACGATGGAATAACAATATAGTGCTTTGTGCCAAAGCACTATAACTAGATGGGTATTTCCTGAAGGAACTACAGATAGTGCTTTGGAATGGTGCCAGGGCTGCCCCTGCAAGCCTTTCACACTTGGGTGCCCCTCAGGTGGTCCGATTTGGTAGGCGGAGTCACTCTGGGTCTGATTTGGTGGGTTGGGCCACTCTGGGTCCGATTTGGCGGACGGCGCCACTCTGGGTCCGATTTGGCGGGCGGCGCCACTCTGGGTCCGATTTGGCGGGCGGCGCCACTCGGTCCGATTTGGCGGGCGGCGCCACTCTGGGTCCGATTTGGCGGGCGGCGCCACTCGGTCCGATTTGGCGGGCGGCGCCACTCTGGGTCCGATTTGGCGGCCGGCGCCACTCGGTCCGATTTGGCGGGCGGCGCCACTCTGGGTCCGATTTGGCGGGCGGCGCCACTCGGTCCGATTTGGCGGGCGGCGCCACTCAGGGTCTGATTTGGTGGGCGGGGCCCCTCGAGGTCCAATTTGGTGGGCGGGGTCACTCAGGGACTGCTTTGGTGGGCGGGGCCCCTCGGGGTCCGATTTGGTGGGCGGGGTCACTCTGGGTCCGTTTTGGTGGGCGGGGTCACTCTGGGTCCGATTTGGTGGGCGGGGTCACTCTGGGACCCATTTGGTGGGCGGGGTCACTCTGGGTCCGATTTGGGGGGCGGGGCCACTCGGGGTCAGATTTGGGGGGTGGGGCAACTCGGTGCACATACTTTTCACCCACGGGATTGGGGTGCACTTACTTTTCACACACTGGACGAGAGGGTGTCATAGTCACTTTATTCTGATGTTTGACTTTGATAAATGATCATGTCCTAAAATGGAGACCGTACATTTGCATAGCTGCCATCTTTGGAAGGTCAAGTTGGGGGTATTGGAAAGTTCGCCATTATTTCCTATGGGAAATTTTTTTTTAAAAATGCAATTTAAAAAAAAAACTACAAATCAAATCGACACGAAAAATACTTAGCACACCTCTCGTGGACGCTGGCTTCGAAATGACACCTCACTGGATTCTGTGCGTTCAGCGGTTCGGGGCGCATTAATTGCCGAAAAAAGCCTAATAATAATAATAATAATAATAACTAGATGGGTATTTCCTGAAGGAACTACAGATAGTGCTTTGGAATGGTGCCAGGGCTGCCCCTGCAAGACTTTCACACTTGGGTGCCCCTCAGGCGCTGGTTTGGTAGTTGTAGCCCCTCAGGGTTGAGGATTTGTTGGGCTGGGCAGCTCAAGGTCCGATTTGGTGGGCGGGACCACTCCGGGTCCGATTTGGTGGACGGGGCCACTCCGGGTCTGATTTAGGGAGCGGGGCCACTCTGGGTCCAATTTGGTGGGCGGGGCCACTCTGGGTCCGATTTGGGGGGCGGGGCCACTCTGGGTCCGATTTGGGGGGCGGGGCCACTCGGTGCACTTACTTTTCACCCACGGGAACGGGGGTGCACTTACTTTTAACACACGAAGACGAGAGGGTGTCATAGTCACTTTATTCTGATGTTTGACTTTGATAAATGATCATGTCCTAAAATGGAAATCATACATTTGGATAGCTGTCATCTTTGGAAGGTCAAGTTGGAGGTAATGGAAAGTTCGCCATTATTTCCTATGGGAAATTTTTTTTTTAAAATGCAATTTTTTTAAAAACTACAAATTGGATCGACACGAAAAATACTTAGCACACCTCTCGTGGACGCTGGCTTTGAAATGACGCCTCACTGGAGTCTTTGCGTGCAGCGGTTCGGGCCTCATTAATTGCGGAAAAAAACTGAATAATAATAAGTTTACCACGTTCGGATTACAATAATAATACTAGATGGGTATTTCCTGAAGGAACTACAGATAGTGCTTTGGAATGGTGCCCGGGCTGCCCCTGCAAGACTTTCACACTTGGGTGCCCCTCAGGCGCTGGTTTGGTAGTTGTAGCCCCTCAGGGTTGAGGCCACTCTGGGTCCGATTTGGTGGGCCGGGTCACTCTGGGTCCGATTTGGTGGGCTGGGCCACTATGGGTCCAATTTGGTGGGCCAGGCCACTATGGGTCCAATTTGGTGGCCCGGGTCACTCTGGGTCCGATTTGGTGGCCCGGGTCACTCTGGGTCCGATTTGGTGGGCCGGGTCACTCTGGGTCCGATTTGGTGGGCCGGGTCACTCTGGGTCCGATTTGGTGGGCCGGGTCACTCTGGGTCCGATTTGGTGGGCCGGGTCACTCTGGGTCCGATTTGGTGGGCCGGGTCACTCTGGGTCCGATTTGGTGGGCCGGGTCACTCTGGGTCCGATTTGGTGGGCCGGGTCACTCTGGGTCCGATTTGGTGGGCCGGGTCACTCTGGGTCCGATTTGGTGGCCCGGGTCACTCTGGGTCCGATTTGGTGGGCCGGGTCACTCTGGGTCCGATTTGGTGGGCCGGGTCACTCTGGGTCTGATTTGGTGGCCCGGGTCACTCTGGGTCCGATTTGGTGGCCCGGGTCACTCTGGGTCCGATTTGGTGGGCCGGGTCACTCTGGGTCCGATTTGGTGGGCCGGGTCACTCTGGGTCTGATTTGGTGGCCCGGGTCACTCTGGGTCCGATTTGGTGGCCCGGGTCACTCTGGGTCCGATTTGGTGGGCCGGGTCACTCTGGGTCCGATTTGGTGGGCCGGGTCACTCTGGGTCCGATTTGGTGGGCCGGGTCACTCTGACTGACAGCAGGATAAGGGAATGGCTGATAACAGAGAATAGACTGACAGCAGGACAAGGGAATGGCTGATAACAGAGAGAATAGACTGACAGCAGGACAGGGGAATGGCTGATAACAGAGAGAAATAGACTGACAGCAGTACGGGGAATGGCTGATAACAGAGAGAAATAGATGGGTATTTCCTGAAGGAACTACAGATAGTGCTTTGGAATGGTGCCCGGGCTGCCCCAACAAGACTTTCACACTTGGGTGCCCCTCAGGCGCTGGTTTGGTAGTTGTAGCCACTCTGGGTCCGATTTGGTGGGTGGGGCCCCTCAGGGGCCGATTTGGTGGGCGCTGTATACTGCGCGGCTCTGCGTTGTATACTGTGCGGCTCTGCGCTGTATACTGCGGGGCTCTGCGCTGTATACTGCGCGGCTCTGCGCTGTATGCTGCGCGGTTCTGCGCTGTATGCTGCGGGGCTCTGCGCTGTATGCTGCGGGGCTCTGCGCTGTATACTGCGCGGCTCTGCGCTGTATGCTGCGGGGCTCTGCGCTGTATGCTGCGGGGCTCCGCGCTGTATGCTGCGCGGCTCCGCGCTGTATGCTGCGGGGCTCCGCGCTGTATGCTGCGCGTCTCCGCGCTGTATGCTGCGCGGCTCCGCGCTGTATGCTGCGCGGCTCCGCTCTGTATAATGCGCGGCTCTGCGCTGTATGCTGCGGGGCTCCGCGCTGTATAATGCGCGGCTCTGCGCTGTATGCTGCAGGGCTCTGCGCTGTATACTGTAATAATAATAAGACTACAGATAGTGCTTTGAAATTGTGCTGTGCTGTCACTTTAAGAGCTGATATTATCTGACAAAACTGTGGCCTGGTAGGCGTTGGCATAGTAACTGTGTCTGACTGCGCATATCAATGAGCTAATCAGCCAGGTGGCATTTGGCAGTTAAGTTATTTTTAGAAATTGTCTCAGAAACCAGCCCATTTTAAACGTATAGGAAAATTTCCCTATTGAAATGCATTACAATGAGGAGAAAAAACATTTTCAAACGCAAATTGCGCCAAAACTACAAATCCGATCGACACGAAAAATACTTAGCACACCTCTTGGGGACGCTGGCTTCGAAATGACACCTCACTGGAGTCTGTGAGTGAAGCGGTTCGGGCCGCATTACGTGCGGACTGAATAATAATAATAACTAGATGGGTATTTCCTGAAGGAACTACAGATAGTGCTTTGGAATGGTGCCCGGGCTGCCCCTGCAAGACTTTCACACTTGGGTGCCCCTCAGGCGCTGGCTTGGTAGTTGTAGCCCCTAAAGGGGTGAGGCCACTCTGGGTCCGATTTGGTGGCCCGGGTCACTCTGGGTCCGATTTGGTGGCCCGGGTCACTCTGGGTCCGATTTGGTGGCCCGGGTCACTCTGGGTCCGATTTGGTGGCCCGGGTCACTCTGGGTCCGATTTGGTGGCCCGGGTCACTCTGGGTCCGATTTGGTGGCCCGGGTCACTCTGGGTCCGATTTGGTGGCCCGGGTCACTCTGGGTCCGATTTGGCGGCCCGGGTCACTCTGGGTCCGATTTGGCGGCCCGGGTCACTCTGGGTCCGATTTGGCGGCCCGGGTCACTCTGGGTCCGATTTGGCGGCCCGGGTCACTCTGGGTCCGATTTGGCGGCCCGGGTCACTCTGGGTCCGATTTGGCGGCCCGGGTCACTCTGGGTCCGATTTGGCGGCCCGGGTCACTCTGGGTCCGATTTGGCGGCCCGGGTCACTCTGGGTCCGATTTGGCGGCCCGGGTCACTCTGGGTCCGATTTGGCGGCCCGGGTCACTCTGCGTCCGATTTGGCGGCCCGGGTCACTCTGGGTCCGATTTGGCGGCCCGGGTCACTCTGGGTCCGATTTGGCGGCCCGGGTCACTCTGGGTCCGATTTGGCGGCCCGGGTCACTCTGGGTCCGATTTGGCGGCCCGGGTCACTCTGGGTCCGATTTGGCGGCCCGGGTCACTCTGGGTCCGATTTGGCGGCCCGGGTCACTCTGGGTCCGATTTGGCGGCCCGGGTCACTCTGGGTCCGATTTGGCGGCCCGGGTCACTCTGGGTCCGATTTGGCGGCCCGGGTCACTCTGGGTCCGATTTGGCGGCCCGGGTCACTCTGGGTCCGATTTGGCGGCCCGGGTCACTCTGGGTCCGATTTGGCGGCCCGGGTCACTCTGGGTCCGATTTGGCGGCCCGGGTCACTCTGGGTCCGATTTGGCGGCCCGGGTCACTCTGGGTCCGATTTGGCGGCCCGGGTCACTCTGGGTCCGATTTGGCGGCCCGGGTCACTCTGGGTCCGATTTGGCGGCCCGGGTCACTCTGGGTCCGATTTGGCGGCCCGGGTCACTCTGGGTCCGATTTGGCGGGCCGGGTCACTCTGGGTCCGATTTGGCGGCCCGGGTCACTCTGGGTCCGATTTGGCGGCCCGGGTCACTCTGGGTCCGATTTGGCGGCCCGGGTCACTCTGGGTCCGATTTGGCGGCCCGGGTCACTCTGGGTCCGATTTGGCGGCCCGGGTCACTCTGGGTCCGATTTGGCGGCCCGGGTCACTCTGGGTCCGATTTGGCGGCCCGGGTCACTCTGGGTCCGATTTGGCGGCCCGGGTCACTCTGGGTCCGATTTGGCGGCCCGGGTCACTCTGGGTCCGATTTGGCGGCCCGGGTCACTCTGGGTCCGATTTGGCGGCCCGGGTCACTCTGGGTCCGATTTGGCGGCCCGGGTCACTCTGGGTCCGATTTGGCGGCCCGGGTCACTCTGGGTCCGATTTGGTGGCCCGGGTCACTCTGGGTCCGATTTGGTGGCCCGGGTCACTCTGGGTCCGATTTGGTGGCCCGGGTCACTCTGGGTCCGATTTGGTGGCCCGGGTCACTCTGGGTCCGATTTGGTGGCCCGGGTCACTCTGGGTCCGATTTGGTGGCCCGGGTCACTCTGGGTCCGATTTGGTGGCCCGGGTCACTCTGGGTCCGATTTGGTGGCCCGGGTCACTCTGGGTCCGATTTGGTGGCCCGGGTCACTCTGGGTCCGATTTGGTGGCCCGGGTCACTCTGGGTCCGATTTGGTGGCCCGGGTCACTCTGGGTCCGATTTGGTGGCCCGGGTCACTCTGGGTCCGATTTGGTGGCCCGGGTCACTCTGGGTCCGATTTGGTGGGCCGGGTCACTCTGGGTCCGATTTGGTGGGCCGGGTCACTCTGGGTCCGATTTGGTGGGCCGGGTCACTCTGGGTCCGATTTGGTGGGCCGGGTCACTCTGGGTCCGATTTGGTGGGCCGGGTCACTCTGGGTCCGATTTGGTGGGCCGGGTCACTCTGACTGACAGCAGGATAAGGGAATGGCTGATAACAGAGAATAGACTGACAGCAGGACAAGGGAATGGCTGATAACAGAGAGAATAGACTGACAGCAGGACAGGGGAATTGCTGATAACAGAGAGAAATAGACTGACAGCAGGACGGGGAATGGCTGATAACAGAGAATAGACTGACAGCAGGACAGGGGAATGGCTGATAACAGAGAGAAATAGACTGACAGCAGTACGGGGAATGGCTGATAACAGAGAGAAATAGACTGACAGCAGGACGGGGAATGGCTGATAACAGAGAGAATAGACTGACAGCAGGACAGGGGAATGGCTGATAACAGAGAGAATAGACTGACAGCAGGACGGGGAATGGCTGATAACAGAGAGAATAGACTGACAGCAGGACAGGGGAATGGCTGATAACAGAGAGAAAGACTGACAGCAGTACGGGGAATGGCTGATAACAGAGAGAAATAGATGGGTATTTCCTGAAGGAACTACAGATAGTGCTTTGGAATGGTGCCCGGGTTTCCCCAGCAAGACTTTCACACTTGGGTGCCCCTCAGGCGCTGGTTTGGTAGTTGTAGCCACTCTGGGTCCGATTTGGTGGGTGGGGCCCCTCAGGGGCCGATTTGGTGGGCGCTGTATACTGCGCAGCTCTGCGCTGTATACTGCGTGGCTCTGCGCTGTATACTGCGCGGCTCTGCGCTGTGTACTGCGCGTGTCCGTGCTGTGTACTGCGTGTGTCTGCGCTGTATACTGCGCGGCTCTGCGCTGTGTACTGCGCGGCTCTGCACTGTGTACTGCACGGCTCTGCGCTGTATACTGCGGGGCTCTGCACTGTATACTGCGGGGCTCTGCGCTGTATACTACGCGGCTCTGCGCTGTATACTGCGCGGCTCTGCGCTGTGTACTGCGCGGCTCTGCGCTTTGTACTGCGCGGCTCTGCGCTTTGTACTGCGCGGCTCTGCGCTGTGTACTGCGCGGCTCTGCGCTGTGTACTGCGCGGCTCTGCACTGTATACTGCGTGGCTCTGCGCTGTGTACTGCGCGGCTCTGCGCTGTGTACTGCGCGGCTCTGCGCTGTGTACTGCGCGGCTCTGCGCTGTGTACTGCGCGGCTCTGCGCTTTATACTGCGCGACTCTGTGCTTTGTACTGCGCGGCTCTGCGCTGTGTACTGCGCGGCTCTGCACTGTATACTGCGTGGCTCTGCGCTGTGTACTGCGCGGCTCTGCGCTGTGTACTGCGTGGCTCTGCGCTTTATACTGCGCGACTCTGCGCTTTGTACTGCGCGGCTCTGCGCTGTGTACTGCGCGGCTCTGCGCTGTGTACTGCGCGGCTCTGCGCTGTGTACTGCGCGGCTCTGCGCTGTGTACTGCGCGGCTCTGCGCTTTATACTGCGCGACTCTGCGCTTTGTACTGCGCGGCTCTGCGCTTTATACTGCGTGGCTCTGCGCTGTGTACTGCGTGGCTCTGCGCTGTGTACTGCGCGGCTCTGCGCTGTGTACTGCACGGCTCTGCGCTTTATACTGCGCGACTCTGCGCTTTGTACTGCGCGGCTCTGCGCTGTGTACTGCGCGGCTCTGCGCTGGGTACTGCGCGGCTCTGCGCTGTGTACTGCGCGGCTCTGCGCTGGGTACTGCGCGGCTCTGCGCTGTGTACTGCGCGGCTCTGCACTGTATACTGCGTGGCTGTGCAATATACTACGTGGACATGCATATTCTAGAATACCCGATGAGTTAGAATCGGGCCACAGTCTAATAATCATAAGACTAAGGATAGTGGTTTGGAATTGTGCTGTACTGTCACTTTAAGAGCTGATATTATCTGACAAAACTTGTGACCTGGTGAGCTGATGTAGACTTCATAGGCGTTGGCATAGTAACTGTGTCTGACTGCGCATATCAATGAGCTAATCAGCCAGGTGGCAGTTATTTTTAGAAATTGCCTCAGAAACCAGCCCATTATAAACGTATGGGACAATTTCCCTATTGAAACGCATTGAAAGACTTTTTTCAAACACAAATTGCGCAAAAACTACAAATCCGATCGGCACGAAAAATACTTAGCACACCTCTTGGGGACGCTGGCTTCGAAATGACACCTCACTGGAGTCTGTGAGTTTAGCGGTTCGGGCCGCATTACGTGCGGACTGAATAATAAGAATAAGAAGAAGTTTACCACGGTGGAATAACAGTATAGTGCTTTGTTCCAAAGCACTTTAACTAGATGGGTATTTCCTGAAGGAACTACAGATAGTGCTTTGGAATGGTGCCCGGGCTGCCCCTGCAAGACTTTCACACTTGGGTGCCCCTCAGGCGGTCCGATTTGGTGGGTTGGGTCAATCTGGGTCTGATTTTGTGGGCGGGGTAAATCTAGGTCCGATTCGGTGGGCGGGGTCACTTTTGGTCCGATTCTGTGGGCGCGGCCACTCTGGGTCCGATTCGGTGGGCGGAGCCACTCTGGGTCCGATTTGGTGGGCGGGGCACCTTAGGGACCAATTTGGTGGGTGGGGTCACTCGGTCCGATTTGGTGGGCTGGGCACCTCAGGGTCTGATTTGGTGGGCTGGGCACCTCAGGGTCCGATTTGGTGGGTGGGGTCACTCTGGGTCCGATTTGGTGGGCGGGGTCACTCTGGGTCCGATTTGGTGGAAGGGGTCACTCTGGGTCTGATTTGGTGGAAGGGGTCACTCTGGGTCTGATTTGGTGGAAGGGGTCACTCTGGGTCCGATTTGGTGGGCGGAGCCACTCTGGGTCCGATTTGGTGGGCGGGGTCACTCTGGGTCCGATTTGGTGGGCGGGGTCACTCTGGGTCCGATTTGGTGGGCGGGGTCACTCTGGGTCCGATTTGGTGGGCCGGGCCCCTCGGGGTCCGATTTGGTGGGCCGGGCCCCTCGGGTTCCGAATTGGTGAGCAGGGTAATCTACTATATAATTGTCTAAGGGCACTTCCGTCTTTCTGTCTCACAACACCGCTACGTCATCATCTCGTGAGACCGCAATGCACTCTTGGGACCGGAGCGCGCAACAAGCATCGGGTAGCGGCCACTCCAGGTGCAACAAGCATCGTGTACCGGCCGCTCTAGGAGGTGCAACAACCATCAGATACCGGCCGCTCCAGGAGGTGAGTATGTAACTTTTTTATTTTAATTCTTTTTTTTTTTTTTTAACAGGGATATGCAGTATACTATGTGACTGGACAATATACTACGTGACTGGGCAGTATAACTACGTGGCTCTGCGCTGTATACTGCGTGGCTCTGCGCTGTATACTGCGTGGCTCTGCGCTGTATACTACGCGGCTCTGCGCTGTATACTACGCGGCTCTGCGCTGTATACTGCGCGGCTCTGCGCTGTGTACTACGCGGCTCTGCGCTGTATACTGCACGGCTCTGCGCTGTGTACTGCGCGGCTCTGCGCTGTGTACTGCGCGGCTCTGCGCTGTGTACTGCGCGGCTCTGCGCTGTGTACTGCGCGGCTCTGCGCTGTGTACTGCGCGTTCTGCGCTGTATACTGCGCGGCTCTGCGCTGTATACTGCGCGGCTCTGCGCTTTGTACTGTGCGGCTCTGCGCTATATACTGCGTGGCTCTTCGCTGTATACTACGCGGCTCTGCGCTGTGTACTGCGCAGCTCTGCGCTGTGTACTGCGCGTGTCCGTGCTGTGTACTGCGCGTGTCTGCGCTGTATACTGCGCGGCTCTGTGCTGTGTACTGCACGGCTCTGCACTGTGTACTGCACGGCTCTGCGCTGTATACTGCGGGGCTCTGCACTGTGTACTGCGCGGCTCTGTGCGGTATACTGCGCGGCTCTGCTCTTTATACTGTGCGGCTCTGCGCTCTGTACTGCGCGGCTCTGCGCTGTGTACTGCCCGGCTCTGCGCTGTGTACTGCGCGGCTCTGCGCGGTATACTGCACGGCTCTGCGCTGTGTACTGCACGGCTCTGCGCTTTATACTGCGCGGCTCTGCGCTGTGTACTGCGCGGCTCTGCGCTGTGTACTGCGCGGCTCTGCGCTGTGTACTGCGCGGCTCTGCGCTTTGCCCTGCGCCGCTCTGCGCTGTGTACTGCGCGGCTCTGCGCTGTGTACTGCGCGGCTCTGCACTGTGTACTGCACGGCTCTGCGCGGTATACTGCGCGGCTCTGCGCTGTGTACTGCGCGGCTCTGCGCTGTGTACTGCGCGGCTCTGCGCTGTGTACTGCGCGGCTCTGCGCTGTGTACTGCGCGTTCTGCGCTGTATACTGCGCGGCTCTGCGCTGTATACTGCGCGGCTCTGCGCTTTGTACTGTGCGGTTCTGCGCTATATACTGCGTGGCTCTTCGCTGTATACTACGCGGCTCTGCGCTGTGTACTGCGCGGCTCTGCGCTGTGTACTGCGCGGCTCTGCGCTGTGTACTGCGCGGCTCTGCGCTGTGTACTGCGCGTTCTGCGCTGTATACTGCGCGGCTCTGCGCGGTATACTGCACGGCTCTGCGCTGTGTACTGCGCGGCTCTGCGCTATGTACTGCGCGGCTCTGCGCTGTGTACTGCGCGGCTCTGCGCTGTGTACTGCGCGGCTCTGCGCTGTGTACTGCGCGTTCTGCGCTGTATACTGCGCGGCTCTGCGCTGTATACTGCGCGGCTCTGCGCTTTGTACTGTGCAGCTCTGCGCTATATACTGCGTGGCTCTTCGCTGTATACTACGCGGCTCTCCGCTGTGTACTGCGCGGCTCTGCGCTGTGTACTGCGCGTGTCCGTGCTGTGTACTGCGCGTGTCTGCGCTGTATACTGCGCGGCTCTGTGCTGTGTACTGCACGGCTCTGCACTGTGTACTGCACGGCTCTGCGCTGTATACTGCGGGGCTCTGCACTGTGTACTGCGCGGCTCTGTGCGGTATACTGCGCGGCTCTGCTCTTTATACTGTGCGGCTCTGCGCTCTGTACTGCGCGGCTCTGCGCTGTGTACTGCCCGGCTCTGCGCTGTGTACTGCGCGGCTCTGCGCGGTATACTGCGCGGCTCTGCGCTGTGTACTGCACGGCTCTGCGCTTTATACTGCGCGGCTCTGAGCTGTGTACTGCGCGGCTCTGCGCTGTGTACTGCGCGGCTCTGCGTTGTGTACTGCGCGGCTCTGCGCTTTGCCCTGCGCCGCTCTGCGCTGTGTACTGCGCGGCTCTGCGCTGTGTACTGCGCGGGTCTGCACTGTGTACTGCGCGGCTCTGCGCGGTATACTGCGCGGCTCTGCTCTTTATACTGTGCGGCTCTGCGCTGTGTACTGCGCAGCTCTGCGCTGTGTACTGTGCGGCTCTGCGCTGTGTACTGCGCGGCTCTGCGCTTTGCACTGCGCCGCTCTGCGCTGTGTACTGCGCGGCTCTGCGCTGTATACTGCGCGGCTCTGCGCTTTCCACTGCGCCGCTCTGCGCTGTGTACTGCGCGGCTCTGCGCTGTGTACTGCACAGCTCTGCGCTGTGTACTGCGCGGCTCTGCACTGTGTACTGCGCGGCTCTGCGCGGTATACTGCGCGGCTCTGCTCTTTATACTGTGCGGCTCTGCGCTCTGTACTGTGCGGCTCTGCGCTGTGTACTGCCCGGCTCTGCGCTGTGTACTGCGCGGCTCTGCGCTGTGTACTGCGCGGCTCTGCGCGGTATACTGCGCGGCTCTGCGCTGTGTACTGCACGGCTCTGCGCTTTATACTGCGCGGCTCTGCGCTGTGTACTGCACGGCTCTGCGCTGTATACTGCGGGGCTCTGCACTGTGTACTGCGCGGCTCTGTGCGGTATACTGCGCGGCTCTGCTCTTTATACTGTGCGGCTCTGCGCTCTGTACTGCGCGGCTCTGCGCTGTGTACTGCCCGGCTCTGCGCGGTGTACTGCGCGGCTCTGCGCGGTATACTGCGCGGCTCTGCGCTGTGTACTGCACGGCTCTGCGCTTTATACTGCGCGGCTCTGAGCTGTGTACTGCGCGGCTCTGCGCTGTGTACTGCGCGGCTCTGCGTTGTGTACTGCGCGGCTCTGCGCTTTGCCCTGCGCCGCTCTGCGCTGTGTACTGCGCGGCTCTGCGCTGTGTACTGCGCGGGTCTGCACTGTGTACTGCGCGGCTCTGCGCGGTATACTGCGCGGCTCTGCTCTTTATACTGTGCGGCTCTGCGCTGTGTACTGCGCGGCTCTGCGCTGTGTACTGTGCGGCTCTGCGCTGTGTACTGCGCGGCTCTGCGCTTTGCACTGCGCCGCTCTGCGCTGTGTACTGCGCGGCTCTGCGCTGTATACTGCGCGGCTCTGCGCTTTCCACTGCGCCGCTCTGCGCTGTGTACTGCGCGGCTCTGCGCTGTGTACTGCACAGCTCTGCGCTGTGTACTGCGCGGCTCTGCACTGTGTACTGCGCGGCTCTGCGCGGTATACTGCGCGGCTCTGCTCTTTATACTGTGCGGCTCTGCGCTCTGTACTGCGCGGCTCTGCGCTGTGTACTGCCCGGCTCTGCGCTGTGTACTGCGCGGCTCTGCGCTGTGTACTGCGCGGCTCTGCGCGGTATACTGCGCGGCTCTGCGCTGTGTACTGCACGGCTCTGCGCTTTATACTGCGCGGCTCTGCGCTGTGTACTGCGCGGCTCTGCGCTGTGTACTGCGCGGCTCTGCGCTGTGTACTGCACGGCTCTGCGCTGTGTACTGCGCGGCTCTGCGCTTTGCACTGCGCCGCTCTGCGCTGTGTACTGCGCGGCTCTGCGCTGTGTACTGTGCGGCTCTGCACTGTGTACTGCGCGGCTCTGCTCTTTATACTGTGCGGCTCTGCGCTGTGTACTGCCCGGCTCTGCGCTGTGTACTGCGCGGCTCTGCGCTGTGTACTGTGCGGCTCTGCACTGTGTACTGCGCGGCTCTGCTCTTTATACTGCGCGGCTCTGCGCTGTGTACTGCCCGGCTCTGCGCTGTGTACTGCGCGGCTCTGCGCGGTATACTGCACGGCTCTGCGCTGTGTACTGCACGGCTCTGCGCTTTATACTGCGCGGCTCTGCGCTGTGTACTGCGCGGCTCTGCGCTGTGTACTGCGCGGCTCTGCGCTGTGTACTGAGCGGCTCTGCGCTTTGCCCTGCGCCGCTCTGCGCTGTGTACTGCGCGGCTCTGCGCTGTGTACTGCGCGGCTCTGCACTGTGTACTGCACGGCTCTGCGCGGTATACTGCGCGGCTCTGCGCTGTGTACTGCGCGGCTCTGCGCTGTGTACTGCGCGGCTCTGCGCTGTGTACTGCGCGGCTCTGCGCTGTGTACTGCGTGGCTCTGCGCTGTGTACTGCGCGTTCTGCGCTGTATACTGCGCGGCTCTGCGCTGTATACTGCGCGGCTCTGCGCTTTGTACTGTGCGGCTCTGCGCTATATACTGCGTGGCTCTTCGCTGTATACTACGCGGCTCTGCGCTGTGTACTGCGCGGCTCTGCGCTGTGTACTGCGCGGCTCTGCGCTGTGTACTGCGCGGCTCTGCGCTGTGTACTGCGCGTTCTGCGCTGTATACTGCGCGGCTCTGCGCGGTATACTGCGCGGCTCTGCGCTGTGTACTGCGCGGCTCTGCGCTGTGTACTGCGCGGCTCTGCGCTGTGTACTGCGCGGCTCTGCACTGTGTACTGCGCGTTCTGCGCTGTATACTGCGCGGCTCTGCGCTGTATACTGCGCGGCTCTGCGCTTTGTACTGTGCAGCTCTGCGCTATATACTGCGTGGCTCTTCGCTGTATACTACGCGGCTCTCCGCTGTGTACTGCGCGGCTCTGCGCTGTGTACTGCGCGTGTCCGTGCTGTGTACTGCGCGTGTCTGCGCTGTATACTGCGCGGCTCTGTGCTGTGTACTGCACGGCTCTGCACTGTGTACTGCACGGCTCTGCGCTGTATACTGCGGGGCTCTGCACTGTGTACTGCGCGGCTCTGTGCGGTATACTGCGCGGCTCTGCTCTTTATACTGTGCGGCTCTGCGCTCTGTACTGCGCGGCTCTGCGCTGTGTACTGCCCGGCTCTGCGCTGTGTACTGCGCGGCTCTGCGCGGTATACTGCGCGGCTCTGCGCTGTGTACTGCACGGCTCTGCGCTTTATACTGCGCGGCTCTGCGCTGTGTACTGCGCGGCTCTGCGCTGTGTACTGCGCGGCTCTGCGCTGTGTACTGCGCGGCTCTGCGCTTTGCCCTGCGCCGCTCTGCGCTGTGTACTTCGCGGCTCTGCGCTGTGTACTGCGCGGGTCTGCACTGTGTACTGCGCGGCTCTGCGCGGTATACTGCGCGGCTCTGCTCTTTATACTGTGCGGCTCTGCGCTGTGTACTGCGGGGCTCTGCGCTGTGTACTGTGCGGCTCTGCGCTGTGTACTGCGCGGCTCTGCGCTTTGCACTGCGCCGCTCTGCGCTGTGTACTGCGCGGCTCTGCGCTGTATACTGCGCGGCTCTGCGCTTTCCACTGCGCCGCTCTGCGCTGTGTACTGCGCGGCTCTGCGCTGTGTACTGCACAGCTCTGCGCTGTGTACTGCGCGGCTCTGCACTGTGTACTGCGCGGCTCTGCGCGGTATACTGCGCGGCTCTGCTCTTTATACTGTGCGGCTCTGCGCTCTGTACTGCGCGGCTCTGCGCTGTGTACTGCCCGGCTCTGCGCTGTGTACTGCGCGGCTCTGCGCTGTGTACTGCGCGGCTCTGCGCGGTATACTGCGCGGCTCTGCGCTGTGTACTGCACGGCTCTGCGCTTTATACTGCGTGGCTCTGCGCTGTGTACTGCGCGGCTCTGCGCTGTGTACTGCGCGGCTCTGCGCTGTGTACTGCGCGGCTCTGCGCTGTGTACTGCGCGGCTCTGCGCTTTGCACTGCGCCGCTCTGCGCTGTGTACTGCGCGGCTCTGCGCTGTGTACTGTGCGGCTCTGCACTGTGTACTGCGCGGCTCTGCTCTTTATACTGTGCGGCTCTGCGCTGTGTACTGCGCGGCTCTGTGCTGTGTACTGCGCGGCTCTGCGCTGTGTACTGCGTGGCTCTGCGCTGTGTACTGCGCGGCTCTGCGCGGTATACTGCGCGGCTCTGCGCTGTGTACTGCACGGCTCTGCGCTTTATACTGCGCGGCTCTGCGCTGTGTACTGTGCGGCTCTGCGCTGTGTACTGCGCGGCTCTGCGCTGTGTACTGCGCGGCTCTGCGCTTTATACTGCGCGGCTCTGCGCTGTGTACTGCGCGGCTCTGCGCTGTGTACTGCGCGGCTCTGCGCGGTATACTGCGCGGCTCTGCTCTTTATACTGTGCGGCTCTGCGCTGTGTACTGCGCGGCTCTGCGCTGTGTACTGCGCGGCTCTGCGCTGTGTACTGCGCGGCTCTGCGCGGTATACTGCGTGGCTCTGCGCTGTGTACTGCACGGCTCTGCGCTTTATACTGCGCGGCTCTGCGCTGTGTACTGCGCGGCTCTGCGCTGTGTACTGCGCGGCTCTGCGCTGTGTACTGCGCGGCTCTGCGCTGTGTACTGCGCGGCTCTGCGCTGTGTACTTCGCGGCTCTGCGCTTTATACTGCGCGGCTCTGCGCTGTGTACTGCGCGGCTCTGCGCTGTGTACTGCGCGGCTCTGCACTGTATACTGCGTGGCTGTGCAATATACTACGTGGACATGCATATTCTAGAATACCCGATGAGTTAGAATCGGGCCACAGTCTAATAATCATAAGACTACAGCTAGTGCTTTGTAATTGTGCTGTACTGTCACTTTAAGAGCTGATATTATCTGACAAAACTTGTGACCTGGTGGGCTGATAGACTTTATAGGCGTTGGCATAGTAACTGGGTCTCACTGCGCATATCAATGAGCTAATCAGCCAGGTGGCAGTTATTTTTAGAAATTGCCTCAGAAATCAGGCCCATTATAAACGTATTGGAAAATTTCTCTATTGAAATGCATTGAAACACTTTTTTCAAACACAAATTGCGCAAAAACTACAAATCCGATCGGCACGAAAAATACTTAGCACACCTCTCAGGAACGCTGGCTTCGAAATGACACCTCACTGGAGTCTGTGAGTGAAGCGGTTCGGGCCGCATTACGTGCGGACTGAATAATAATAATAACTAGATGGGTATTTCCTGAAGGAACTACAGATAGTGCTTTGGAATGGTGCCCGGGTTGCCCCAGCAAGACTTTCACACTTGGGTGCCCCTCAGGCGCTGGCTTGGTAGTTGTAGCCCCTAAAGGGGTGAGGCCACTATGGGTCCGTTTTGGTGGGCGGGGTCACTCTGGGACCAATTTGGTGGGCGGGGTCACTCTGGGACCGATTTGGTGGGCGGGGTCACTCTGGGACCGATTTGGCGGGCGGCACCACTCTGGGTCCGATTTGGCGGGCGGCGCCACTCTGGGTCCGATTTGGCGGGCGGCGCCACTCTGGGTCCGATTTGGCGGGCGGTGCCACTCTGGGTCCGATTTGGCGGGCGGCGCCACTCTGGGTCCGATTTGGCGGGCGGCGCCACTCTGGGTCCGATTTGGCGGGCGGCGCCACTCTGGGTCCGATTTGGCGGGCGGCGCCACTCTGGGTCCGATTTGGCGGGCGGCGCCACTCTGGGTCCGATTTGGCGGGCGGCGCCACTCTGGGTCCGATTTGGCGGGCCGGGTCACTCTGGGTCCGATTTGGCGGGCCGGGTCACTCTGGGTCCGATTTGGCGGGCCGGGTCACTCTGGGTCCGATTTGGCGGGCCGGGTCACTCTGGGTCCGATTTGGTGGCCCGGGTCACTCTGGGTCCGATTTGGTGGCCCGGGTCACTCTGGGTCCGATTTGGTGGCCCGGGTCACTCTGGGTCCGATTTGGTGGCCCGGGTCACTCTGGGTCCGATTTGGTGGCCCGGGTCACTCTGGGTCCGATTTGGTGGCCCGGGTCACTCTGGGTCCGATTTGGTGGCCCGGGTCACTCTGGGTCCGATTTGGTGGCCCGGGTCACTCTGGGTCCGATTTGGTGGCCCGGGTCACTCTGGGTCCGATTTGGTGGCCCGGGTCACTCTGGGTCCGATTTGGTGGCCGGGGTCACTCTGGGTTTGATTTGGTGGGCCGGGTCACTCTGGGTCCGATTTGGTGGCCCGGGTCACTCTGGGCCCGATTTGGTGGCCCGGGTCACTCTGGGTCCGATTTGGTGGCCCGGGTCACTCTGGGTCCGATTTGGTGGCCCGGGTCACTCTGGGTCCGATTTGGTGGCCCGGGTCACTCTGGGTCCGATTTGGTGGCCCGGGTCACTCTGGGTCCGATTTGGTGGCCCGGGTCACTCTGGGTCCGATTTGGTGGCCCGGGTCACTCTGGGTCCGATTTGGTGGCCCGGGTCACTCTGGGTCCGATTTGGTGGCCCGGGTCACTCTGGGTCCGATTTGGTGGCCCGGGTCACTCTGGGTTTGATTTGGTGGCCCGGGTCACTCTGGGTCCGATTTGGTGGCCCGGGTCACTCTGGGTCCGATTTGGTGGCCCGGGTCACTCTGGGTCCGATTTGGTGGGCCGGGTCACTCTGGGTCCGATTTGGTGGCCCGGGTCACTCTGGGTCCGATTTGGTGGGCCGGGTCACTCTGGGTCCGATTTGGTGGGCCGGGTCACTCTGGGTCCGATTTGGTGGGCCGGGTCACTCTGGGTCCGATTTGGTGGGCCGGGTCACTCTGGGTCCGATTTGGTGGGCCGGGTCACTCTGGGTCCGATTTGGTGGGCTGTGTCACTCTGACTGACAGCAGGATAAGGGAATGGCTGATAACAGAGAATAGACTGACAGCAGGACAAGGGAATGGCTGATAACAGAGAGAATAGACTGACAGCAGGACAGGGGAATTGCTGATAACAGAGAGAAATAGTCTGACAGCAGGACGGGGAATGGCTGATAACAGAGAGAATAGACTGACAGCAGGACAGGGGAATGGCTGATAACAGAGAGAATAGACTGACAGCAGGACAGGGGAATGGCTGATAACAGAGAGAATAGACTGACAGCAGGACGGGGAATGGCTGATAACAGAGAGAATAGACTGACAGCAGGACAGGGGAATGGCTGATAACAGAGAGAAATAGACTGACAGCAGTACGGGGAATGGCTGATAACAGAGAGAAATAGATGGGTATTTCCTGAAGGAACTACAGATAGTGCTTTGGAATGGTGCCCGGGTTGCCCCAGCAAGACTTTCACACTTGGGTGCCCCTCAGGCGCTGGTTTGGTAGTTGTAGCCACTCTGGGTCCGATTTGGTGGGTGGGGCCCCTCAGGGGCCGATTTGGTGGGCGCTGTATACTGCGGGGCTCTGCGCTGTATACTGCGGGGCTCTGCGCTGTATACTGCGGGGCTCTGCGCTGTATACTGCGGGGCTCTGCGCTGTATACTGCGGGGCTCTGCGCTGTATGCTGCGGGGCTCTGCGCTGTGTACTGCGCGGCTCTGCGCTGTGAACTGCACGGCTCTGCGCTTTATACTGCGCGGCTCTGCGCTGTGTACTGCACGGCTCTGCGCTGTGTACTGCGCGGCTCTGCGCTGTGTACTGCACGGCTCTGCGCTTTATACTGCGCGGCTCTGCGCTGTGTACTGCACGGCTCTGCGCTGTGTACTGCGCGGCTCTGCGCTGTGTACTGCGCGGCTCTGCGCTTTATACTGCGCGGCTCTGCGCTGTGTAGTGCGCGGCTCTGCGCTGTGTACTGCGCGGCTCTGCACTGTATACTGCGTGGCTGTGCAATATACTACGTGGACATGCATATTCTAGAATACCCGATGAGTTAGAATCGGGCCTCCATCTAATAATCATAAGACTACAGATAGTGGTTTGGAATTGTGCTGTACTGTCACTTTAAGAGCTGATATTATCTGACAAAACTTGTGAGCTGATGTAGAGTTCATAGGCGTTGGCATAGTAACTGTGTCTGACTGCGCATATCAATGAGCTAATCAGCCAGGTGGCAGTTATTTTTAGAAATTGCCTCAGAAACCAGCCCATTATAAACGTATGGGACAATTTCCCTATTGAAACGCATTGAAAGACTTTTTTCAAACACAAATTGCGCAAAAACTACAAATCCGATCGGCACGAAAAATACTTAGCACACCTCTTGGGGACGCTGGCTTCGAAATGACACCTCACTGGAGTCTGTGAGTTTAGCGGTTCGGGCCGCATTACGTGCGGACTGAATAATAAGAATAAGAAGAAGTTTACCACGGTGGAATAACAGTATAGTGCTTTGTTCCAAAGCACTATAACTAGATGGGTATTTCCTGAAGGAACTACAGATAGTGCTTTGGAATGGTGCCCGGGCTGCCCCTGCAAGACTTTCACACTTGGGTGCCCCTCAGATGCTGGTTTGGTAGTTGTAGCCCCTCAGGGTTGAGGATTTGGTGGGCGGGGCCACTCTGGGTCCGATTTGGGGGGTGGAGCCACTCTGGGTCCGATTTGGGGGGTGGAGCCACTCTGGGTCCGATTTGGTGGGCTGGGTCACTCTGAGTCCGATTTGGTGGGCCAAGCCACTCTGGGTCCGATTTGGTGGGCCGGGCCACTCTGGGTCCGATTTGGTGGGCCGCGTCACTCTGGGTCCGATTTGGTGGCCCGGGTCACTCTGGGTCCGATTTGGTGGCCCGGGTCACTCTGGGTCCGATTTGGTGGGCCGGGCCACTCTGGGTCCGATTTGGTGGGCCGGGCCACTCTGGGTCCGATTTGGTGGCCCGGGTCACTCTGGGTCCGATTTGGTGGGCCGGGTCACTCTGGGTCCGATTTGGTGGCGCGGGTCACTCTGGGTCCGATTTGGTGGCCCGGGTCACTCTGGTTTCGATTTGGTGGCCCGGGTCACTCTGGGTCCGATTTGGTGGCCCGGGTCACTCTGGGTCCGATTTGGTGGCCCGGGTCACTCTGGGTCCGATTTGGTGGGCCGGGTCACTCTGGGTCCGATTTGGTGGCCCGGGTCACTCTGGGTCCGATTTGGTGGCCCGGGTCACTCTGGGTCCGATTTGGTGGCCCGGGTCACTCTGGGTCCGATTTGGTGGCCCGGGTCACTCTGGGTCCGATTTGGTGGCCCGGGTCACTCTGGGTCCGATTTGGTGGCCCGGGTCACACTGGGTCCGATTTGGTGGCCCGGGTCACTCTGGGTCCGATTTGGTGGTCCGGGTCACTCTGGGTCCGATTTGGTGGGCCAGTTCACTCTGGGTCCGATTTGGTGGGCTGGGTCACTCTGGGTCCGATTTGGTGGGCTGGGTCACTCTGGGTCCGATTTGGTGGGCCGGGTCACTCTGGGTCCGATTTGGTGGGCTGGGTCACTCTGGGTCCGATTTGTTGGCCCGGGTCACTCTGGGTCCGATTTGGTGGCCCGGGTCACTCTGGGTCCGATTTGGTGGCCCGGGTCATTCTGGGTCCGATTTGTTGGCCCGGGTCACTCTGGGTCCGATTTGGTGGCCCGGGTCACTCTGGGTCCGATTTGGTGGGCCGGGTCACTCTGGGTCCGATTTGGTGGGCCGGGTCACTCTGGGTCCGATTTGGTGGGCTGGGTCACTCTGGGTCCGATTTGGTGGGCCGGGTAACTCTGGGTCCGATTTGGTGGCCCGGGTCACTCTGGGTCCGATTTGGTGGCCCGGGTCACTCTGGGTTTGATTTTGTGGCCCGGGTCACTCTGGGTCCGATTTGGTGGCCCGGGTCACTCTTGGTCCGATTTGGTGGCCCGGGTCACTCTGGGTCCGATTTGGTGGGCCGGGTCACTCTGGGTCCGATTTGGTGGCCCGGGTCACTCTGGGTCCGATTTGGTGGCCCGGGTCACTCTGGGTCCGATTTGGTGGGCCGGGTCACTCTGGGTCCGATTTGGTGGGCCAGGTCACTCTGGGTCCGATTTGGTGGGCCGGGTCACTCTGGGTTTGATTTGGTGGCCCGGGTCACTGTGGGTCCAATTTGGTGGCCCGGGTCACTCTGGGTCCGATTTGGTGGCCCGGGTCACTCTGGGTCCGATTTGGCGGGCCGGGTCACTCTGGGTCCGATTTGGTGGGCCGGGTCACTCTGACTGACAGCAGGATAAGGGAATGGCTGATAACAGAGAATAGACTGACAGCAGGACAAGAAAATGGCTGATAACAGAGAGAATAGACTGACAGCAGGACAGGGGAATGGCTGATAACAGAGAGAAATAGACTGACAGCAGGACGGGGAATGGCTGATAACAGAGAGAAATAGACTGACAGCAGGACAGGGGAATGGCTGATAACAGAGAAATAGACTGACAGCAGGATGGGGGAATGGCTGATAACAGAGAGAATAGACTGACAGCAGGACGGGGAATGGCTGATAACAGAGAGAATAGACTGACAGCAGTACGGGGAATGGCTGATAACAGAGAGAAATAGACTGACAGCAGGACAGGGGAATGACTGATAACAGAGAGGAGCTGATATTATCTGACTGACAAAACCTGTTTCCTAGTGGGCTCGTAGGCGTTGGCATAGTAACTGGATCTGACTGCGCATATCAATGAGCTAATCAGCCAGGTGGCAGTTGACAGTTATTTTTAGAAATTGCCTCAGAAACCAGGCCATTATACCCTATGAGGAAATTTCCCTATTGAAACGCATTGAGACAATGCTTTCCAATGAGGGGAAAACAATTTTCAAACGCAAATTGCGCCAAAACTACAAATCCGATCGACACGAAAAATAGTTAGCACTCCTCTCGTGGACGCTGGCTTCGAAATGACATCTCACTGGAGTCTGTGCGTTCAGCTGTTCGGGCTGCATTAATTGCGGAAAAAAGCCTAATAATAATAAGAAGAAGTTTACCACGATGGAATAACAGTATAGTGCTTTGTTCCAAAGCACTATAACTAGATGGGTATTTCCTGAAGGAACTACAGATAGTGCTTTGGAATGGTGCCCGGGCTGCCCCTGCAAGACTTTCACACTTAGGTGCCCCTTAGGGTTGAGGATATGGTGGGCGGGGCCCCTCGTGGTCTGATTTGGTGGGCGGGGCCTCTCGGGGTTTGATTTGGTGGGCAGGGTCACTCTGAGTCGGATTTGGTGGGCGGGGTCACTCTGGGTCCAATTTGGTGGGCGGAGCCACTCTGGGTCCGATTTGGTGGGCGGGGTCACTCAGGGTCCAATTTGGTGGGCGGGGTCACTCAGGGTCCGATTTGGTGGGCGGGGTCACTCTGAGTCCGATTTGGTGGGCGGAGCCACTCTGGGTCCGATTTGGTGGGCGGGGCACCTCAGGGTCCGATTTGGGGGATGAAACCACTCTGGGTCCGATTTGGTGGGCGGGGCCCCTCGGGGTTTGATTTGGTGGGCGGGGCCCCTCAGGGTTTGATTTGGTGGGCAGGGTCACTGTTGTGGATTCTGTTTTTGGGCTCCCTCTGGTGGTTACAACTGGTACTGGGTGACTTTGGTGGGTTGCGGTCTCTGGGTTCCACCTGTCCATCAGAGGCTGGGTGTTTCCTATTTAACCTGGCTTTCCTGTCATTCCCTTGCCGGCTATCAATGTATCAGTGTGTCTCTGTTACCTTTGCTACCTGCTCCTAGGCCTTCAAGACAAGCTAAGTCTGGATTTCCCTGTTTCATGTTTGCTTTCATGTTTTTAGTCCAGCTTGCAGATATGTAATTCTCTGCTGCTGGTTGCTCTAGTGGGCTGAAATTACCACTCATGTACCATGAGTTGGCACATGAGTTCAAGTAATTTCAGGATGGTATTTTGAAGGGTTTTAAGCTGACCGCGCAGTTCACCTTTTGTATCCTCTGCTATCTAGCTTAAGCGGGCCTCATTTTGCTGAATCTGTTTTCATAACTACGTTTGTGCCTTCCTCTCATTTCACCGTCATTATATGTGGGGGGCTGCTATTTCTGTGGGAATATTTCTCTGGAGGCAAGATAGGTCTGTGATTCTTCTGATAGGGGTAGCTAGATCTCCGGCTGGCGCGAGACGTCTAGAGTCCCCCCAGGAACGTTCCCCGGCTGCTGTTAGTTGAGTGTTGAGGTTCAGGATCACGGTCAGCTCAGGTTCCATCACCCTAGAGCTCGTCCTGTTTTTGCCCGTGTTATGTGTTTAATTCCCTGCCATTGGGAACATGACAGTATAGCCGGCCCACAAGGTGTTAATTGTTTGGGCTGAAGCAGGAGAAAAAGAAGTGTTGTAGGGAAATTATTATTATTTTTTTTTTCCCTCAGAGTTTTGCTGCCTAGCCCTTAATTGCTGTCTAGCTGCTTCTTACCTCCTCTTAACCCTTGAATGGCTCTGACCTTAGCTGTTTAACATGGATGTCCAGAGTTTGGCTTCCAGCCTGAATAATCTTGCTGCAAAAGTTCAAAACATACAGGATTTTGTTGTTCACACTCCTATGTCTGAACCTAGAATTCCTATTCCAGAGTTTTTTTCTGGAGATAGATCTACCTTCCTGAATTTCAGGAACAATTGCAAATTGTTTCTTTCTTTGAAATCTCGCTCCTCTGGAGACCCTGTTCAGCAGGTCAAGATTGTAATATCTTTCCTGCGGGGCGACCCTCAGAATTGGGCATTTGCATTGGCACCAGGGGATCCTGCATTGCTCAGTGTGGATGCGTTTTTTCTGGCACTGGGATTGCTCTATGAGGAACCTAACCTGGAGATTCAGGCTGAAAAGGCTTTATTAGCCCTCTCTCAGGGGCATGATGAAGCGGAAGTATATTGTCAAAAATTTCGGAAATGGTCGGTGCTTACTCAGTGGAATGAGTGCGCCCTGGCTGCAAACTTCAGAGATGGTCTTTCTGAGGCCATTAAGGATATTATGGTGGGGTTCCCTGCGCCTACAGGTCTGAATGAGTCTATGGCTATGGCCATTCAGATTGATCGGCGTTTACGGGAGCGCAAACCTGTGCACCAGTTGGCGGTGTCTTCTGAACAGGCACCTGAGACTATGCAATGTGATAGAATTCAGTCCCGAAGTGAACGGCAAAATTATAGGCGGAAAAATGGATTGTGTTTTTATTGTGGTGATTCAGCTCATGTTATATCAGCATGCTCTAAACGCACAAAAAAGGTTGATAAATCTTTTGCCATTAGTACTCTGCAGTCTAAGTTCATTTTGTCTGTAACTCTGATTTGTTCACTGTCATCCATTTCCGTCGATGCCCATGTGGATTCGGGCGCTGCCCTGAGTCTTATGGATTGGTCATTTGCCAAACGCTGCGGTTTTAGTCTGGAGCCTCTGGAAGTTCCTATTCCTTTGAAGGGAATTGACTCTACACCATTGGCTATGAATAAACCGCAGTACTGGACACAAGTGACCATGCGCATGACTCCCGTTCATCAGGAGGTGATTCGCTTCCTTGTACTGTATAATTTACATGATGTACTAGTGCTTGGTCTGCCATGGTTACAAACTCATAATCCAGTCCTGGATTGGAAAACAATGTCTGTGTTAAGCTGGGGATGTCAGGGGGTTCATGATGATGCACCTCTGATTTCAATCGCTTCATCTACTCCTTCTGAGGTCCCTGCGTTTTTGTCTGACTATCGGGATGTTTTTGAGGAGCCTAAGCTCAATTCGCTCCCTCCTCATAGGGATTGTGACTGTGCTATAGAATTAATTCCTGGCAGTAAGTTCCCTAAGGGTCGTTTATTTAATCTGTCAGTGCCAGAGCATACTGCTATGCGGAATTATATTAAGGAGTCCTTGGAAAAGGGACATATTCGTCCATCTTCGTCCCCTCTGGGAGCAGGTTTTTTTTTCGTGGCAAAAAAAGATGGTTCCCTGAGGCCTTGTATAGATTATCGCCTTCTGAATAAGATTACAGTCAAATATCAGTATCCATTGCCATTATTGACTGATTTGTTTGCTCGCATTAAGGGGGCTAGGTGGTTCACTAAGATAGATCTTCGCGGTGCGTATAATCTTGTGCGGATAAAACAGGGTGATGAGTGGAAAACCGCATTTAATACGCCTGAGGGCCATTTTGAGTATTTGGTAATGCCTTTTGGACTTTCTAATGCTCCTTCAGTCTTTCAGTCCTTTATGCACAATATTTTCCGTGAATATCTGGATAAGTTTATGATTGTGTATTTGGATGATATTTTGGTGTTTTCTGATGACTGGGAGTCTCATGTTCTACAGGTCAGGAAGGTGTTTCAAGTCCTGCGGGCCAATTCTCTGTTTGTGAAGGGCTCAAAATGTCTCTTCGGAGTCCAGAAGATTTCTTTTTTGGGGTACATTTTTTCTCCTTCTACTATTGAGATGGATCCCGTCAAGGTTCAGGCGATTTGTGACTGGACACAACCTACATCTGTTAAGAGTCTTCAGAAGTTCTTGGGTTTTGCTAATTTTTATCGTCGGTTCATTACTAATTTTTCCAGTGTTGTTAAACCTTTGACTGATTTGACTAAAAAGGGTGCTGATGTTGCTAATTGGTCTCCTACGGCTGTGGAGGCCTTTCAGGAACTTAAGCGCCGGTTTTCTTCTGCTCCTGTGTTATGTCAACCAGATGTTTCACTTCCTTTTCAGGTTGAGGTTGATGCTTCCGAGATTGGAGCGGGGGCGGTTTTGTCACAGAGAAGTTCCGATGGCTCGGTGATGAAGCCATGTGCGTTCTTTTCTAGAAAATTCTCGCCCGCCGAGCGCAATTATGATGTGGGTAATCGGGAGCTTTTGGCCATGAAGTGGGCATTTGTGGAGTGGCGTCATTGGCTTGAGGGTGCTAGACATCGTGTGGTGGTCTTGACTGATCACAAAAATCTGATTTACCTTGAGTCTGCCAGGCGTCTGAATCCTAGACAGGCTCGTTGGTCGTTGTTTTTTTCTCGTTTCAATTTTGTGGTTTCATACCTGCCAGGTTCAAAGAATGTGAAGGCAGATGCTCTTTCCAGGAGTTTTGTGCCTGACTCTCCTGGAGACTCTGGGCCTACTGGTATCCTTAGGGATGGGGTAATATTGTCCGCCGTCTCCCCAGACTTGCGACGTGCATTGCAGGAGTTTCAGGCGGATAAACCTGATCGTTGTCCACCAGAAAGACTGTTTGTTCCGGGTGATTGGACCAGTAGAGTCATCTCCGAGGTCCATTCTTCTGTGTTGGCTGGTCATCCTGGAATATTTGGTACTAGAGACTTGGTGGCCAGGTCTTTTTGGTGGCCTTCCTTGTCAAGGGATGTGTGAAGTATGTGCTCGGGCTAAGCCTTGCTGTTCTCGGGCCAGTGGGTTGTTGTTATCCTTGCCTATCCCGAAGAGGCCTTGGACGCACATTTCCATGGATTTTATTTCAGATCTCCCTGTCTCACAGAAAATGTCCGTTATCTGGGTTGTGTGTGACCGCTTTTCTAAGATGGTTCATTTGGTACCCTTGCCTAAGTTGCCTTCCTCCTCTGAGTTGGTCCCTTTATTTTTTCAGAACGTGGTTCGTTTGCATGGGATTCCGGAGAATATCGTTTCTGACAGGGGATCCCAGTTTGTGTCTAGATTTTGGCGGACGTTTTGTGCTAAGATGGGCATTGATTTGTCTTTCTCGTCTGCATTCCATCCTCAGACGAATGGCCAGACGGAGCGAACTAATCAGACCTTGGAAACTTATTTAAGGTGTTTTGTTTCTGCTGATCAAGATGACTGGGTTGCCTTTTTGCCAGTGGCCGAATTTGCCCTTAATAATCGGGCTAGTTCTGCTACTTTGGTTTCTCCTTTCTTTTGTAATTCGGGGTTTCATCCTCGTTTTTCCTCTGGTCAGGTGGAGCCTTCGGATTGTCCTGGAGTGGACGTGGTGGTGGACAGGCTACATCAGATTTGGAATCAGGTGGTGGACAATTTGAAGTTGTCTCAGGAGAAGACTCAGCAGTTTGCTAATCGCCGTCGCCGCGTGGGTCCCCGACTTCTTGTTGGGGACTTGGTGTGGTTGTCTTCTCGTTTTGTCCCTATGAAGGTCTCTTCTCCTAAGTTCAAGCCTCGGTTCATCGGTCCTTATAAGATCTTGGAGATTCTTAACCCTGTATCTTTTCGTTTGGATCTCCCAGCATCGTTTGCTATTCATAATGTGTTCCATCGGTCGTTATTGCGGAGGTATGAGGTGCCCGTTGTTCCTTCGGTTGAGCCTCCTGCTCCGGTGCTGGTGGAGGGAGAATTGGAGTATGTTGTTGAGAAGATCTTGGATTCTCATGTTTCCAGACGTAAACTCCAGTATTTGGTTAAGTGGAAGGGTTATGGTCAGGAGGATAATTCCTGGGTGGTCGCCTCTGATGTTCATGCGACTGATTTGGTCCGCGCCTTCCATAGAGCTCATCCTGATCGCCCTGGGGGTTCTCGTGAGGGTTCGGTGACCCCTCCTCAAGGGGGGGGTACTGTTGTGGATTCTGTTTTTGGGCTCCCTCTGGTGGTTACAACTGGTACTGGGTGACTTTGGTGGGTTGCGGTCTCTGGGTTCCACCTGTCCATCAGAGGCTGGGTGTTTCCTATTTAACCTGGCTTTCCTGTCATTCCCTTGCCGGCTATCAATGTATCAGTGTGTCTCTGTTACCTTTGCTACCTGCTCCTAGGCCTTCAAGACAAGCTAAGTCTGGATTTCCCTGTTTCATGTTTGCTTTCATGTTTTTAGTCCAGCTTGCAGATATGTAATTCTCTGCTGCTGGTTGCTCTAGTGGGCTGAAATTACCACTCATGTACCATGAGTTGGCACATGAGTTCAAGTAATTTCAGGATGGTATTTTGAAGGGTTTTAAGCTGACTGCGCAGTTCACCTTTTGTATCCTCTGCTATCTAGCTTAAGCGGGCCTCATTTTGCTGAATCTGTTTTCATAACTACGTTTGTGCCTTCCTCTCATTTCACCGTCATTATATGTGGGGGGCTGCTATTTCTGTGGGAATATTTCTCTGGAGGCAAGATAGGTCTGTGATTCTTCTGATAGGGGTAGCTAGATCTCCGGCTGGCGCGAGACATCTAGAGTCCCCCCAGGAACGTTCCCTGGCTGCTGTTAGTTGAGTGTTGAGGTTCAGGATCGCAGTCAGCTCAGGTTCCATCACCCTAGAGCTCGTCCTGTTTTTGCCCGTGTTATGTGTTTAATTCCCTGCCATTGGGAACATGACAGGTCACTCTGAGTCCGATTTGGTGGGCGGGGTCACTCTGGGTCCGATT
Source organism: Ranitomeya variabilis (assembly GCF_051348905.1). Taxonomy (NCBI): domain Eukaryota; kingdom Metazoa; phylum Chordata; class Amphibia; order Anura; family Dendrobatidae; genus Ranitomeya; species Ranitomeya variabilis. The sequence goes on from NC_135237.1 coordinate 219,735,366, forward strand.
TGGTGGGCGGAGCCGCCCTGGGTCCGATTTGGTGGGCGGGGTCACTCAGGGTCCGATTTGGTGGGCGGGGTCACTCAGGGTCCGATTTGGTGGGCGGGGTCACTCAGGGTCCGATTTGGTGGGCGGGGTCACTCTGGGTCCGATTTGGTGGGCGGGGCATTTCAGGGTCTGATTTGGTGGGCAGGGCACCTCAGGGACGATTTGGTGGGCGCCCCCTCAGGGTCCGATTTGGTGGACAAGGTCACTCTGGGTCCGATTTGGTGGACAAGGTCACTCTGGGTCCGATTTGGGGGGTGGGTCCCCTCGGGGTCCGATTTGGGGGGTGGGTCCCCTCGGGGTCCGATTTGGGGGTCGGGACCAATCTGGGTCCGATTTGGTGGGTGGGGCCACTCTGGGTCCGATTTGGTGGGCGGGGCCACTCTGGGTCCGATTTGGTGGGAGGGCAACTCGGGGACCGATTTAGTGGGCGGGGCCACTCGGGGTCCGATTTGGTGTGCGGGGCCACTCGGGGTCCGATTTGGTGGGCGGGGCAACTCAGTGACCGATTTGGTGGGCGGGACACCTTGGGGTCCGATTTGGTGGGCGGGGTCACTCTGGGTCCGATTTGGTGGGCGGGGCACCTCGGGGTCCGAATTGGTGGGTGGGGCTACTCGGGGTCCGATTTCATGGGCGGGACCACTCGGGGTCCGATTTGGTGGGCGGGGCACCTCGGGGTCCGATTTGGTGGGCGGGACACCTCAGGGTCCGATTTGGTGGGCGGGGCACCTCAGGGTCCGATTCGGTGGGCGCGGTCACTCTGGGTCCGATTCGGTGGGCGGGGTTACTCTGGGTCCGATTTGGTGTTCGGAGCCACTCTGGGTCCGATTTGGTGGGCGGGGCACCTCAGGGTCCGATTTGGTGGGCAGGGCACCTCAGGGTCCGATTTGGTGGGCGGGGCATCTCAGGGTCCGATTTGGTGGGCGGGGTACCTCAGGGTTCGATTTGGTGGTCGGGGCCACTCTGGGTCCGATTTGGTGGGCGTGGTCACTCTGGGTCCAATTTGGTGGGCAGTGCACCTCAGGGTCCGATTTGGTTGGCGGGGTCACTCTGGGTCCGATTTGCTGGGCGTGGTCACTCTGGGTGCTATTTGGTGGGCGGGGCACTTCAGGGTCGGATTTGGTGGGCGGGTCACTTTAAGAGCTGATATTATCTGGCAAAACTGTGTTCTGGTGGAGTCATGAAGCGTTTGTACTCGGCATAGTAACTGGGTCTGACTGCACATATCAATGAGCTAATCAGCCAGGTGGCAGTTGGCAGTTATTTTGAAATTGCCTCAGAAATCAGCCCATTATAACCTATGTGAAAATTTCCCTATTGAAACACATTGAGACAATGCTATCCAATGAGGAGAAAACAATTTTCAAATGCAAATTGCGCCAAAACTACAAATTCGATCGACACGAAAAATACTTAGCACACCTCTCGTGGACGCTGGCTTCGAAATGACAATTCACTGGAGTCTGTGCTTTCAGCGGTTCGGGCCGCATTAATTGCGGAAAAAAGCCTAATAATAACTAGATGGGTATTTCCTGAAGGAACTACAGATAGTGCTTTGGAATGGTGCCCAAGCTGCCCCTGCAAGACTTTCACACTTGGGTGCCCCTCAGGGTTGAGGATATGGTGGGCGGGGCCCCTCGGGGTCCGATTTGGTGGGCGGGGCCCCTTGGGGTTTGATTTAGTGGGCAGGGTCACTCTGGGTCCGATTTGGTGGGCAGAGCCACTCTGGGTCCGATTTGGTGGGCGGGGTCACTCAGGGTCCGATTTGGTGGGCGGGGTCACTCAGGGTCTGATTTGGTGGGCGGGGTCACTCTGGGTCCGATTTGGTGGGCGGAGCCACTCTGGGTCCGATTTGGTGGGCGGGGCACCTCAGGGTCCAATTTGGGGGACGGGACCATTCTGGGTCCGATTTGGTGGGCGGGGCACCTCGGGGTCCGATTTGGTGGGCGGGGTCACTCTGGGACCGATTTGGTGGGCGGGGTCCCTCTGGGACCGATTTGGTGGGCGGTGCCTCTCTGGGTCTGATTTGGTGGGCGCGGCCCCTCTGGGTCAGATTTGGTGGGCGGGGCCCCTCGGGGTCAGATTTGGTGGGCGGGGTGTTATGATCCTAGTGGCAAGGATCGCAGGTCGGACTAGCTAAGTAACTGAACAGACTACTAGCTCTGGGGAAGTGGTAACTAGATTGACCACAACCTGATCCTATCCGCAAACAACTATAGGCAGCCGTGGAACGTTCCCTAAAAATCCTAGATGTCTCGTCACGGCCTGAGAAACTGACTATTCCTGGAGGGAAAGTAAGTCCTCACTTGCCTCAGTGGAAGACCCCAAAGATATAGAATAGCCCCCCACAAATATTAACGGTGAGTTAAGGGGAAAGCACAAACGCAGAGATGAAATCAGATTTAGCAAATGAGGCCCGCTAATACTAGATAGCAGAAAATAGGAAGGAAACTGTGCGGTCAATAAAAAACCCTATTCAAAATATCCACACAGAGATTGCTCGAGCCCCCGCACCAACTAACGGTGCGGGGGAAGCAACTCCGTTCCCCAGAGCTTACCAGCAAAAAGAAATCACATGTTAGCAAGCTGGACTAGACTCATCATACACAGAAATCATATTGCAGGCAGATGAGCAAAAAATATTCAAACAGAACTTAGCTTATCCTGAAGAGGCAGAAAATGAGATAATCAGGAGTAATCAGAATAGCACTGAATACATTGACAGCCGGCAACAAGTGGAAGTGAAGCAGAGCTAAATAGGAGCCTCCCTGGTGAATAACGAGGCAGCTGATCCAGCAGACCCGCAGGATAATAAACCAAACCACCAGGGGGAGCCAAAAAACCAAAGTCACACAATACCATCTGTGACCACAAGAGGGAGCCGGAAAACGGAGTTCACAACAGCGGGGCCCCTCAGGGTCCGATTTGGTGGGCGGGGCCCCTCAGGGGCCGATTTGGTGGACGGGGCCCCTCGGGCCAATTTGGTGGGCGCGGCCCCTCAGGGGCCGATTTGGTGGGCGGGGCCCCTCAAGGGCCGATTTGGTGGGCGCGGCCACTCTGGGGCCGATTTGGTGGGCGGGGACCCTCAGGGTCCGATTTGGTGGGCGGGGCCCCTCAGGGGCCGATTTGGTGGGCGGGGCCACTCTGGGTCCAATTTGGTGGGCAGGGCCACTCTGGGTCCGATTTGGTGGGCGGGGCCGATTTGGTGGGCGGGGCCCCTCAGGGGCCGATTTGGTGGGCGGGGCCCCTCAGAGTCCGATTTGGTGGGCGGGGCCCCTCTGGGGCCGATTTGGTGGGCGGGGCCCCTCTGGGGCCGATTTGGTGGGCGGGGCCCCTCTGGGTCCGATTTGGTGGGCGGGGCCCCTCTGGGTCCGATTTGGTGAGCGGGGACCCTCAGGGGCCGAATTGGTGAGCAGGGCCACTATGGGTCCGATTTCATGGGCGGGGCCCCTCAGGGGCTGATTTGGTGGGCGGGGCCACTCTGGGTCCGATTTGGTGGGCGGGGCCACTCTGCGTCCGATTTGGTGGGCGGGGCCCCTCAGGGGCCGATTTGGTGGGCGTGGCCCCTCAGGGGCCGATTTGGTGGGCGGGGCCCCTCAGGGGCCGATTTGGTGGGCGGGGCCACTCTGGGTCCGATTTGGTGGGCGGGGCACCTCAGGGGCCGATTTGGTGGGCGGGGCCCCTCAGGGGCCGATTTGGTGGGCGGGTCACTTTAAGAGCTTGTATTATCTGGCAAAACTGTCCTGCTGGGGTCATGTACAGTTCGTAGGCGTTGGCATAGTAACTGGGTCTGACTGCGCATATCAATGAGTTAATCAGCCAGGTGGCAGTTGACAGTTATTTTGAAATTGCCTCAGAAACCAGGCCATTATACCCTATGAGGAAATTTCCCTATTGAAATGCATTGAGACGTTTTCCAATGAGGGGAAAACAATTTTCAAACGCAAATTGAGCCAAAACTACAAATCCGATCGACACGAAAAATACTTAGCACACCTCTCGTGGACGCTGGCTTCGAAATGACACCTCACTGGAGTCTGCGTTCAGCGGTTCGGGCCACATTAATTGCGGAAAAAAGCCTAATAATAATAATAATAAGAAGAAGAAGTTTACCACGATCGGATTACAATATAGTGCTTTGTTCCAAAGCACTATAATAATAAGAAGAAGAAGTTATCCACGATCGGATTACAATATAGTGCTTTGTTCCAAAGCACTATAATAAGAAGAATAAGAAGTTTACCACGATCTGATAACAGTATAGTGCTTTGTTCCAAAGCACTATAATAATAATAAGAAGAAGTTTACCACGCTCGGATAACAGTATAGTGCTTTATTCCAAAGCACTATAATAATAATAAGAAGTTTACCACGATCGGATAACAGTATAGTGCTTTGTTCCAAAGCACTATAATAATAATAATAAGAAGAAGTTTACCACGATCGGATAACAGTATAGTGCTTTGTTCCAAAGCACTATAATAATAATAATAATAAGAAGTTTACAACGATCGGATAACAGTATAGTACTTTGTTCCAAAGCACTATAACTAGATGGGTATTTCCTGAAAGAAACTACAGATAGTGCTTTGGAATGGTGCCTGGGCTGCCCCTGCAAGACTTTCACACTTGGGTGCCCCTCAGGCGCTGGTTTGGTAGTTGTAGCTCCTCAGGGTTGAGCTTAACCCCTGGGGACCTGCTGAGGCCACTTGCGCCTCCATTTTATTTTGATCTTCAGAAAATGTGGGCGGGGCCGCTCGGGGTCCGATTTGGTGGGCGGGGTCACTCTGGGTCCTATTTGGTGGGCGGGGCCACTCTGGGTCCGATTTGGTGGGCGGGGTCACTCTGGGTCCGATTTGGTGGGCGGGGTCACTCTGGGTCCGATTTGGTGGGCTGGGCACTTCAGGGTCCGATGTACTGTACCTCCTTTGACGAGGCAATCAGGTGGGTCAAGATGTTGGGAAGGGGCACCCTAATGGCCAAAACAGACATTGAGGGGGCGTTCTGGTTACTACCTGTGCCTCCGAATAGTGTCCTCCCATTGGGCTGCTTCTGTGAAGGAGCATACTACATAGATCGCTGTTTGCCCATGGGGTGCTCCATATCCTGCTCACTATTTGAGGCCTTTAGTTGCTTCCTCGAATGTGTCGTCATGGACGTTTGTAAGGCGGCACATATTATCCATTACCTCGACGACTTCTTGTGCCTGGGCCCAAAAGATTCGCCACAGTGTGAAAGCACACGTAGTCCACCTGTGAGAAGGAGAGAGCTGGAGGGAGAGTGGACACCCCAGAGCCGAGGGGTTAGATTGAGAAAGCAAGAAGGCGGTGTAGCTTGCTTCATGGGTGGGGTACGCTGTTGAGTAGCACTAAATTCTACTAGGCCCAAAAGTATTTCCCGGGCTAGATGCCGTTACAAAATAGTAGTTAGGTAAACAGGAGGTGTAGCTTGCTTCATGGGTGGGGTACGCTGCTGAGCAGCACTAAATTCTACTAGGCCCAAAAGTATTTCCCGGGCTAGATGCTGTTACAAAATAGTAGTTAGGTAAACAGGAGGTGTAGCTTGCTTCATGGGTGGGGTACGCTGCTGAGTAGCACTAAATTCTACTAGGCCCAAAAGGATTTCCTGGGCCAGATGCCGTTAAAAATAGTACTTAAGTAAACAGGCGGTGGTTGGCTGGGCTACTCTGCTGACTAGCAGACACTGAAGCTTTGGAGCAGACCTCTGATTCCCAGGCCATAGTATGAGTAGACAACTCTGCAGATGACCCCACCCACCTGGAATTGATGATGGCAACGTCATGTAAAACTCAGCAAGGGGACTAAATAAAAGAGTCTCCATTTTTTCAAAAAATTTGGCCACAGACACCACTTAAGTGGCATCAATTTCGCCAGAGTTTTTTAAAACGGTTGGTGAGGTGATGTTCAAAAATCATCAAGCTTTTAGTCTCCCCAAGATGACACAGGGGTAGAAAAGTCCTTGCAGATTGGATTTGTTCATCTTGATGAACGTTAGTCTGTCTACATTGTCACAGGACAGCCGCGTGCGCTTATCTGTCAGCACACCACCAGCAGCGCTGAACACACGTTCAGAGAGAACACTGGCTGTGAGGCACGACAAGATCTCCAAGGCGTGAGTGGCGAGCTCAGGCCATTTTTCAAGATTGGAAGCCCAAAATGAGCAAGGGTCCAGTTCCACAGTCATGGCATCGATGTTAATGGATCGCCCCCAGTGTAGGGCAATGGGGTACTCAGTACAGGGTCCTGCAATTCGGGGGATGTCACGGTGGCTGACCCAGTCCGTGGCCCTCAGGGGTGTCCAGTATAAGAGTTTATATATGGGCAAGGTGCAATAAAGAACGAGGAGACAGGTTTGCAGTCTTTTACCTTGTTTACTGAAGACTTCAGATGGTATCCTCAGCCCGGAGTGCCAGATGACAGGGCAGGCAGAGTCCGGTCGGTCTGAAGGAAATTCCAGAGTCCCCTTGTCCAGATGGAAATCAGTAGCCTTCCTACTAGTGCCTGTGTGTTGTAGTACCTCCCTGCTGAGCTTCTCGGTAAGGTCCTCACAACTCTTGTAGATGTTCTAGATGTTTTTATTTCTTTCTCTCTGTCCCCCAGATGGTATGGATAGGACAACCCATATGACTGGGATAGCCTGGGGCTTGTTTGTAGGGACCCTAGAGACACCCCGACCCCCACAATTTGCCACCGTGTCGTCTTCGGTATTAAGGTCGGGCAGCCAACTTGGAATTGACTGTCCTGCCGGTCTCTGAAGTAAATCGTAGAGTCTATTACTCCCTCGGTGTTTCTGGCTACCGGCTTCTGCGCCTCAGAAAGGAGCAGCTTGTTCCTGGCTGATCTCCCTCCGATATTCCTCTCCTGTGCTCTGCTTTCCTGCACACTCTCTGCAGTATGTTCACCTTTTTGTGTCTTTTTCCAGGAGTTGCAGCACTTCAGGCCAGCAGAGCTCCACTTCTTCTGTCTGCCCGACAGGAACTGAACTCCTTTCCCTCCAGATCAGGATGTAAATATGGGAGCTCACCCTAAACAGGCTTAGAGCTCCCCCTTCTGGTCTGGAGTGTGAACATGTTGCATGCGTGTAATACCTGAATGTGTTTGTCTTTCATTGATTTCAGACATGACATCACTTCTCCCCTGAAAGGATAATGACATCACTGCGATGACCAGGACACTGGGGCGCCACACTCCACCTGTTAAATCCAGTACTCCGGGACTGGGAAAAGAAGAACAACAATACATTAGCAAAAAGACATACACATTTTTGGAATGCTTTAAAACAGGTTAAGATAACAATGCTTCCCTTTATGGGAGGTGAGGACACTTGAACGTTGCGAAAGTCTTGGTCATGCACAGTTCATGACTCCCAGTTTAGTGAGTGCAAACTTGAAACAGCAAGGATCCCGGGTAAACAAAGGGATCCTTTTAAAAGTATAATGAAAGTTTTTGAGTAATTCACTGTCCATTACTCCATTGTCCATTTTAAACCTGTGACAAAGATATATATATACAGACATTTTTCAAACAAACAGCAGCAACCATTAATATTTCCAATTTTTGTAGCGAATTGGGGTCTGATTTTTAGTGCTACGTGTAGACCTCCACTGTGCAGGGGTTGCTAGTGACCTAACAGGGTCCGCTGTGCTTGCTATCGCTGGTGTAGTGCACTGTCTTCTGGCTACACTTCTAGTGAGTCTAGGTAGCACTGGTATGCTGGAGCGCTCAGGACTGCTGCTACTAATTGTGGGCATGGCAGATTCACCGATAGCCGAGGGTGCACTTGCCGATTCAACTGTTGGCATGGCATCCTCTGTTGGAGTCTGCTGTGGCTGAGTTACGGCTGGGATCACGTCGGCTATTGGAATCTGTTGGTGCAGAGTCTCTTTTGGCTCCAGATGATCTGGCATCACATTTGGTTCCAGTGTGTTCGGCTGATGAAACGTCAAAACAGGTACCACGAGAGCCTGATTTATTTGAGTCCAAGACTGGGGAAAGTCTCCAAGAACAGTGTGTATCATCTTCTCCTCTTCTACGGGTGGAGATGTTCCTGGATCTGTTTCCCTATCTCTCAACTTATCAGGGCATATTTTGAGGTGGTCTCTGGATATTGCTGTTGAGGTTTCTCCTCCATCTTTGCTAATGAGACAGACCTTTGTATTGTCAAAGTCGGATGGCAGGATGGTATATGGTTCCGCTTCCCATTGGTCGTCAAGTTTGTGTAGTCTCCTCTTGTGTTTGAGTACTTGTTCACCTGGCGACAAGGGAATTGCAGGAGCGTGCTGGTTGTAGTCCCTTTCTTGATTTTGTCTGGCTTGGGCTAGATTTCTTTCCACGCATTCCTGTACTTTGCGGTACCTTTGCTGTCTTTCTGTATCCCAATCTGCATCTGGCGAGGTATTTTCTGGGGTTAGGACTCCCATGTCTAGATCAACAGGTAACTTACTGGATCTTCCTCGCATCAGGTATGCTGGAGTGCAGTTGGTGGAATTCACTGGGATGTGGTTGTACATGTCTACCAAGTCAGGCAACTTTGCTGGCCATAAGTTCCGTTCCTCCACAGGCAAGGTCTTCAGTAAGTCGATTACCACTTGGTTCATCTTTTCGCACATCCCGTTGGTTTGTGGGTGATACGGTGTCATTCTGATCTTCTTACACCCGTATAAATTTCAGAATTCCTGGAACACTTCCGCTTCAAATGCTGGTCCTTGATCAGTCAGTACCTTCTCTGGGTACCCGTGTGGTCTACAGAAGTACTGCTGGAAGGCTTTGGCTGCTGTCCTGGCCGTCAGATCTTTGACAGGCACAACTACCAGAAATCTAGAGTAGTGGTCCACGATGGTTAGAGCGTAGACATAGCCTGACCAGCTGGGTGTTGGCTTTACATGATCTAGCGCGACCAGTTCAAGCGGCCGTTTGGTGATGATAGGCTGCAGAGGAGCCCTTTGGCTATCACGGTCCTTCCTGCGTAGGCTACATGGGCCACACTCTCGACACCACTTTTCAATGGCTTTCTTCATGCCAATCCAGTAGAACCTTCCACAGAGTAGACTCTCCAACGTCCTCCATCCGAAGTGTCCTGCTCCATCGTGGTACGCTTCCAGAACCATTGGCGCATCTTGTCTTGGGACTACTATCAGCCATACCAACTCATGAGTGCGTGGGTCGATGCTTCTTCGGCACAGCTTACCATCGTAAATAAACAGTTTGCCTCTCCCCTTCCACAGTTGTTGGGTCTCTTGTGGATCATCTGGGCCAGGGAGTGAACCTGCCTGCGTCAGGAGCTCTTTCACCCGACAGACCGTGGGGTCACTGTCCTGGGTCTCTGGAGCAGGGGATTCAGCGGGGCATCCTGCTTGTTCTTGCACCTGTTCCCCACATGATGTGAATACTGAGTGGCCTTGGGGCGATGGAAAGATGGCAACTCTATTTCTTCGAGTGCTTCCGAGTAGGGTTGAGCGAAACGGATCGTTCATTTTCATAAGTCGCCGACTTTTGGCAAAGTCGGCGTCTCATGAAACCGAGCCGATCCCAGCGTTGCATCGGCCATGCGGTACGCGACTTTCGCGCCAAAGTCACGTTTCAATGAAGCTAAAAGCGCCATTTCTCAGCCAATGAAGGTGGACGCAGAGTGTGGGCAGCGTGATGACATAGATCTCAGTTCCCACCATCTTAGAGAAGGGCATTGCAGTGACTGGCTTGCTTTCTGCGGCGTCACAGGGGCTATAAAGGGGCGTTCCCGCTGACCGCCATCTTACTGCTGCTGATGTGAGTGTAAGGAGAGGTTGCTGCCGCTTCTTCAGAAGCAGGGATAGTGATAGGCAGGGTACATAAAGCTGCAAACCGCTTGTGCTGTAGCGATTTCCACTGTCCAACACCAACTTTTGTTTGCAGGGACAGTGGAAGCTACATTTTTTTTTCCTCAGCGCTGTCGCTCATTGGGCTGCCCTAGAAGGCTCCCTGACCCTGATAGCTGCATTGCTGTGCCTGTGTGTGTACAACGCTGTGCAAACCAACTGCTTTTTTCAAAGCACAAATCCTGTATTTCCTTCCTTTCTGCACAGCTATCTTGTGTGTTTGTCCACACTTTTGTGTGCAGCAGTCCTTTTTCTAGCTGCCTGCCATACTTTTCTGAGATAACTGCAGGGAGATAAATATTGGCAAGTCTGCCTCCGTGCCATTGCTGTGGGTGGCATCTCACTCTCATTGTGTGGCACCGAAAAAACCACTGTGTGATACTTGGCCATTTTTTGTTGTTTTTTTTTGGTAAATTCTCCCTTTTCAAAAAAAAAATAGTTAGTGGGAGATAAATCTTGGCAAGTCTGCCTCCGTGCCAGTCCTGTGTGTGGCATCTGTCTCTCATTGTGTGGCACCGAAAAAACCACTGTGTGATACTTGGCCATTTTTTTTTTTTTGTCTAAATTCTCCCTTTTCCAAAAAAAATGTTAGTGGGAGATAAATCTTGGCAAGTCTGCCTCCGTGCCAGTCCTGTGTGTGGCATCTGTCTCTCATTGTGTCCCACCGAAAAGCAGTGTGTAATACTGGTCCTTTTTTTTTTTTTGCTTAAATTCTCCCTTTTCAAAAAAAAATAGTTATTGGGAGATAAATATTGGCAAGTCTGCCTCTGTGCCATTGCTGTGGGTGGCATCTCACTCTCATTGTGTGGCACCGAAAAAACCACTGTGTGATACTTGGCCATTTTTTTTTTTTTGTCTAAATTCTCCCTTTAAAAAAAAAAAAAGTTAGTGGGAGATAAATCTTGGCAAGTCTGCCTCCGTGCCAGTCCTGTGTGTGGCATCTGTCTCTCATTGTGTGGCACCGAAAAAAACACTGTGTGATACTTGGCCATTTTTTTTTTTTTTTGTCTAAATTCTCCCTTTTAAAAAAAAAATAGTTAGTGGGAGATAAATCTTGGCAAGTCTGCCTCCGTGCCAGTCCTGTGTGTGGCATCTGTCTCTCATTGTGTCCCACCGAAAAGCAGTGTGTGTGTAATACTGGGCTTTTTTTTGGGGGGGGGGTAAATTCTCCCTTTTAAAAAAAAAAAAATTAGTGGGAGATAAATATTGGCAAGTCTGCTTGAGTGCTGCTCCTGTGTGTGCCATCTGTCTCAAATTTTTTGGGCACAAAAAACCGAGTGTGTAACATTGGGCCTGATTTTCCTTTCAGTGTCAGGCACCTATAAAGGTATATATAAATTCTACAGAAGTTTGAGTTCACCTTATAAGTTGTTTTACAGTAACAAATAGCGTTACTTTGGTTACGTTTTGCAAACAATGAGGAAGTCTAGTGGAAGAGGTCGTGGCCGTGGGCGGTCATTGTCAGCTGGTAATGATGGTAGTGGTGGTGGAGCATCAGGTGGTCGTGGTAAAAGCAGTACAGCACCTAAGTCTCGAGTTGTTGAGCCAAAAACGTCATCTGCCTACACAAGGCCTCGAACGCTCTCTTTTCTGGGAGTAGGAAAACCACTTTTGAAGCCGGAGCAGGAGGAACAAGTATTGGCTTTCATTGCTCACTCTGCCTCTAGCTCTTTCGCCTCCTCCTCGGAAAGTGCCAAATGTCAGAGCAGTGCATCATCAGTAGATGCTCCCGGTCAGGAACAAGTCGCTTCCTTGTGTCCTTCACCCAGAACAACAGTGAAGGATGCGTCAGTCGACACAACAGGTTACTCCATGGAGCTCTTTACACATACCGTTCCTGGGTTAGACAGTGAAACAGTTAACAGGCCATGCCCATTAGAAGTTGAATCGGACATGGAGTGCACAGATGCACAGCCACAGCCAGATTACTATGCTGTTCCTTTGACTCAGACAAGAACATTGCCCTCGCAGTGTACTAAGGCAGAATCAAACCCAGCGGAGACTATGGTGCCCCGTCACGAACGCTATACCACCGGCTTACACGGTGACACAGACGAAGTTGCACACGACATAGAAGAGGAGGTCATAGATGACCCAGTTGTTGACCCCGATTGGCAGCCATTGGGGGAACAGGGTGCAGGCGGCAGTAGTTCAGAAGCGGAGGAGGAGGAGCCACAGCAGGCATCAACATCACAACAGGTTCCATCTACCGGGCCCGTATCTGGCCAAAAACGCGTGGCAAAACCAAAACCTGTTGGAGGACAGCGTGGCCATCCGGTTAAAGAAGCTCAGTCTGCAATGCCTGAAAAGTTATCCGATAGTAGAAAGAGTGCAGTCTGGCATTTTTTTAAACAACATCCAAATGATCAGCGCAAAGTCATCTGTCAAAAATGTTCAACTACCTTAAGCAGAGGTCAGAATCTTAAAAGTCTAAATACAAGTTGCATGCATAGACATTTATCCACCATGCATTTGCAAGCCTGGAATAACTACCAAATGTCCCTAAAGGTTGCAGCACCCTCGGCCAATGAAGCTAGTCAGCAACGCTACATCCCTTCCCTCACTGTAAACCCACCATTTCCCGCACCACTTGCAGTATCTGTGCAGCTTTCGTCGCCAGGCCAAAGCAGTCAGGGAATCACCAGGTTTGCAGTAGGAAACACTGCATGTAGGGCACCGGCAAGAATACCATCTCCAACCCTCTCTCAGTCTGCCATGTCCACCGGCACCACCGCTAGTTCCACGATCTCCAGCTCTCCAGTCCAGCTCACCCTACATGAGACTCTTGTTAGGAAAAGGAAGTACTCATCCTCGCATACGCGTACACAGGGTTTGAACGCCCACATTGCTAGACTAATCTCATTAGAGATGATGCCCTACCGGTTAGTTGAAAGCGAAGCTTTCAAAGCGCTGATGGACTACGCTGTACCACGCTACGAGCTACCCAGTCGGCACTTCTTTTCTAGAAAAGCCATCCCAGCCCTCCAACAGCATGTTAAAGACCGCATCGTCCATGCACTCAGGCAGTCTGTAACTACAAAGGTGCACCTGACAACAGATGCATGGACCAGTAGGCATGGCCAGGGACGTTACGTGTCCATCACGGCACACTGGGTGAATGTGGTGGATGCAGGGTCCACAGGGGACAGCAATATTGGGACAGTTTTGCCTAGTCCACGGTCAAGGAAAGAGTTGGCTGTAGGCGTTAGCCCCCCCCTCCTCTTCCTCCTCCTCATGCAGAAGCGAGAGCTCGTCCACACACCGCAGTCGCACATCCACTCCATCCGCAGCTGCCACTGTTGCACACCAGGTGTGCCATTATGGGACAGCTAGTGGCAAGCGTCAGCAGGCTGTATTGGCAATGAAGTGTTTGGGCGACAACAGACACACCGCAGAAGTTCTGTCCGAGTTCTTGCTGAATGAAACTCAGTCATGGCTGGGCACTGTACATCTTGAGGCAGGCAAGGTTGTGAGTGATAATGGAAGGAATTTCATGGCTGCCATAGCCCTTTCCCAACTGAAACACATTCCTTGCCTGGCTCACACCTTAAACCTGGTGGTGCAGTGCTTCCTGAAAAGTTACCCGGGGTTACCCGACCTGCTCCTCAAAGTGCGCAGACTTTGCTCGCATATCCGCCGTTCGCCCGTACACTCCAGCCGTATGCAGAACTATCAGCGGTCGTTGAACCTTCCCCAGCATCGCCTAATCATCGACATTTCAACAAGGTGGAACTCCACACTGCACATGCTTCAGAGACTGTGCGAACAGAGGCGTGCTGTTATGTTTTTGTGGGAGAATACACATACACGGGCAGGCAGTTGGATGGCAGACATGGAGTTGTCAGGTGTGCAGTGGTCGAAGCTACAAGACCTGTGTCAAGTCCTTCAGTGTTTTGAGGAATGCACAAGGCTGGTTAGTGCAGACAACGCCATAATAAGCATGAGCATCCCCCTAATGCGTCTGCTGATGCAAAGTTTGACGCACATAAAGGAGCAGGCGTCTGCAGCCGAGGAAGAGGAAAGCCTTGATGACAGTCAGACATTGTCTGGTCAGGGCCGTGTAGATGACGCGGTAGCGGGCGAAGAGGAGGAGGAGGACGAGAAGGATGATGGGGATGAGTACTTTTTGAATGAGGAAGCTTCTCCTGGGCCAACAGAAATTAGTGGCGTTGCAAGGCCGGGTTCTGTTTTTTTAAGGTAGACAAGTGACGTAGATTTGCCTGTAACAGCCCCTCCAACCAGCACAACCGCAGATTTGACAACTGGAACTTTGGCACACATGGCGGATTATGCCTTACGTACCCTCAAAAGGGACACACGCATTATTAAAATGATGAGCGATGACGATTACTGGTTGGCCTGCATCCTTGACCCTCGCTATAAAGGCAAATTGCAAAATATTATGCCACATGAGAACCTCGAACAAATATTAGCAACCAAACAAGCTACTCTTGTAGACCGTTTGATTCAGGCATTCCCAGCACACAGCGCCGGTGATGGTTCTCACACAAGCTGCAGGGGGCTACAGGGCAGAGGTGTTAGAGGTGCACAGATCAGAAGTGGCGTTGGACAGAGGGGTTTTCTGACCAGGTTGTGGAGTGATTTCGCAATGACCGCAGACAGGACAGGTACTGCAGCATCTATTCAAAGTGACAGGAGACAACATTTGTCCAGTATGGTTACTAACTATTTTTCTTCCCTTATCGATGTTCTACCTCAACCGTCATTCCCATTTGATTACTGGGCATCCAAATTAGACACCTGGCCTGAATTGGCAGAATATGCGTTGCAGGAGCTTGCTTGCCCAGCAGCTAGTGTGCTATCAGAAAGAGTATTCAGTGCTGCTGGTTCAATATTAACCGAAAAAAGGACTCGTCTGGCTACCCAAAATGTGGATGATCTCACCTTCATTAAAATGAACCACTCCTGGATTTAAAATTATTTTGCCCCACCTTTCCCGGCTGACACCTAGCTTTCCTATAAAAAGGTCTTGCTTCTGGACTGGTCTTACTGACTCTTCCTATCTCTTAATTTGCAGCAGCTGTTTGTCCAGCATACGACATGTTTATACCTCCCCCAATGGGAAAAATCCACCCACGGGGCCGTTGTCTCGCCAATTGGCGCAAGCACCCGTTACAGTGCTGTTTGTCTGAAGAGGTGGGTGTGGCCGCTTTTGGTCGACGGCACTGCCACTGGGTCCCTCATAGTACAATGTAGTGTCTCTGGCGGTGGTGGTGCGCACCCAACGTCAGACACACCGTTGTAACATGAGGGGCCCTGGGGCGGTACCGCCGGCCACAAGAGAGTCCCCCCCCCCAGCTCAAACTGTGCTCTACCACGTGCAAAATTATCTCGCACAGCTCCACCAATGTTTAGTCTATGCACTGACATCATTCAATGCCTGGTACTGACAAACAATACCAATTTGTTTGCATCTATGATGCTAGTTAAAGTAGTCTGGGGCAGTGTCCTAGATTGACACCAGTAAATACTAATTTACTGCCAAATTACTTTGTCATAAACTCTGCAGATGAGCCCACCCCAGTACCTAAGCATGCCACCCTTTTTTTACTTATAGTTGTTTTGCGAGACATTAAATTTTTTTTTTTTTTTTTTTGGAGTACTAACTGTGTCAGACACTCCTTGCAATCCTCCTCCACTGACCACAATACTACCTGCCTGTGTATCCATGTAACCGATGTAAAACTGCCATGAGCCTATTGTTTGTTATTTTAGGCCTTTGATAGCCTGTCTGCGGCCCCTACTTGCAATACTCCTCCACTGACCACAATACTGCCTGGAGTGCCTGCCTGTGTATCCATGTAACCGATTTTAAACTGCCATGCCTGCCTATTGTTAGTTATTTTAGGCCTTTGATAGCCTGTCTGCGGCCCCTACTTGCAATACTCCTCCACTGACCACAATACTGCCTGCCTGTGTATCCATGTAACCGATTTAAAACTGCCATGCCTGCCTATTGTTTGTTATTTTAGGCCTTTGATAGCCTGTCTGCGGCCCCTACTTGCAATACTCCTCCACTGACCACAATACTGCCTGGAGTGCCTGCCTGTGTATCCATGTAACCGATTTTAAACTGCCATGCCTGCCTATTGTTTGTTATTTTAGGCCTTTGATAGCCTGTCTGCGGCCCCTACTTGCAATACTCCTCCACTGACCACAATACTGCCTGCCTGTGTATCCATGTAACCAATTTTAAACTGCCATGCCTGCCTATTGTTTATTATTTTAGGCCTTTGATAGCCTGTCTGCGGCCCCTACTTGCAATACTCCTCCACTGACCACAATACTGCCTGCCTGTGTATCCATGTAACCGATTTAAAACTGCCATGCCTGCCTATTGTTTGTTATTTTAGGCCTTTGATATCCTGTCTGCGGCCCCTACTTGCAATACTCCTCCACTGACCACAATACTGCCTGGAGTGCTTGCCTGTGTATCCATGTAACCGATTTTAAACTGCCATGCCTGCCTATTGTTTGTTATTTTAGGCCTTTGATAGCCTGTCTGCGGCCCCTACTTGCAATACTCCTCCACTCACCACAATACTGACTGGAGTGCCTGCCTGTGTATCCATGTAACCGATTTTAAACTGCCATGCCTGCCTATTGTTAGTTATTTTAGGCCTTTGATAGCCTGTCTGCGGCCCCTACTTGCAATACTCCTCCACTGACCACAATACTGCCTGGAGTGCCTGCCTGTGTATCCATGTAACCGATTTTAAACTGCCATGCCTGCCTATTGTTAGTTATTTTAGGCCTTTGATAGCCTGTCTGCGGCCCCTACTTGCAATACTCCTCCACTGACCACAATACTGCCTGCCTGTGTATCCATGTAACCGATGTAAAACTGCCATGAGCCTATTGTTTGTTATTTTAGGCCTTTGATAGCCTGTCTGCGGCCCCTACTTGCAATACTCCTCCACTGACCACAATACTGCCTGGAGTGCCTGCCTGTGTATCCATGTAACCGATTTTAAACTGCCATGCCTGCCTATTGTTAGTTATTTTAGGCCTTTGATAGCCTGTCTGCGGCCCCTACTTGCAATACTCCTCCACTGACCACACCAATGCTGCCCGTGTACCCCTGGAATCTATTTAAAAGTTCATAGAGCCTAGTTATGTATTTTATTTACTATTAATAAGGCCATGATGGACTACGCTGTACCACGCTACAAGCTAACCAGTCGACACTTCTTTTGCGAGAAAAGCCATCCCAACCCTCCACCAGCATGTAAAAGACCGCATTGCCCATGCACTCTGGCAATCGGTGAGTACAAAGGTGCACCTGACAACAGACGCATGGACCTGTAGGCATGGCCACGGAAGATTACGTGTCCATTAAGGCGCAATGGGTTAATGTGGTGGATGCATGGTCCACAGGGGACAGCCTACTAAGTCTGTCTGCAGTCCCTAATTCAAATTGTCCTCCACTGTCTAAATCGGAGCTTCCACCTTCTGGCTTTCGGCCTATAGTATCAGATATTAAACTGTATTTGGCCTTCAACTTTGGTTACGGCCTACTAACGGTGTCTGCCCCTCCCTGGTGTTGCCCTCAACTGAATACAGCTGAGCTTCAACCTTCTGGCTCTCATTAAGTGCTGTTTTTAAATAAAAAAAAATTGTGTTTAGGGCCTATTAACGGTGTCTGCCCCTGCCTGGTGTTTGTCCTCAACTGAATACAGCTGTGCTTCAACCTTCTGGCTCTCATTAAGTGCTGTGTTTTTAAAAATTGGTGGTTAGGGCCTACTAACGGTGTCTGCCCCTCCCTGGTGTTGCCCTCAACTGAATACAGCTGAGCTTCTACCTTCTGGCTTTCGGCCTATAGTATCAGATATTAAACTGCATTTGGCCTACTAGTGTGGTTAGGCCCTTAAAACAGTGTCTGCTGCTCTTGGGTTTGCTACTCCACTGAACAAAGCAGTGCCGCCTGTTTAGTCCGGTTACCAATTTTGAACTGCATTTAGCCTACTTTATTCTTTGGCCCTATATCTGTTTCCTCCTCATCCTGCCCATTGCCCAGCCACTGCTAGATTAGTCTGCTGGTACATTGACCCAGACCACTACATTCCCCTTGCACGCTACACAGCCAGAATCTGACCCTGCTGAAAGTAAGGTTCCCCTTCCCGCATGTTATACCACCTTACACAGGGACAAAGAGGAAGGTGCAGATGAAAGTGCAGGTTCCTTCATCAGGTAGGGGGGGCATACTCGTTGGCGACGTCACTGGCACAGGGCCCCTCAGAGTACGCAAAAGTGTCGCTGCTGGTGGGAGGCGCCCCCGCCGTGCAAACACACTGCTGTACTTTGAGGGGCCCTGTGCCAGTGCCAATGCGAACGAGTGGGCCCCCCCTGCTTGCTCAGGATCACAGCACGTGCAACGTTGAAATACTTACCTCTCCCTGCTCCACCGCCGTGACGTAGTCCACGTTTCCTGGGCCCACTAAAACCTTGAACCAGCCCTACCCCCCACAACTTTTGCCAAATGACCCCCAAGTTCCAATGCCCAACTATTATTATAAAGTTAATTAAGATTGACAAGCTTCAGAAACAAGAATGGATGTTTTTGGCATTAAAATGGGCACTGTAGGTGTTTTCCTGGCCTCCACTCACTGCCGACTACGCTTCCCCATTGACTTGCATTGGGTTTCGTGTTTCGGTCGATCCCCGACTTTTAGCGATAATCGGCCGACTGCACTCGACTCGACTCTGGACAAAGTCGGGTTTCACAAAACCCGACTCGATCTTAAAAAAATGAAAGTCGCTCAACCCTACTTCCGAGTCTTCTCCCATTTCTGGCAAGTTGGGCATCCTGGACAATGCATCGGCATACGCATTCTTGTGCCCTGCCCGGTACTTGATGGTGAAATCGTAATTGGACAACCGGGCCATCCACCGCTGCTCTAAGGCACCAAGTTTTGCTGTGTCCAAGTGTGTCAGTGGTTGTTGTCCGTGAAGACGGTGAATTTTGCTGAGGCCAGGTAGTGCTTGAACCTCTCCGTCACTGCCCAAATGATGGCGAGGAACTCCAGCTTAAAGGAACTGTAGTTGTCAGGGTTCCCTTCAATGGGACGAAGTTTCCTGCTGGCGTAAGCAATTACCCTCTCTTTGCCTTTCTGGACCTGGGACAAGACGGCTCCCAGTCCCATGTTGCTGGCATCCGTATACAGCACAAACGGTTGGTCATATTCAGGGTAGGCCAGTTACTCTTCTCCCGTCAGTGTCAACTTCAAACAAGTGAAGGATCCCTCCAGTCTGTCGTTCCAGTCAAATGGGGTATTCTTACCCTTGGTTTTCTTGGATTGGCCCACCAACAGGTCTTGCAATGGCGCGGCTTTCTTGGTGGTCTTTGATAAACCTCCTGTAATAGCCTACCAACCCGAGGAACTGCCGGACTTCATGGAGGTTGCTGGGCTTCGGCCAGTCTCTGATCACAGTGACCTTGTCAGGGTCTGAGACTACCCCTTCGGCACTCACTACATGGCCCAGTTACTGCACTTTGGGCTTTAACAGATGGAATTTGGACGGTTTTACCTTTAGGCCAAAGTTGGACAGGGCTTCGAACACATAGGCCAGGTGCTTCAGATGGTCCTCATAAGTCTTGGAGAAAACAATGACATCGTCCAGATATAGCAATACGGTTTCAAAGTTCTTGTGTCCAAGACAGCACTCCATCATCCTCTGGAACGTTCCTGTGGCGTTGCACAGTCCGAATGGCATGTAGTTGAATTCACAGAGACCCATCGGTGTGGTGAAGGCCGTCTTTTCCTTGTCCGCCTCTGCTACAGGAACCTGCCAGTACCCACTGGTGAGATCCAAGGTAGAGAAGTAATTAGCAGATTTTAAAGCAGCTAAGGACTCTTCTATTCTGGGCAGTAGGTATGCATCCTTATGTGTAATGCGGTTTATCTGCCTATAATCAACACACATCCTCATTGTGCCATCCTTCTTTCTGACAAGGAGTAATGGAGCTGCCCAGGGGCTACAACTGTCTCTCACAACCCCAACCTCCTTCATCTCTCGCAACATGTCTTTGGCACACTGATAATGAGCTGGGGGTACAGGACGGTATCTCTCTTTAATGGATGGATGATCTCCTGTGGGGATATGATGTTAAATCCCTTTTACCTGCCGAAAATCTAGGGGATGCTTGCTGAATACCCACTCATACTCATAAACCACCCTGTAAGCCACTTGTTTTTGGTGTGATGGGGTAGAGTCAGTGCCTACGTGCAATTTCTGACACCAATCTTCCATTTGTCCTGCAGAGCCATTGTCCTCCGCCTGGTTGGACGGGACCAAGGGTTCTGTCGCCTGTATCACATTATTATCAACAGCAAACAATTTGGCAAGTGTGGCATATTTGGTTAGGTGGACCTCTTCCTCTCCACAGTTAAGGACACGTACTGGCACCCTCCCCTTGCGGACTTCAACCACCCCTCTTGCTGTCAGGAGGGTGGGCCTACTTTCTGAATACACAGTTTCTACCAGGGCTTGATAGTCTTTGCCCCTGAAGCCTATTGCTGCCCAACACCATATTAACATTTCGCTCCTGGGGGTATTGCAATGGGGATTGAATCACTCACGGTGACACGGCCAATTTCTCCACCAATCAGTTCTACCTGCTGTCTCTGCATCAGAGCTCGGATTTCTTTCTGCAAGGCATGCTGTTCACTGTAACCAGCTGTTTCTGCCACCTGCTGTAACAAGACAATAACCTCTGCAAGACAATTTTCTATGACATTAGTACCATTGGTCATCATGGGGTTACATTCACGTCGGTCAATATCAACAATCACAATTCCTTGGGCTTTCAATTCTACCCGCCCCACTTTAATGGTGACCTCTTTGTACCCCACTTGTGGCAATGGCTGACCGTTACTGGCTATTATGGTGAAATCATCAGGGTCACGAGTAATGTCGGTGTCCTCCCAATAACGTTTATAAAGGATGTAAGGCATAGTTGTCACCTGAGAACCGGTGTCCAACAGAGCGTTCATGGGAATACCATCGATCACAATGGGGAGAACAGGTCGTCCTCCAATGTACTTGGCTCTCCAGTTTTGCGGGCCTGGTCGTCCTACTCCTGGGGGTTGGCCCTCTGCCCCAGGGGTTGCTCGTTTAAATGACAGTACCTTGCAATGTGGCCCACCTGGTTGCAGCGGCGGCAGATGGGTCGTCCTGATGAAAGCGATCATCGTCTCTGCCTCTGGTCAGTGGGTACCTCCTCTGTCCTCGCCAGGGAACATCCTCCGGTCTGGAAGCCAGCTTGATCTTCTCCTTGGGGGCCTCCTGTAGGGACTGCACGGTCCGAGCTAAGACAGCAACACTCTTGGTCAGCTCCTGCATCTGGAGGCGTAGTCCTGCAGGGGAATCGTCTTCCAGGATCTGGGCATCGGCCTCGGCAGAAACTTGAGCATCTGGCGCCACCTCCTGGTGGTACGTGAGGGCTTGACGCCTGGGAAGTACTGCACGGCTGGGCTGTCGCTCCTGTAGCACTTGGATGGCCTTGTCCTTAAATTGCGAAAAGGTCAGGTCAGGATTCTGCATGGCCAGGAGGGGCAGTTGGGCCCTTTGGTGACTGCACAGGAGCCCCTCGATGAACCGCTCCTTTAAGAGTTTATCCTCATCTTGCATGCTGTTTGGATCATCCTGCTTGATTGCCCACAGTGCCTCCTGGAGATTAAGGGCATAGTCCCATAAGCTATCCTGCGGCCTCTGCTTGCACCCATAAAACGTCAATTTAATTTCTGTAGCAGTGCGGGTGTCAAAGGTGGTTTTAAGCTTTGCAAAGACCTGCTGCGCAGTTCTCTTACCACAGCGGGCCAGGACTTCACTTCTCTTAGAGCCGCTCCAAACAGTTGGCCTGTTACCATGTGAACTTTCTGAGGCTGTCAGGGTATAAAACTCAAGCAGGCTGCAGATCCCTTCTTTAAAGTCAGTTAATGTATGCGATTCTCCAGAGTATTGCGGGAGCCAGGCTGCTCCAGGTATGTATGGCATGGAGAAAGGCATTATGGCCGCTGTAGCCGTGGCAGTGTCCGGCTGGCTGATGGGAGCGGCAAGCTCTGCGGGACCCGGCGACGGTACAAGGCCTGCGGCTACGCCTATTGCGGGGCCTGGAGGCGTTTCCAAGTCCGCAGCTGCGACCACCGCTACTTCCCCTCCCAGATCGGACATGGCCGCTCCTCCCCTCTGCTAACCTTGTGGAAGTCGGGGTTCCTCCCCAAAATCGGCACTTTGCAGCGTCTCTCCTGGCGGCTCTGCTGCACGGCATCTCCACTTCCGGCTTTCCAGGCAGCAGCACGGCACCCGTCTTCTTACTTCGCGCTCTTTTCGGCTGGCTCTGCCCATGAAGCTATGGTTCCTCCCCTCGCGCTCCACACGGCGCGGCAATGGCAATGTGCTCTGCTTTCCTGCACACTCTCTGCAGTATGTTCACCTTTTTGTGCCTTTTTCCAGGAGTTGCAGCACTTCAGGCCAGCAGAGCTCCACTTCTTCTGTCTGCCCGACAGGAACTGAACTCCTTTCCCTCCAGATCAGGATGTAAATAGGGGAGCTCACCCTAAACAGGCTTAGAGCTCCCCCTTCTGGTCTGGAGTGTGAACATGTTGCATGCGTGTAATACCTGAATGTGGTTGTCTTTCATTGCCTTCAGACATGACATCACTTCTCCCCTGAAAGGATAATGACATCACTGCGACGACCAGGACACTGGGGCGCCGCATTAACTTGGAGAAACTCTTGTACCATCCTCTCTAGGCATTGGCTGTGCGTCAGACTTCTTGTCTCCTGTGGCCTTGCAAAGGATGGTCTAAAAAAATCTTGAAACGATTGGAAAAAATTGCTGTTACCACCAGATACGATGTTACTGTTACGGTTAGAGTGATGACTCGATAGTCCCATGGTTGGCAAGTTAGAACTCAGAGATTGACTACGTGCACCACTTGTGTTTTGTGTAAAAGCAGATGTTAGATTCTGTAACAGTCTCTGCTGATACTCCTGCATGCGTGAATCCCTTTCTATGGCAGGAATTATTTCCCCAAATTTGCTTATGTACAGGGGATCTAAGAGTGTGGCAACCCAGTAGTCGGCATTACTTCGGATTCTGACAATCCGAGGGTCATGTTGCAGGTAGTGCAGCAAGAAGGCACTCATGTGTCTTGCACATCCAGGAGGACCAAGTCCTTGTTGTCTTGGTGGTGGCGAGGTGAGAATCATGCTTCCCTCGTCTGCCCTCTCCCCCCAACCTCGCACAACAGAAATTTGATCAAGGTCTACCTCATCTGATGAGTCTTCCATGCCCAGCGCCAGTTCGTCCTCCACTTCTTCCTCGCCTCCTGCACCTTCCTCAACAGTTTGGCTGCTACCATGCGCCCTCGGTAATCCCTCTCCCCCAGCCTCCAATGCCAGCCGCCTTGATGCTGCCAACCTTCTTGACCTTGGAGATATGAGCCCTTCCGCATACGACTCCTCCTGTTCCTCCTCCTCCTCTTGTTCCACCACCTGACTCCGAACACTGTGTAAGGGGTGCTCCAGCATGTAAATCACTGGAATGGTCATGCTGATAATGGCATCGTCAGCACTAGACATCTTCGTTGCTGTTTCAAAACTGTGCAGAAGGGTGCATAGGTCCCTGATCTGAGACCACTCCTGCAGTGTGATTTGCCCCACCTCTTTAGCTCGTTGGCCCAGCCTATACGTCATAACATATTGCATCAGGGCTCATCGGACAGTGCAGACACTGCTCCTAGGCCCAAAACTATTAACTGGATTAGATGCAGTAAAAATTGAGATACACAGGCGGTACAGTTAGTTTCACAGGCGGGCTACTCTACTGACGTGCAGATACTGCTCCTAGGCCCAAAACTATTAACTAGATTAGATGCAGTAAAAATTGAGATACACAGGCGGTATAGTTTGTTTCACAGGCGGGCTACTCTGCTGATGTGCAGACACTGCTCCTAGGCCCAAAACTATTAACTGGATTAGATACAGTAAAAATTGAGATACACAGGTGGTGTAGCTAGCTTCACAGGCGGGCTACTCAGATGACTATCAGACAATGCTACTAGCCCAAAAGGATTGGCTGAGCTAGATTACACCAAATGCTGTGACTAACACTTGCACAGCACTGGCACAGACCTGCCTGGCAAACAGTGCTATGAACTGCTGTAACCTACCCTGAAAAGGGCTGATATTACAACTAGTCCCGACTCCCTAAACCTATCTCTCTGACAAGTCGCTCCAAAAAAACACTCTTAGGCTACATTCACATTTGCGGTCAGCGCCGCAGCGTCGGGCGCCGCAGCGTCGCCGCATGCGTCATGCGCCCCTATATTTAACATGGGGGCGCATGGACATGCGTTGTGCTGCGTTTTGCGCCGCATGGCCGCAAGCGTTGGACGCAAGAAACGCATCAAGTTGCATTTTCTTTGCGTCCAACTTTCGGCCAAAAAGGACGCATGCGGCGCAAAACGCAGCATTTTAGCGTGCGTTTTGCCGCGTTTTTGTTTGCGTTGTGCGCTGCGGCGCCGACGCTGCGGCGCACAACGCAAATGTGAACGTAGCCTAAGTCTGTACAGCGCCCACAGCAGCAGCGGTGCCATCTAACACTAAGCTGCAGCAGTGAGGAAATGGTGGCAACGGGGCAAATGGCTGGTTCTTATAGGGCAAGGACATGTGACATACACAGCCAATGACACATGCCCTTGCTTGTGTGCATCACATGCACATTGCTGTGTGTGTGCACTGCTGATAGGCTGAGAGACTGCACCACCCCTCTGTTATTGCAGGAAAGAAAAAAAAATGGAGATCGGCGTAATTTCAGCACAGATCTATCCCCCGCCCACTATACACTGAAACAGTCCATTAACAATGATAAACAGTTTTAATGTGCAAATCAAGCTAGGCTTTTGGTGAACGAACAGTTATCGAACAGAAACTCGAACCGCGGAATTTTAAGCAAATTGTTTGGGTTTGTTGAACGACTCGAACACTGCCCAAAACAGCTTGAATTTGAAATTGGCTAACAGTTCAACTCAAACACCGCTCATCTCTAGTGGTAACCTGCATAATAAAAAAAAAAAAATTCAAACATGGGATTTGAACCCAGGAAAAGCTTCACGTGAGACTCCACAGCCAGCAACCTTACCACCAGACCATAAGCTCACATGTTACCATGCATTGATTTTCTTTGGCTATGAAATCTATGCACACTCTCAGTAACTGGAAAAATCATTTTGATTTTTTTTCTGACATAATATGTCACATAGTGAAACATCTCTTTGATGAGTGCAGAAAATCACATATCATATGTTACTTAAGAAAAAAAAAAAAGATTATTTGGGGATGGAACTCAAAAGTTTGCTATTCTATAAACCAGAGGTCCCCAACCTTTTTTGCACCAGGGACCGGCTTTAAGCAAGACCAGTTTTCCATGGCCCGTTGGGGGTGGGGCAGGGGCGGGGCTTTGGTCATATGGGGGTGAGGTTATGGAAGGATGGAGCTTAGTGCATACTTATCATAGTGTAGTGGGCCCCTAACACAGAAAGATGGCTACTGCTACTGGAGACGGGCACTGATGAGGATGACACACAGCGACGTGTCACTTGTCCCAATAATGACGGCCTGGCTTCTTCTGAAGTGACTTTTCCAGCCTGCTGTGCACTGTGCCCACTGCTGCAGTGATAGAGGAGGCCACAATGGTCCAGTCCACACACACAGCACAGATGTGGCCCCCGCTCAGGCCACTGTGGGAGAGTCCAGCATCATATGCTCCCCGCCTGCTGTGTACCCCAGCTCCCCACACATGGACCCTGCACAGCCGCCGGTAATACCGGTCCCGGCCATCCCTGTCCTCCCCTCTTCCTGGCTGCAGGGCCTCTTCCCTTCATTCAGAGCCCAGCCCGCTGTTCCCGCACACACGCACAGGCCGGATATGAGACTCACCCATGGTGACTCCGGCGGCGACTTCAGCCCACACGGTGACGTCACGGAATGGGAGGAGCTGCGGCTGTGGAATCCGCCCGCCCTGCTCGTACAGCGAGAGATGGGAGGAGGGAGTGGCGGATGAGGGAGAGGCCGCACAACCTGCGTGACGTGGATGTCCTGCGGTTGTGGCTAAATCCAAGTCGGCCGCTAAAGTAGCTGTCAGCGGCGCCGCGGACCGGCTGAAAAACCCCAACGGCCCGGTCCTGGTCCGGCGGTTGGGGACCTCTGCTATAAACCATGAGCTTAACCACTCACCCATTTGCTTAACTGGTGATGGATGGATCCCTTTTATTCCCTTTCCTTCTGTGAGTATCTGAAAAACCTTTTGATTTTGATGTTTGAAAGTAGTCAAGTATAAGGTATCAGACAAAAACATTTTGATTTTGATGTTTGACAGAAGTCAAGTATCAGGTATCAGACTCATTTATTGAAATCACAGAACTAGGAGTGTCTGCCACATGTTTACATTAACAGTGACATAAGCAAATAGAAGACAGGTAAATTACAACAGAGTGTATAGTAAACTGGTAAGGTGTGCAGGCTAGTAAACAGAGCTGTGAGTTCAAATCCCAGCAATGGAAGTTATTTTTTTTTATTATTTTTCTTATTATTTTAAACCAAAACTATGTGTGATGAAAAAGCATAAGGGTATGTGTCCACGTTCAGGATTGCATCAGGATTTGGTCAGGATTTTACATCAGTATTTGTAAGCCAAAACCAGGAGTGGGTGATAAATGCAGAAGTGGTGCATATGTTTCTATTATACTTTTCCTCTAATTGTTCCAGTCCTGGTTTTGGCTTACAAATACTGATGAAAAATCCTGACCAAATCCTGATGCAATCCTGAACGTGGACACATACCCTTAGGCTGCTTTCACACAAGGTTTTTGCCGTCAAGCACAATCCGGGCAGTTTTGCAATAAATGGATCCTGCGGAAAAAACGGATCCGGCGGGAAAAAAATGATCTGGCGGAAAAATGGATCCTGCGAAAAAAAACGGATCAGGTGGAAAAAAACGGATCCGGAAGAAAAAAAAACATCCGGTAGGAAAAAACGGATCCTGTGGAAAAAACGGATCCGGCAGAAAAAACGGATCCCGCGGAAAAAAAACGGATCTGGCAGAAAAACCGGATCCTGCGCAAAAAAACGATCCGGCAAAAAAACCCGGATGCTGCGCAAAAAAAGATCCGGCAAAAAAAAACAAACAGATCCTGCGCAAAAAAACGGATCCGGCGAAAAAAAAAACGGTTCCGGCAGAAAAAACGGATCCTGCGGAAAAAAACAGATCTGGCAGAAAAAAACGGATCCAGCGGCAAAAACCGGATCTGGCGGAGAAAACGGATCCGGCGGAAAAAAAAACGGATCGGCGGAAAAAAACATTTTGCAGAAAAAAACACGGATCCAGCGGAAAAAAAACGGATCCGGCAGAAAAAACGGATCTGGCAGGAAAAAAATGGATCCAGCGGAAAAAAAACGGATCGGCGGAAAAAAAACGGATCCGGCAGAAAAAAAAACGATCCGGCGGAATAAAGCGGATCCTGCGGAAACAAAACGGATCCGGCAGAAAAAAACGGATCCGACGGAAAATAACGGATCCGTTTTTTTTTCAAAACTCGCCGGATTGAGCCTGACGGCAAAAACTTGATGTGTGAAAGCAGCCTAAAGTCTTAGAGACTACAGCCGTCAGCCTTACTATTGCACCACAAGCTCAAGTGATAACAGGTACTAATTTTATGAGATGAACCATTCACATAATGTATGGAGGGAATCTAAATAACCTCCTGATTCTGATGTTTGAATGAGTCAGGTATCAGAGTCAGGTATCAGCAGGGCCGTATTTGCCACTAGGCACTCGAGGGCACGTGCCTAGGGCGGGGACGATGCGGGGGGCGGCACCTGAGCAAGCGAGCAAGGTGTTTTTTTTTTTTTTTGTTTTTGGTTTTTTTTTTCCCCACCTCCCGACCGCCCCAGCCCCCCCCCCCCCCGGGAACAGCCAACCACCCACCCACCCTCCAACCGCCGCCCCCCCGCCTCCCCCCGCCCTCCTTGAAGACGATACTCACCTTGCTCCAGCGATGCCTGGTCTCAGCTTCTGTAGCGCGTCCTGAGTGAGCGGTCACGTGGTACCACTCATTAAGGCTCATGAATATGCGCATATTCATGAGCCTTAATGAGAGCGGTATCACGTGACCGCTCACGCAGGAAGAAGGAGCTGCGAGCCTGCGCCTGTGCGCCGGGAGTCGGGACAGAGAGCCGGAGGGATGTCGCCGTCGGCGCACCCGCTTGGTGTGAGACAGCTGACAGGTGAGTATGAGGGACAGAGGACAGGGGGGATTGAAGGAGGACGGTAAGCCGCCCGTGCCATGGGAGAAGGAGCGGGGAGCGGAGGGGGGTGGTGGAGTGATGAGCCATGCATGGGGGGAGGGGGGAGTGATGAGCCATGCATGGGGGGGAGTGATGAGCCATGCATGGGGGGGGGAGGGGGGAGTGATGAGCCATGCATGAGGGGGGAGTGATGAGCCATGCATACGGGGGGGGGGTTTGGGGGGGAGAGATGAGCCATGCATAGGGGGAATATGAGTCATGCATACAAGAGGTGGGGGGTTATGAGCCATGCATACAGCCAGGGGGGCGGATATGAGCCATGCATACAGGGGGGGGGAATTATGAGCCATGCATACAGGGGGGGGGAATTATGAGCCATGCATACAGGGGGGCGGATATGAGCCATGCATACAGGGGGGGGAATTATGAGCCATGCATAGGGGGATATGAGGCATGCATACGGGGGGGGGGTGGATATCAGCTATGCATACAGGGGGGAATTATGAGCCATGCATACAGGAGGCGGGGGGGAATTATGAGCCATGCATAGGGGGATATGAGCCATGCATACAGGGGAGGGGGGGTGGAGAGATGAGCCATGCATAGGGGGGAATATGAGTCATGCACACAAGAGGTGGGGGGGATATGAGCCATGCATACAGGGGGCGGGGGGGTGGATATGAGCCATGCATACAGGGGGGGAATTATGAGCCATGCATACAGGAGGTGGGGGGGAATTATGAGCCATGCATATGGGGATATGAGCCATGCATATGGGGGGGGGGAATTATGAGCCATGCATACGCGGGGGGATATGAGCCATGCATATGGGATGGGAGGAAGATGAGCCATGCATACAAGATGGGAGGGGGGCATTATACACTATTGAGCATCATATGGGGTCATTATACAGTATGGAGCATCATGTGGGGTCATTATACAGTATGGAGCATCATGTGGGGTCATTATACAGTATGGAGCATCATTTGTGGCCAATATACAGTATGGAGCATCATGTGCGGCCAATATACAGTATGGAGCATCATGTGCGGTCATTATACAGTATGGAGCATCATGTGTGGTCATTATACAGTATGGAGCATCATGTGGGGTCATTATACAGTATGGAGCATCATGTGCGGCCAATATACAGTATGGAGCATCATGTGCGGTCATTATACAGTATGGAGCATCATGTGCGGTCATTATACAGTATGGAGCATCATGTGCGGTCATTATACAGTATGGAGCATCATGTGCGGTCATTATACAGTATGGAGCATCATGTGCGGTCATTATACAGTATGGAGCATCATGTGCGGTCATTATACAGTATGGAGCACTGTGTGGCCATTATACAGTATGGAGCATCATGTGTGGCCATATTTTTTTGTTTATAATTATTGTATATGAAACAGTTGTGATCAGCAGTGCTAAATGGGTGTGGTTGGGACTTGGATATGGGTGTGACTAGTTGTGAAATGGGTGTGGTCAGAGGCGTGGCCTAAAATTTGCCGCGGCGCACTACGTGCGCCACAACCTTTATGCCTCTTTCCCTTCAAGAGTTGGGAGGTATGGTACCGCATTTGCCAGATCACAGCAAGTGCCACAAATCCCATAGGGAATGAATGAAGCCAAACGCAGTGTTGCCGTAAGTGATCCGTTGTAAGTGATCCGTTACGCGGCAGATGCGAAAAAACTGCCCGATCTGCTGCAAAAGGCTATTTTCACAACAGCGATTCTTGCCAAAGTCACTGCCGATAGTGTCATACTCACCAATGGGGGAGGCAGCACTAAAAGTGCCTAGGGCAGCAGAAACTCTAAATACGGCCCTGGGTATCAGAGTCAGGTATCAGAGTCAGGTACCAAACAACAAAGAAAAGAGCGTTCACACCATATAGGTGGACGCACTGAAGAGCTCCAGAATAAATAGTTTCAAGGCTTTATTGGAAATCATCACAAGAATAGAAATGGCAATACTGCTCTAACACCATAACACAAGGTGGAGAGCTGAATAGTAAATATCATTAAAGAATAATAATCACACAGTAGTAGTAACGTAAACTTATACTGCCCGATGCACCTCTAGCTGCCTCAGCGTGCTTACAGATTCAAAAGAAATCCTGATACATATATATCCAGACAGACAGTTCAATAATATCTACCTGCGTTCAGTACAGCCCTCCACCTCACCCCAACGCACGTTTCGCACCAAGCTTCTTCCGGGGGCATCGCAGGTCCTTCACACAAAGCATCCATGGGAACGGAAGCAGCCGCGTGCACTGCTGAGAGGCGGGAAGACTCCGGGGGCCATCAAAGGTAAATATATCACTATTTTTTATTTTAATTCTTTTTTTTTTTTCAAACGTTTTTATTGGTATTTTAAATTTTAAACAGGTAGGATAAACAAGGAAGGGGAGGGGAATAAGGGAAGGGATATGAGAATAGGAAGAAGAGGTACCCCTATAAAAATAGGGGAGACAAGCAATCATGTAATGTTTTAAGTACATAGAAAATGGTTGTAGCGTAAATACAAAACCTAAAAGGGAGTAAAAAAATGCGTTGATATGAATAATGAATACGTTGGATATATGCGTAGTAGGCGTAGCGTCACAAAATCTGTGGAAAAAAAAATCATATATACTCAGAGTTACAAAAAAATAATAAAAATAATAGTAAACCAAAATTTAACACAAGTGTAATGTATGATGGCCTGTCAAACCTGGTACACCCTTAGGTGACCACGTGGGGCAATGTTCGGTTTTGAATAAAGGCTCTAAAGTGGAAATAAAGCAATCTAATATAAAATCCTCAATCGAGATTCGGATCTGTTGTTGATGTAGAGGACGAAACCACAGTAGAGTCAGAAGAGGTCCAAGAGTGTTGAATTCCCAGTGATTCCAAAACTTCGAAACCCTCCTCCTTAGGCCGGTTTCACACGTCAGTGGCTCCGGTACGTGAGGTGACAGTTTCCTCACGTACCGGAGACACTGACACACGTAGACCCATAAAAATCAATGCATCTGTTCAGATGTCATTGATTTTTTGCGGACCGTGTCTCCGTGTGCCAAACACGGAGACATGTCAGTGTTCGTGGGAGCGCACGTTTTACACGGACCCAATAGAGTCAATGGGTCCGCGTAAAACACGGACCTCACACGGACATTCTCCGTCTGGGGTCCGTGTGCGTGCAGGAGACAGCGCTACAGTAAGCGCTGTCCCCCCCACATGGTGCTGAAGCCGGTATTCATATCTTCCCTGCAGCAGCGTTTGCTGTAGAGAAAATATGAAGAATAGTGTTAAAAATAAAGATTTAGATGTCCGCCGCCCCCCCACCCCCTGTGCGCCCCCCCGCTGGTCAGAAAATACTTACCCGCTCCCTCGCTCCTTCCTGGTCTGGCCGCGCCTCCTACTGTATGCGGTCACGTGGGGCCGATCATTTACAATCATGAATAGTCGGCTCCGCCCCTATGGGAGGTGGAGCCACATATTCATGACTGTAAATGATCGGCCCCACGTGACCGCATGCAGGAGAAGCCGCGGCCAGACCAGGAAGCAGCGAGGGAGGCGGGTAAGTATTTTCTGACCAGCGGGGGGGCGCACAGGGGGTGGGGGGGCGGCGGACACATAGATCTTTATTTTAAACACTATTCTTCATATTTTCTCTGCAGCAAACGCTGCTGCAGGGAAGATATGAATCGCAGCTTCAGCACCATGCAGAGTGGGTACCACACGCTCCGTGTGGTACCCACTCGCCATACGGGCGGCACACGTGTGCCGCACGTATGGCCTCCGTGAGTTCCCAGGCACACGGACACGGATAACTCCGGTACCGATTTATTCCGGTACCGGAATTATCTGGACGTGTGGGACAGCCCTTAGAGACAATAAAGAAAGATTTCAAAGCATGATTAACCCTTATAGTAGACGACCTGGACCACAGATAGGGGATACCAGCTTTTTGTAGACAGCGCATAATTGGAGAAAGTAACTTCCTTTTCTGTAGGGTGTCTCGTGAAAGGTCTTTAAAAAATGACAAGTGTCCGTAAGGTGATGAAGCAAATTCAGGATTTTTTGTTATGGCAAGAAGAGCATTCCTCATCCAGCTAGGGTAGAAAGTAACTATCACGTCTCTAGATGCTTCTTGTGGAAGAGATGGTGGCCTGCGTATTCTGAAGAACTTCTTGATTAGAAATTTTTCGTTTGTTTTAGGGATTAAGTGAGAAACCATTTTTGATATATAATCTTTAAGCTGGTAGGTCTGGATAGCTTCTGGAATTCCTCTTATTTTGACATTTTTCCTTTTAAAATCCTCATAGTCGGCTAGGTCAGCTTTAAGGTTGTCAATTTCCCTTTGAATTTTGTTCAGTGGTTCCTGAGGGATA
This sequence comes from Ranitomeya variabilis, assembly GCF_051348905.1. NCBI lineage: Eukaryota > Metazoa > Chordata > Amphibia > Anura > Dendrobatidae > Ranitomeya > Ranitomeya variabilis. The sequence continues at coordinate 219,767,994 of NC_135237.1, forward strand.
GAGTAGCTTAGGGTCTTCTCAGTTTACTTTTCCCAAAAGAGTCCGCCGTTTCAGAAGAATATGAGGCATTTGAGGAGCTAGGCTAACAGATGTAGAATTAAATGAGTCGGCGTCCCTAGTCACCAGGGGCGTAACTACCGCGGTCGCAGGGGTCGCAATTGCGACGGGGCCCGCAGTGCTTAGGGGCCCACCCAGTCCAGCAGAGTGGGCGGGCTCCTAAGAACTCTAAGCTACAAAATGGGCCGCCGGCCCTTTAAATAATTCTTCCTTACAGGCCCTGCTGCGCGTGCACTCGCGATCACGGGTGGGACTGCACTTGACCCGCAGCAGAGCCCCTCCACCGCAGAGAGCCGCACACCACTACTATAGCTGCCACTGCTCTGTGCGCACAGGACCTGTGATGAGGTCACAGGAGGGGAGGAGTTGGAGTCACATGATCAAGGGCTTCCGTGTAGTGCAGGACAGTAGTGCAGTGCTGTTTGTCATCATGCTGGAGGAGGGTAAGCTTTTGTGTGAGGTCAGGAGGGGTTTGGGTGGATGTAGCAGAGCAGTGTGTGTATGAGGTGTACAGAGCGGAGCCGGGTGTGTATGAGGTGTACGGAGCGGAGCCGGGTGTGTATGAGGTGTACGGAGCGGAGCCGGGTGTGTATGAGGTGTACGGAGCAGAGCCGGGTGTGCATGAGGTGTACGGAGCGGAGCCGGGTGTGTATGAGGTGTACGGAGCAGAGCCGGGTGTGCATGAGGTGTACGGAGCGGAGCCGGGTGTGTATGAGGTGTACGGAGCGGAGCCGGGTGTGTATGAGGTGTACGGAGCAGAGCCGGGTGTGCATGAGGTGTATGGAGCGGAGCCGGGTGTGTATGAGGTGTACGGAGCAGAGCCGGGTGTGCATGAGGTGTACGGAGCGGAGCCGGGTGTGTATGAGGTGTACGGAGCGGAGCCGGGTGTGTATGAGGTGTACGGAGCAGAGCTGGGTGTGCATGAGGTGTACGGAGCAGAGCCGGGTGTGCATGAGATGTACGGAGCAGAGCCGGGTGTGTATGAGGTGTACGGAGCGGAGCCGGGTGTGTATGAGGTGTACGGAGCAGAGCCGGGTGTGTATGAGGTGTACGGAGCGGAGCCGGGTGTGTATGAGGTGTACGGAGCAGAGCTGGGTGTGCATGAGGTGTACGGAGCAGAGCCGGGTGTGCATGAGGTGTACGGAGCAGAGCCGGGTGTGTATGAGGTGTACGGAGCGGAGCCGGGTGTGTATGAGGTGTACGGAGCAGAGCCGGGTGTACGGAGCAGAGCCGGGTGTGCATGAGGTGTACGGAGCAGAGCCGGGTGTGCATGAGGTGTACGGAGCAGAGCCGGGTGTGTACGAGGTGTACGGAGCGGAGCCGGGTGTGTACGAGGTGTACGGAGCGGAGCCGGGTGTGTACGAGGTGTACGGAGCGGAGCCGGGTGTGTACGAGGTGTACGGAGCGGAGCCGGGTGTGTACGAGGTGTACGGAGCGGAGCCGGGTGTGTACGAGGTGTACGGAGCGGAGCCGGGTGTGTACGAGGTGTACGGAGCGGAGCCGGGTGTGTACGAGGTGTACGGAGCGGAGCCGGGTGTGTACGAGGTGTACGGAGCGGAGCCGGGTGTGTATGAGGTGTACGGAGCGGAGCCGGGTGTGTATGAGGTGTACGGAGCGGAGCCGGGTGTGTATGAGGTGTACGGAGCGGAGCCGGGTGTGTATGAGGTGTACGGAGCGGAGCCGGGTGTGCATGAGGTGTACGGAGCGGAGCCGGGTGTGTATGAGGTGTACGGAGCGGAGCCGGGTGTGCATGAGGTGTACGGAGCGGAGCCGGGTGTGTATGAGGTGTACGGAGCGGAGCCGGGTGTGCATGAGGTGTACGGAGCGGAGCCGGGTGTGTATGAGGTGTACGGAGCGGAGCCGGGTGTGTATGAGGTGTACGGAGCGGAGCCGGGTGTGCATGAGGTGTACGGAGCGGAGCCGGGTGTGCATGAGGTGTACGGAGCGGAGCCGGGTGTGTATGAGGTGTACGGAGCGGAGCCGGGTGTGTATGAGGTGTACGGAGCGGAGCCGGGTGTGTATGAGGTGTACGGAGCGGAGCCGGGTGTGCATGAGGTGTACGGAGCGGAGCCGGGTGTGTATGAGGTGTACGGAGCAGAGCCGGGTGTGCATGAGGTGTACGGAGCAGAGCCGGGTGTGCATGAGGTGTACGGAGCGGAGCCGGGTGTGCATGAGGTGTACGGAGCGGAGCCGGGTGTGCATGAGGTGTACGGAGCGGAGCCGGGTGTGTACGAGGTGTACGGAGCGGAGCCGGGTGTGCACGAGGTGTACGGAGCGGAGCCGTGTGTGTACGAGGTGTACGGAGCGGAGCCGTGTGTGTACGAGGTGTACGGAGCGGAGCCGTGTGTGTACGAGGTGTACGGAGCGGAGCCGTGTGTGTACGAGGTGTACGGAGCGGAGTCGGGGGTGTACGGAGCGGAGTCGGGTGTGTACGAGGTGTCGCATCTCTGCTTCAGGAAAATGGCCGCCGCAATCTCCATCTGGGCACGCGCGGCATCCTGCGGCCATTTTCCTGAAGCCGCGGCCAGCAGAGCGCCGCTTCTGCGCACGCGCGGCCAAAGGAAGATGGCCGCCCCCACCGATCACCAATGAAATGTCGCACATCACGCTATTTTCACTCCCCTGTGCAGTGGATTCGGGACCTTGGGCATGCGCACACCACTACGCCACCAACGGAAAACTAAGCAAGATCTGGGGGAAGACACCACGCCCATCTGACCAGACCAGCCTGATTGACAGGCGAAAACGACTACTTTGGTAACGTATTTCGGCAGCATAGGTGGGGAATCGGGGTCCACAAAATACACTATTGCAATGCACAGCTCAGGCCCTATTTAACAGTATTTTTATCTCATACGGAAAAAACGGGGTGACAGGTTCCCTTTAAGAGAAAGCCAAAATAACCCCAGGACAGAAGGCGAGAGCAGGGGGGAGGTGCGGGACAGAGCCGCTTTAGGCTAGTTTCACACTAGCGTTAACTGCAATACGTCGCAAATGCGTCGTTTTGCCGAAAATACGCATCCAGCAAAAGTTCTTGCTGGATACGTTTTTTCGTCATAGACTAACATTAGCGACGCATTTGCGACACATTGCCAAACGTCGCGTCCGTTTTGCGACGCTTGGGCGTGTGGTAGTGGACCGTTGGGAGAAAAAAACCTTACATGTAACGTTTTTTGCTCCCGACGGTCCACTTTTTCCGACCGCGCATGCGCGGCCGGAACTCCGCCCCCACCTCCCCGCACTTCCCCGCACCTCACAATGGGGCAGCGGATGCGTGGGAAAAATGCATCCGCTGCCCCCGTTGTGCGGCGGAGACCACACTAGCGTCGGGAACGTCGGCCCGACGCACAGCGACGGGTTGTTCCCGACGCTAGTGTGAAACTAGCCTTAGTCAGGAGAAGCTGAGGAGCTGCAGCCGGTTTACATCAGCCACCCCTGTACCAGAGAGGAGATTGTGAGTTGTGTATATGAGCTGGTATCTCTGGTGTGTGTGTGTGTGTGTGTGTGTGTGTGTGTGTGTGGTATCTGTAGTGTGTGTGTGATAACTGTAGTATGTGTGTGATATCTGTAGTATGATGTGTGTGTGTGTGATATCTGTAGTGTGTGTGTGTGTGTGTGTTATCTGTAGTGTGTGTGTGTGTGTGTGTGATATCTGTAGTATGATGTGTGTGTGTGTGATATCTGTAGTATGTCTGTGTGTGTGTGTGATATCTGTAGTGTGTGTGTGTGTGATAACTGTAGTATGTGTGTGATATCTGTAATATGATGTGTGTGTGATATCTGTAGTGTGTGTAATAACTGATGTGTGTGTGTGTGTGATATCTGTAGTATGATGTGTGTGTGTGATATCTGTAGTGTGTGTGTGTGATATCTGTAGTGTGTGTGTGTGATATCTGTAGTATGTGTGTGTGTGAGGCAGCGGCGTAACTACTACGGTCGCAGCTGCAAGCGGCTCTGGCAGGTCAGGGGGCCGTGAGTCCCCTTGAGCCTGTCTCCCTTATGCTTGTGTCCCCATGTGCCTGTCTCCCTTGTCCCCTTATGCTTGTGTCCCTTGTCCCCGTGTGCCAGTCTCCCTTGCCCATTAGTCCCTGTGTGTCCCCTTGAGCCTGTCTCCCTTATGCTTGTGTCCCCGTGTGCCAGTCTCCCTTGCCCATTAGTCCCTGTGTGTCCCCATGTGCCTGTCTCCTATGTCCCCTCGTGCTTGTGTCAGTCTCCTTTGTCCCCTTGTGCTTGTGTCAGTCTCCTTTGCCCACTAGTCCCTGTGTGTCAGTCTCCCTTTCCCACTTGTCCCTGTGTGTCCCCTTGTGCTTGTATCCCTTGTTCCCTTGTGTCAGTCTCTTGCTCACTAGTCCCTATGTGTCCCCTTGTGCCTGTCTCCCTTGTCCCCTTGTGCTTGTCCCTTGTCCCCGTGTGTCAGTCTCCATTGCCCACTATTCCCCGTGTGTCAGTCTCCCTTGCCCACTATTCCCCGTGTGTCAGTCTCCCTTGCCCACTAGTCCGTGTCCCCGTGTGCCAGTCTCTCTTGTCCACTAGTCCCCGTGTGCCCTTTGTGTCAGTCTCCCTTGCCCACTTGTGTCAGTCTCCCTTGCCCACTAGACTCCTTGTATCCTTCTCCCCTGCCTCCTAGCCCCCATGTGTCCCCTAGTGCCTGTCTTCCTTGCCCCCTTGTTCCCTCTCCTCTGCCCCCTCGTCACCATTTGCTCGTGTCTTTGTCACTGCCCCTGTATGGAGGGGCTGCATTATACTATGAGGGGGGCTGCATTGTATTCTATGGGGCTTACATTGAATTTTATGGCGGGGGGGGCCCCATTTGGAAGTTCGCACCGGGGCCCATAACTTTGTAGTTACGCCACTGCTAGTCACTGTGATTAGTGTATCTTTAAAAAGGTTTTTAATAAAGATTTCAGATGCTTTGGAGCTTCTTGCTTGATTAAAATCAGCAATTTTATCATTATAATCAGATGTTGAGTCTCGGACGCAGTCTCTGTTATCCTCGTTCCTCCCAAGGTTTATTGAAACTAGGAAAGTTTTAAGCAGATCAGATATAAAACCCTCTGTCGGGTAGTTGTCAGAGGCTGGGATCTTTTCAATAAGAAGTAAGTTGGGAGACCTTCCCCTGTTTGAGATTTCAGCTTGAGAATGGTTCTCACTAAAAATGTCGCTTGTTGAGTTTATAAGCAGTGTGTTAGAAAGGGTAGCTCTATCATAATCTGGCGTGTCAGTGTATTCAAGGAATTCTTCCGAATGTACGCTTCCCAAGCTCCCCGTGGAATTAGGGGAGCCAAGTGTATGACTTTTTGTGATTTTTCCACAGACCCCACCCTCCAGAGCCTTTAAAGAGAGGTCTAAACTGCTGAATTTGGTGTCAATCAGTTTGCTCAATGCAGAGTCCCATTCAGAAAGGCTCAATGGGTCATCATATTGCTTCAAGCTTCCAGGTTCCTTGTCTGCTGTGAATTTGTGAGGACTAGTGTTGAGCGATACCGTCCGATACTTGAAAGTATCGGTATCGGAAAGTATCGGCCGATACCGGCAAAGTATCGGATCCAATCCGATACCGATACCCGATACCAATACAAGTCAATGGGACTCATGTATCGGACGGTATCCCTGATGGTTCCCAGGGTCTGAAGGAGAGGAAACTCTCCTTCAGGCCCTGGGAACCATATAAATGTGTAAAAGAAAGAATTAAAATAAAAAATATCGCTATACTCACCTCTCCGACGCAGCCGGGACCTCAGCGAGGGAACCGGCAGCGTTGTTTGTTTAAAATTCGCGCTTTTACTTGGTTATGTGAATTCCCGGCTTGTGATTGGTCAGGGCGGCCATGTTGCCGGGACGCGGACCAATCACAGCAAGCCGTGACGAAATTACGTCACGGCTTGCTGTGATTGGTCCGCGTCCCGGCAACATGGCCGCCATTAACCAATCACAAGCCGTGACGTCACGGGAGGCTGGACTTGCGCACTTTTTAAAAAGCGCGCGTGTCCAGCCTCCCGTGACGTCACGGCTTGTGATTGGTTAATGGCGGCCATGTTGCCGGGACGCGGACCAATCACAGCAAGCCGTGACGTAATTTCGTCACGGCTTACTGTGATTGGTCCGCGTCCCGGCAACATGGCGCCGTGACCAATCATAAGCCGGGACGTCACTGGAGGCTGGACACGCGCGCTTTTTAAAAAGTGCGCAAGTCCAGCCTCCCGTGACGTCACGGCTTGTGATTGGTTAATGGCGGCCATGTTGCCGGGACGCGGACCAATCACAGCAAGCCGTGACGTAATTTCGTCACGGCTTGCTGTGATTGGTCCGCGTCCCGGCAACATGGCCGCCCTGACCAATCACAAGCCGGGAATTCACGTAACCAAGTAAAAGCGCGAATTTTAAACAAACAACGCTGCCGGTTCCTTCGCTGAGGTCCAGGCTGCGTCGGAGAGGTGAGTATAGCAATATTTTTTATTTTAATTCTTTCTTTTACACATTTTTACATTAATGTTGTTTCGATACCGATACCCGATATCACAAAAATATCGGATCTCGGTATCGGAAATTCCGATACAGCAAGTATCGGCCGATACCCGATACTTGCAGCATCGGAATGCTCAACACTAGTGAGGACACATAGGGTTAAGAGTGTGCTGATTGTTTTGTATGATAGCAGGAGCAGGAGTTTCTCCCTGTTTTTTCCTCCCTCTCACTAAGGCTACGTTCACATTTGCGTTGTGCGCCGCAGCGTCGGCGCTGCAACGCACAATGCAATCAAAAACGCAGCAAAACGCATGCACAACGCTGCGTTTTGCGCCGCATGCGTCCTTTTTTTCATTGATTTTGGACGCAGCAAAAATGCAACTTGCTGCGTCCTCTGCGCCCGGACGCGTGCGCCGCAGTGACGCATGCGGCGCAAAACGCAAGTGCGACGCATGTCCATGCGCCCCCATGTTAAATATAGGGGCACATGACGCATGCGGCGACGCTGCGGCGCCCAACGCTGCGGCGCAGACCGCAAATGTGAACGTAGACTAAGCCGCTGGATATTTGATGGAGGGGGGGTTTGGAGGGGGCTTTGTGTGCGGTGGAGGTCCCTGCTTCTTTGGCTTGTGCTGGGTGAGGGGAAGGGACGTCTTTGTCCCTGCATACCCGGTCTGAGTCCTTCCAACGGTCTTTAAGCCTCCAGTCATCTTAGATCCTCTCCGGTTCCGATCTGTATCCATCTTCTTGGGAATAAATCCCATCTTTGCTTGACTGGCTCCAGGCATGTAATAGATAATATAGTAATCCAAAAGTCCACTTTTTGTAAGCTTTTTAGGGGAAGTAGCAGGAGCTCCTGTGAAGCACGTCTGCTTGCTTCCCCTGGCAAACCACGCCCCCCCAATTTTTTTTTTTTTTTTTTTTTTTTTTACCAATTATATGGTGCCCAGTCCGTGGAGGAAAGTCTCCTCTCCTCCACCCTGGGTACCAACCGCACATGATCTGCTTACTTCCCGCATGGTGGGCATAGCCCCATGTGGGAAGTAAGCAGATCAATGCATTCCTAGGTGTGCGGAAACCCCGCGATTCCGCAAATTTAATGAACATGTTGCGTTTTTTTCTGGAAAGCGTTTCTGCTCAGGAAAACAACGCAGCATGTGCACAAAAAATGCGGATTGCATTCTATTAAATAGGATGCTTAAAGGGAACCTGTCACCCCGTTTTTTCAATATGAGGTAAAAATAGTGTTCAATAGGGCCTGAGCTGTGCTGTACAATAGTGCCTTTATTATCCCCTGATTCCCCACCTTTGCTGCCAAAATACCTTAGTAGTGTTGCCGTTTTCGGCTGTCAATCACGCAGGTCTGGTCAAATGGGCGTGGTGAAATCTCTGTTTCTCCCCCACCTCTTGCTTTTCTTCCCAGCGTTGTCGTAGTGGTTCGCGCATGCGCAACAGCCGAATGCACTGCGCAGCAGCAGAAAAAGAGCGCGATCTGCTCTATTCAACGGTTTATCGGTGGCGGCAGCCATCTTCCTGAGGCCGCGCGTGCGCAGATGGAGTGCTCTGCTTCCCGGGGCTTCAAGAAAATGGCCGCGGGATGCCGCGCATTCGGAGATGGGGTTCGCGGCGGCCATTTTCCTGAAGCCACCGCGAGTTACTCGGCTTCAGGAAAATGGCCGCCGCGATCTCCATCTGCGAACACGCGGCATCCCGCGGCAATTTTCCTGAAGCCCCGGGAAGCAGAGCACTCCATCTGCGCATGCGCGGCCTCAGGAAGATTGCTGCCGCCACCGATAAACCATTGAATAGTGCAGATCGTGCTCTTTTTCTGCCGCTGCGCAGTGCATTCGGCTGTTGCGCATGCGCGAACCACTACGCCAATGCCAGGAAGAAAAGCAAGAGGTGGGGGAGAAACAGCGATTTCACCACACCCATTTGACCAGACCTGCGTGATTGACAGCCGAAAACGGCGACTTTACTAAGGTATTTTGGCAGCAAAGGTGGGGAATCGGGGGATAATAAAGGCACTATTGTACAGCACAGCTCAGGCCCTATTGAACACTACTTTTACCTCATATTGAAAAAACGGGGTGACAGGTTCCCCTTAATGTGAGCGTTTTTTTGCAGTTTTATAGCGTTTTTATAGCGAAAAACCGCGAAAAAACACACAAAAAAAAAGTGACTTGTGCACACAGCCTAAATGTCACCCTATAAGTGTTCTATCGGATTAAGGGCCGGGGATAGGGCTGGCCACTGCACAAAATCAATTTTGTTGGACTGGAACTAAGATTTTGCTCGTTTACTGGTGTGTTTACGGTCGTTCTCTTGTTGAAACACCCATTTCAAGGGCATATCCTCTTCAGTGTAAGTCAACATGACCTCTGCAAGTATTTTAATATATGCAAACTGGTCCATGATCATGATGCTTGCACTACTATGCTTCACTGTCTTCAGAGTGTACTGTGGCTTGAATGCAGAGTTTAGGGGTCATCTGTCTGCGGCCAAGGGACCCAAAGAGAAGGCTTTTACTTTAATCAGTCCACAAAATGTTTCTCCATTTCTTTTTTATGCCAGTTGATGTGTTCTATGGCAAATTGTATCCACTTCAGTACATGTATTTATTTATTTTTTAACAGTGAGACTTTGTGGGGACTTAGGGTATGTGCACACGTCAGGATTTCTTGCAGAAAATTCCTGAAGAAAACCGGAAATTTTCTGCAAGAAATCCGCATTTTTTTTTTTCGTTTTTTTCCCGTTTTTTTAACTTTTTTTAGCATTTTGCAAGCGAAATTAGATTGCAGAATGCTAAAGTTTTCCAAGTGATCTGTAGCATCGCTTGGAAAACTGACTGACAGGTTGGTCACACTTGTCAAACATACTGTTTGACAAGTGTGACCAACTTTTTACTATAGATGCTGCTTATGCAGCATCAATAGTAAAAAGATATCATGTTAAAAATAATAAAAAAAATGGTTATACTCACCCTCTGCAGACAGCCGATCTCCTCAGCGGCTTCCGTTCCTATAGATGGTGTGTGCAGGACCTTATATGATGTCATTGCGGTCATGTGACCGCGACGTCACGGAAGGTCCTTCACACAGAGCATCTATAGGAACGGAAGAGAGCATGCACCGCTGAGAGGCGGGAAGACTCCGTGGGCCATCGAAGGCGAGTATATGACTATTTTTTATTTTAATTCTTTTTTTTTTATCAATTATATGGTGCCCAGTCCGTGTAGGAGAGTCTCCTCTCCTCCACCCTGGGTACCAACCGCACATGATCTGCTTACTTCCCGCATGGTGGGTACAGCCTCATGCGGGAAGTAAGCAGATCAATGCATTCCTAGGTGTGCGGAATCCCCGCAATTCCACAAATTTAATGAACATGTTGCTTTTTTTTCCGCGATGCGATTTTTTCGCGGAAAAAAATGCAACATTTGCACAAGAAATGCGGAATACACTGAAAATAATGGGAGGCGTTTTTTTCACGTTTTTATATCGAAAAAACGTGAAAAAAAATGCAAAAAATACTGATCGTGTGCACATGGCCTTATTGCTAAAAGATTAGCCTCACAGAGGGGTACTCACAGGTAGCTTGAGACACTCTTTGATCATCCTCGAGCTGATCATTGGATGAGCCTTTGCCATTCTGGCTATTCTTCCATCCATTCGAATGGTATTCTTCCATTTTCTTCCATGTCTCTAATTTTATGAGATGAACCATTCACATAATGTATGGAGGGAATCTAAATAACCTCCTGATTCTGATGTTTGAATGAGTCAGGTATCAGAGTCAGGTATCAGCAGGGCCGTATTTGCCACTAGGCACTCGAGGGCACGTGCCTAGGGCGGGGACGATGCGGGGGGCGGCACCTGAGCAAGCGAGCAAGGTGTTTTTTTTTTTGTTTGTTTTTGGTTTTTTTTTTTCCCCACCTCCCGACCGCCCCAGCCCCCCCCCCCCCGGGAACAGCCAACTGAGGGACAGAGGACAGGGGGGATTGAAGGAGGACGGTAAGCCGCCCGTGCCATGGGAGAAGGAGCGGGGAGCGGAGGGGGGTGGTGGAGTGATGAGCCATGCATGGGGGGAGGGGGGAGTGATGAGCCATGCATGGGGGGGAGTGATGAGCCATGCATGGGGGGGGGAGGGGGGAGTGATGAGCCATGCATGAGGGGGGAGTGATGAGCCATGCATACGGGGGAGGGGTTTGGGGGGGAGAGATGAGCCATGCATAGGGGGAATATGAGTCATGCATACAAGAGGTGGGGGGGTTATGAGCCATGCATACAGCCAGGGGGGCGGATATGAGCCATGCATACAGGGGGGGGGAATTATGAGCCATGCATACAGGGGGGGGGAATTATGAGCCATGCATACAGGGGGGCGGATATGAGCCATGCATACAGGGGGGGGAATTATGAGCCATGCATAGGGGGATATGAGGCATGCATACGGGGGGGGGGGTGGATATCAGCTATGCATACAGGGGGGAATTATGAGCCATGCATACAGGAGGTTGGGGGGAATTATGAGCCATGCATAGGGGGATATGAGCCATGCATACAGGGGAGGGGGGGTGGAGAGATGAGCCATGCATAGGGGGGAATATGAGTCATGCACACAAGAGGTGGGGGGGATATGAGCCATGCATACAGGGGGCGGGGGGGGGTGGATATGAGCCATGCATACAGGGGGGGAATTATGAGCCATGCATACAGGAGGTGGGGGGGAATTTTGAGCCATGCATATGGGGATATGAGCCATGCATATGGGGGGGGGGGGAATTATGAGCCATGCATACGCGGGGGGATATGAGCCATGCATATGGGATGGGAGGAAGATGAGCCATGCATACAAGATGGGAGGGGGGCATTATACACTATTGAGCATCATATGGGGTCATTATACAGTATGGAGCATCATGTGGGGTCATTATACAGTATGGAGCATCATGTGGGGTCATTATACAGTATGGAGCATCATTTGTGGCCAATATACAGTATGGAGCATCATGTGCGGCCAATATACAGTATGGAGCATCATGTGCGGTCATTATACAGTATGGAGCATCATGTGTGGTCATTATACAGTATGGAGCATCATGTGCGGTCATTATACAGTATTAAACATCATTTGTGGCCATTATACTCTATGGAGCATCATGTGCGGTCATTATACAGTATGGAGCATCATGTGCGGTCATTATACAGTATGGAGCATCATGTGCGGTCATTATACAGTATGGAGCATCATGTGCGGTCATTATACAGTATGGAGCATCATGTGCGGTCATTATACAGTATGGAGCACTGTGTGGCCATTATACAGTATGGAGCATCATGTGTGGCCATATTTTTTTGTTTATAATTATTGTATATGAAACAGTTGTGATCAGCAGTGCTAAATGGGTGTGGTTGGGACTTGGATATGGGTGTGACTAGTTGTGAAATGGGTGTGGTCAGAGGCGTGGCCTAAAATTTGCCGCGGCGCACTACGTGCGCCACAACCTTTATGCCTCTTTCCCTTCAAGAGTTGGGAGGTATGGTACCGCATTTGCCAGATCACAGCAAGTGCCACAAATCCCATAGGGAATGAATGAAGCCAAACGCAGTGTTGCCGTAAGTGATCCGTTGTAAGTGATCCGTTACGCGGCAGATGCGAAAAAACTGCCCGATCTGCTGCAAAAGGCTATTTTCACAACAGCGATTCTTGCCAAAGTCACTGCCGATAGTGTCATACTCACCAATGGGGGAGGCAGCACTAAAAGTGCCTAGGGCAGCAGAAACTCTAAATACGGCCCTGGGTATCAGAGTCAGGTATCAGAGTCAGGTATCAGAGTCAGGTACCAAACAACAAAGAAAAGAGCGTTCACACCATATAGGTGGACGCACTGAAGAGCTCCAGAATAAATAGTTTCAAGGCTTTATTGGAAATCATCACAAGAATAGAAATGGCAATACTGCTCTAACACCATAACACAAGGTGGAGAGCTGAATAGTAAATATCATTAAAGAATAATAATCACACAGTAGTAGTAACGTAAACTTATACTGCCCGATGCACCTCTAGCTGCCTCAGCGTGCTTACAGATTCAAAAGAAATCCTGATACATATATATCCAGACAGACAGTTCAATAATATCTACCTGCGTTCAGTACAGCCCTCCACCTCACCCCAACGCACGTTTCGCACCAAGCTTCTTCCGGGGGCATCGCAGGTCCTTCACACAAAGCATCCATGGGAACGAAAGCAGCCGCGTGCACTGCTGAGAGGCGGGAAGACTCCGGGGGCCATCAAAGGTAAATATATCACTATTTTTTATTTTAATTCTTTTTTTTTTTTCAAACGTTTTTATTGGTATTTTAAATTTTAAACAGGTAGGATAAACAAGGAAGGGGAGGGGAATAAGGGAAGGGATATGAGAATAGGAAGAAGAGGTACCCCTATAAAAATAGGGGAGACAAGCAATCATGTAATGTTTTAAGTACATAGAAAATGGTTGTAGCGTAAATACAAAACCTAAAAGGGAGTAAAAAAATGCGTTGATATGAATAATGAATACGTTGGATATATGCGTAGTAGGCGTAGCGTCACAAAATCTGTGGAAAAAAAAATTATATATACTCAGAGTTACAAAAAAATAATAAAAATAATAGTAAACCAAAATTTAACACAAGTGTAATGTATGATGGCCTGTCAAACCTGGTACACCCTTAGGTGACCACGTGGGGCAATGTTCGGTTTTGAATAAAGGCTCTAAAGTGGAAATAAAGCAATCTAATATAAAATCCTCAATCGAGATTCGGATCTGTTGTTGATGTAGAGGACGAAACCACAGTAGAGTCAGAAGAGGTCCAAGAGTGTTGAATTCCCAGTGATTCCAAAACTTCGAAACCCTCCTCCTTAGGCCGGTTTCACACGTCAGTGGCTCCGGTACGTGAGGTGACAGTTTCCTCACGTACCGGAGACACTGACACACGTAGACCCATAAAAATCAATGCATCTGTTCAGATGTCTGTTGTGAATTTGGATTCTGGGCTCCCCCGGTGGCTACTTGTGGAATTGAACTGGTGTCTTCATCTTCTCTGTTCACCTGTTCCCATCAAGATGTGGGAGTCGCTATATAACCTTGCTGCTCTGTTAGTTGCTTGCCGGTCAACAATGTTATCAGAAGCCTCTCTGTGCTTGTTCCTGCTCCTAGACAACTACTAGATAAGTTGGACTCTTGTCCATGTTTGTTTTTGCATTTTTGTTCCAGTTCACAGCTGTAGTTTCGTTACTGTGTCTGGAAAGCTCTTGTGAACAGGAATTGCCACTCTGGTGTTATGAGTTAATGCCAGAGTTTTAAAGTAATTTCTGGATGGTGTTTTGATAGGGTTTTCAGCTGACCATGAAAGTGTCCTTTCTGTCTTCTGCTATGTAGTAAGTGGACCTCAAATTTGCTAAACCTATTTTCATACTACGTTTGTTATTTCATCTTTATTCACCGCCAATACATGTGGGGGGCCTCTGTCTCCTTTCGGGGTATTTCTCTAGAGGTGAGCTAGGACTGATATTTTCCTCTGCTAGCATTATTTAGTCCTCCGGCTGGTGCTGGGCATCTAGAATCAACGTAGGCATGCTACCCGGCCACTGCTAGTTGTGCGTTAGGTTTAGTTCATGGTCAGCTCAGTTCCCATCTTCCAAGAGCTAGTTCCTATATATGCTTATGCTATGTTCTCTTGCCATTGAGATCATGACAGTTTGACCGGCCCACTAAAGGGTTAAAATCCTTGGCTGAGAAAGGAGAGAAATAAGTAGTCTGCTGAAATTTTTTTTTTTTTTTTCTCTCCTTCTAATCTTTGAATGGCTCTGTGTCCACCTGTTTGTAATGGATCTTCAGAGTGTAACTGCAGGTTTGAATAATCTCGCCACGAAGGTACAAAATTTGCAAGATTTTGTTTGTCATGCACCTGTATCTGAGCCGAGAATTCCTTTGCCGGAATTTTTCTCGGGGAATAGATCTGGGTTTCAGAATTTTCGAAATAATTGCAAATTATTTTTGTCCCTGAAATCTCGCTCTGCTGGAGACCCTGCACAGCAGGTCAGGATTGTGATTTCCTTGCTCCGGGGTGACCCTCAAGACTGGGCTTTTTCATTGACACCAGGGGATCCTGCGTTGCTCAATGTGGATGCGTTTTTTCTGGCCTTGGGGTTGCTTTATGACGAACCTCATTTGGAGCTTCAGGCAGAAAAAACTTTGATGTCCCTATCTCAGGGGCAAGATGAAGCGGAAATTTACTGCCAAAGATTCCGTAAATGGTCTGTGCTTACTCAGTGGAATGAGTGCGCCCTGGCGGCGACTTTCAGAGAGGGTCTCTCTGATGCCATTAAGGATGTTATGGTGGGGTTCCCTGTGCCTGCGGGTCTGAATGAGTCCATGACAATGGCTATTCAGATCGATAGGCGTTTGCGGGAGCGCAAACCAGTGCACCATCTGGCGGTGTCCACTGAGAAGTCGCCAGAGAGTATGCAGTGTGATAGAATTCTGTCCCGAAGCGAGCGGCAGAATTTTAGACGGAAAAATGGGTTGTGTTTCTATTGTGGTGATTCTACTCATGTTATATCAGCATGCTCTAAGCGCACTAAAAAGCTTGGTAAATCTGTTTCCATTTGCACCTTACCGTCTAAGTTTATTCTATCTGTGACCCTGATTTGCTCTTTGTCATCTATTACCACGGACGCCTATGTCGACTCTGGCGCCGCTTTGAGTCTTATGGATTGGTCCTTTGCCAAACGCTGTGGGTATGATTTAGAGCCTTTGGAGACTCCTATTCCTCTGAAGGGGTTTGACTCCACCCCATTGGCTAATAAAAAACCACAATACTGGACACAAGTAACTATGCGTATTAATCCGGATCACCAGGAGATTATTCGCTTTCTGGTGCTGTATAATCTACATGATGATTTGGTGCTAGGATTGCCTTGGCTGCAATCTCACAACCCAGTCCTCGACTGGAGAGCTATGTCTGTGTTGAGCTGGGGATGTAAGGGGGCTCATGGGGATGTACCTGTGGTTTCCATTTCATCATCTATTCCCTCTGAAATTCCTGAGTTCCTGTCTGACTATCGTGACGTCTTTGAAGAATCCAAGCTTGGTTCGTTACCTCCGCACCGAGAGTGCGATTGTGCCATAGATTTAATCCCGGGTAGTAAATACCCAAAGGGTCGTTTATTTAATCTGTCTGTGCCTGAACATGCTGCTATGCGAGAATATATAAAGGAGTCCTTGGAAAAGGGACATATTCGTCCATCGTCATCTCCCTTAGGAGCCGGTTTTTTCTTTGTGTCAAAAAAAGACGGCTCTTTGAGACCATGTATTGATTATCGGCTTTTGAATAAAATCACTGTTAAATACCAATACCCATTGCCGTTGCTTACTGATTTGTTTGCTCGCATAAAGGGGGCCAAGTGGTTCTCTAAGATTGACCTTCGTGGGGCGTATAATTTGGTGCGAATCAGGCAGGGGGATGAGTGGAAAACCGCATTTAATACGCCCGAGGGCCACTTTGAGTACTTAGTGATGCCTTTTGGTCTTTCAAATGCTCCGTCAGTTTTCCAGTCCTTTATGCATGATATTTTTCGTGATTATTTGGATAAATTTATGATTGTGTATCTGGATGATATTCTGATTTTTTCGGATGACTGGGACTCTCATGTCCAGCAAGTCAGGAGGGTTTTTCAGGTTTTGCGGTCTAATTCTTTGTGTGTGAAGGGTTCTAAGTGTGTTTTTGGGGTACAGAGGATTTCCTTTTTGGGATATATTTTTTCCCCCTCTTCCATTGAAATGGATCCTGTCAAGGTTCAAGCTATTTGTGATTGGACGCAGCCCTCTTCTCTTAAGAGTCTTCAGAAATTTTTGGGCTTTGCTAACTTTTATCGTCGATTTATTGCTGGTTTTTCGGATATTGCTAAGCCATTGACCGATTTGACTAAGAAGGGTGCTGATGTTGCTGATTGGTCCCCTGATGCTGTGGAGGCCTTTCGGGAGCTTAAGCGCCGTTTTTCCTCTGCCCCTGTGTTGCGTCAGCCTGATGTTGCTCTACCTTTTCAGGTTGAGGTCGACGCTTCTGAGATCGGAGCTGGGGCAGTGTTGTCGCAGAAAAGTTCTGACTGCTCCGTGATGAGGCCTTGTGCCTTCTTTTCCCGTAAATTTTCGCCCGCTGAGCGGAATTATGATGTTGGGAATCGGGAGCTTTTGGCCATGAAGTGGGCTTTTGAGGAGTGGCGCCATTGGCTTGAGGGGGCCAGACATCAGGTGGTGGTATTGACTGACCACAAAAATTTGATTTATCTTGAGACCGCCAGGCGCCTGAATCCTAGACAGGCGCGCTGGTCATTATTTTTCTCTCGGTTTAATTTTGTGGTGTCATACCTACCGGGTTCTAAGAATGTTAAGGCGGATGCCCTTTCTAGGAGTTTTGAGCCTGACTCGCCTGGTAACTCTGAGCCCACAGGTATCCTTAAGGATGGAGTGGTATTGTCAGCCGTTTCTCCAGACCTGCGGCGGGCCTTGCAGGAGTTTCAGGCGGATAGACCTGATCGTTGCCCACCTGATAAACTGTTTGTTCCTGATGATTGGACCAGTAGAGTCATCTCTGAGGTTCATTCTTCTGCGTTGGCAGGTCATCCTGGCATTTTTGGTACCAGGGATTTGGTGGCAAGGTCCTTCTGGTGGCCTTCCCTGTCACGAGATGTGCGAGGCTTTGTGCAGTCTTGTGACGTTTGTGCTCGGGCCAAGCCTTGTTGTTCTCGGGCTAGTGGATTATTGTTGCCCTTGCCTATTCCTAAGAGGCCTTGGACGCACATCTCGATGGATTTTATTTCAGATCTGCCTGTTTCTCAGAAGATGTCTGTCATCTGGGTGGTTTGTGACCGTTTCTCTAAGATGGTCCATTTGGTTCCTCTGCCCAAGTTGCCTTCTTCTTCCGAGTTGGTTCCTCTGTTTTTTCAAAATGTTGTTCGTTTGCATGGTATTCCTGAGAATATCGTTTCTGACAGAGGGACCCAATTCGTGTCTAGATTTTGGCGGGCATTCTGTGCTAGGATGGGCATAGATTTATCTTTTTCGTCCGCTTTCCATCCTCAGACGAATGGCCAGACCGAGCGGATTAATCAGACCCTGGAGACATATCTGAGGTGTTTTGTGTCTGCTGACCAGGATGATTGGGTTGCTTTTTTGCCATTGGCGGAGTTCGCTCTCAATAATCGGGCCAGCTCTGCCACTTTGGTGTCCCCGTTTTTCTGTAATTCGGGGTTTCATCCTCGATTTTCCTCTGGTCAGGTGGAATCTTCGGATTGTCCTGGAGTGGATGCTGTGGTGGAGAGATTGCATCAGATCTGGGGGCAGGTGGTGGACAATTTGAGGTTGTCCCAGGAGAAGACTCAGCTTTTTGCCAACCGTCACCGTCGTGTTGGTCCTCGGCTTTGTGTTGGGGATTTGGTGTGGTTGTCTTCTCGTTTTGTCCCTATGAGGGTCTCTTCTCCTAAGTTTAAGCCTCGGTTCATCGGCCCGTATAAGATATTGGAGATTCTTAACCCTGTTTCCTTCCGTTTGGACCTCCCTGCATCCTTTTCTATTCATAACGTTTTTCATCGGTCATTATTGCGCAGGTATGAGGTACCGGTTGTGCCTTCCGTTGAGCCTCCTGCTCCGGTGTTGGTTGAGGGTGAGTTGGAGTACGTTGTGGAGAAAATCTTGGACTCTCGTGTTTCCAGACGGAGACTCCAGTATCTGGTCAAGTGGAAGGGATACGGCCAGGAGGATAATTCTTGGGTGAATGCATCTGATGTTCATGCCTCTGATCTGGTTCGTGCCTTTCATAGGGCCCATCCTGATCGCCCTGGTGGTTCTGGTGAGGGTTCGGTGCCCCCTCCTTGAGGGGGGGGTACTGTTGTGAATTTGGATTCTGGGCTCCCCCGGTGGCTACTTGTGGAATTGAACTGGTGTCTTCATCTTCTCTGTTCACCTGTTCCCATCAAGATGTGGGAGTCGCTATATAACCTTGCTGCTCTGTTAGTTGCTTGCCGGTCAACAATGTTATCAGAAGCCTCTCTGTGCTTGTTCCTGCTCCTAGACAACTACTAGATAAGTTGGACTCTTGTCCATGTTTGTTTTTGCATTTTTGTTCCAGTTCACAGCTGTAGTTTCGTTACTGTGTCTGGAAAGCTCTTGTGAACAGGAATTGCCACTCTGGTGTTATGAGTTAATGCCAGAGTTTTAAAGTAATTTCTGGATGGTGTTTTGATAGGGTTTTCAGCTGACCATGAAAGTGTCCTTTCTGTCTTCTGCTATGTAGTAAGTGGACCTCAAATTTGCTAAACCTATTTTCATACTACGTTTGTTATTTCATCTTTATTCACCGCCAATACATGTGGGGGGCCTCTGTCTCCTTTCGGGGTATTTCTCTAGAGGTGAGCTAGGACTGATATTTTCCTCTGCTAGCATTATTTAATCCTCCGGCTGGTGCTGGGCATCTAGAATCAACGTAGGCATGCTACCCGGCCACTGCTAGTTGTGCGTTAGGTTTAGTTCATGGTCAGCTCAGTTCCCATCTTCCAAGAGCTAGTTCCTATATATGCTTATGCTATGTTCTCTTGCCATTGAGATCATGACAGATGTCATTGATTTTTTGCGGACCGTGTCTCCGTGTGCCAAACACGGAGACATGTCAGTGTTCGTGGGAGCGCACGTTTTACACGGACCCAATAGAGTCAATGGGTCCGCGTAAAACACGGACCTCACACGGACATTCTCCGTCTGGGGTCCGTGTGCGTGCAGGAGACAGCGCTACAGTAAGCGCTGTCCCCCCCACATGGTGCTGAAGCCGGTATTCATATCTTCCCTGCAGCAGCGTTTGCTGTAGAGAAAATATGAAGAATAGTGTTAAAAATAAAGATTTAGATGTCCGCCGCCCCCCCACCCCCTGTGCGCCCCCCCGCTGGTCAGAAAATACTTACCCGCTCCCTCGCTCCTTCCTGGTCTGGCCGCGCCTCCTACTGTATGCGGTCACGTGGGGCCGATCATTTACAATCATGAATAGTCGGCTCCGCCCCTATGGGAGGTGGAGCCACATATTCATGACTGTAAATGATCGGCCCCACGTGACCGCATGCAGGAGAAGCCGCGGCCAGACCAGGAAGCAGCGAGGGAGGCGGGTAAGTATTTTCTGACCAGCGGGGGGGCGCACAGGGGGTGGGGGGGCGGCGGACACATAGATCTTTATTTTAAACACTATTCTTCATATTTTCTCTGCAGCAAACGCTGCTGCAGGGAAGATATGAATCGCAGCTTCAGCACCATGCAGAGTGGGTACCACACGCTCCGTGTGGTACCCACTCGCCATACGGGCGGCACACGTGTGCCGCACGTATGGCCTCCGTGAGTTCCCAGGCACACGGACACGGATAACTCCGGTACCGATTTATTCCGGTACCGGAATTATCTGGACGTGTGGGACAGCCCTTAGAGACAATAAAGAAAGATTTCAAAGCATGATTAACCCTTATAGTAGACGACCTGGACCACAGATAGGGGATACCAGCTTTTTGTAGACAGCGCATAATTGGAGAAAGTAACTTCCTTTTCTGTAGGGTGTCTCGTGAAAGGTCTTTAAAAAATGACAAGTGTCCGTAAGGTGATGAAGCAAATTCAGGATTTTTTGTTATGGCAAGAAGAGCATTCCTCATCCAGCTAGGGTAGAAAGTAACTATCACGTCTCTAGATGCTTCTTGTGGAAGAGATGGTGGCCTGCGTATTCTGAAGAACTTCTTGATTAGAAATTTTTCGTTTGTTTTAGGGATTAAGTGAGAAACCATTTTTGATATATAATCTTTAAGCTGGTAGGTCTGGATAGCTTCTGGAATTCCTCTTATTTTGACATTTTTCCTTTTAAAATCCTCATAGTCGGCTAGGTCAGCTTTAAGGTTGTCAATTTCCCTTTGAATTTTGTTCAGTGGTTCCTGAGGGATAGAGTAGCTTAGGGGTCTTCTCAGTTTACTTTTCCCAAAAGAGTCCGCCGTTTCAGAAGAATATGAGGCATTTGAGGAGCTAGGCTAACAGATGTAGAATTAAATGAGTCGGCGTCTCTAGTCACTGTGATTAGTGTATCTTTAAAAAGGTTTTTAATAAAGATTTCAGATGCTTTGGAGCTTCTTGCTTGATTAAAATCAGCAATTTTATCATTATAATCAGATGTTGAGTCTCGGACGCAGTCTCTGTTATCCTCGTTCCTCCCAAGGTTTATTGAAACTAGGAAAGTTTTAAGCAGATCAGATATAAAACCCTCTGTCGGGTAGTTGTCAGAGGCTGGGATCTTTTCAATAAGAAGTAAGTTGGGAGACCTTCCCCTGTTTGAGATTTCAGCTTGAGAATGGTTCTCACTAAAAATGTCGCTTGTTGAGTTTATAAGCAGTGTGTTAGAAAGGGTAGCTCTATCATAATCTGGCGTGTCAGTGTATTCAAGGAATTCTTCCGAATGTACGCTTCCCAAGCTCCCCGTGGAATTAGGGGAGCCAAGTGTATGACTTTTTGTGATTTTTCCACAGACCCCACCCTCCAGAGCCTTTAAAGAGAGGTCTAAACTGCTGAATTTGGTGTCAATCAGTTTGCTCAATGCAGAGTCCCATTCAGAAAGGCTCAATGGGTCATCATATTGCTTCAAGCTTCCAGGTTCCTTGTCTGCTGTGAATTTGTGAGGACACATAGGGTTAAGAGTGTGCTGATTGTTTTGTATGATAGCAGGAGCAGGAGTTTCTCCCTGTTTTTTCCTCCCTCTCACTAAGGCTACGTTCACATTTGCGTTGTGCGCCGCAGCGTCGGCGCTGCAACGCACAATGCAAACAAAAACGCAGCAAAACGCATGCACAACGCTGCGTTTTGCGCCGCATGCGTCCTTTTTTTCATTGATTTTGGACGCAGCAAAAATGCAACTTGCTGCGTCCTCTACGCCCGGACGCGTGCGCCGCAGTGACGCATGCGGCGCAAAACGCAAGTGCGACGCATGTCCATGCGCCCCCATGTTAAATATAGGGGCACATGACGCATGCGGCGACGCTGCGGCGCCCAACGCTGCGGCGCAGACCGCAAATGTGAACGTAGACTAAGCCGCTGGATATTTGATGGAGGGGGGGTTTGGAGGGGGCTTTGTGTGCGGTGGAGGTCCCTGCTTCTTTGGCTTGTGCTGGGTGAGGGGAAGGGACGTCTTTGTCCCTGCATACCCGGTCTGAGTCCTTCCAACGGTCTTTAAGCCTCCAGTCATCTTAGATCCTCTCCGGTTCCGATCTGTATCCATCTTCTTGGGAATAAATCCCATCTTTGCTTGACTGGCTCCAGGCATGTAATAGATAATATAGTAATCCAAAAGTCCACTTTTTGTAAGCTTTTTAGGGGAAGTAGCAGGAGCTCCTGTGAAGCACGTCTGCTTGCTTCCCCTGGCAAACCACGCCCCCCCAATTTTTTTTTTATTTTTTTTTTACCAATTATATGGTGCCCAGTCCGTGGAGGAAAGTCTCCTCTCCTCCACCCTGGGTACCAACCGCACATGATCTGCTTACTTCCCGCATGGTGGGCATAGCCCCATGTGGGAAGTAAGCAGATCAATGCATT
This sequence comes from Ranitomeya variabilis, assembly GCF_051348905.1. NCBI lineage: Eukaryota > Metazoa > Chordata > Amphibia > Anura > Dendrobatidae > Ranitomeya > Ranitomeya variabilis. The sequence goes on from NC_135237.1 coordinate 219,790,159, forward strand.
CCTAGGTGTGCGGAATCCCCGCGATTCCGCAAATTTAATGAACATGCTGCGTTTTTTTCTGGAAAGCGTTTCTGCTCAGGAAAACAACGCAGCATGTGCACAAAAAATGCGGATTGCATTCTATTAAATAGGATGCTTAAAGGGAACCTGTCACCCCGTTTTTTCAATATGAGGTAAAAATAGTGTTCAATAGGGCCTGAGCTGTGCTGTACAATAGTGCCTTTATTATCCCCTGATTCCCCACCTTTGCTGCCAAAATACCTTAGTAGTGTTGCCGTTTTCGGCTGTCAATCACGCAGGTCTGGTCAAATGGGCGTGGTGAAATCTCTGTTTCTCCCCCACCTCTTGCTTTTCTTCCCAGCGTTGTCGTAGTGGTTCGCGCATGCGCAACAGCCGAATGCACTGCGCAGCAGCAGAAAAAGAGCGCGATCTGCTCTATTCAACGGTTTATCGGTGGCGGCAGCCATCTTCCTGAGGCCGCGCATGCGCAGATGGAGTGCTCTGCTTCCCGGGGCTTCAAGAAAATGGCCGCGGGATGCCGCGCATTCGGAGATGGGGTTCGCGGCGGCCATTTTCCTGAAGCCACCGCGAGTTACTCGGCTTCAGGAAAATGGCCGCCGCGATCTCCATCTGCGAACACGCGGCATCCCGCGGCAATTTTCCTGAAGCCCCGGGAAGCAGAGCACTCCATCTGCGCATGCGCGGCCTCAGGAAGATTGCTGCCGCCACCGATAAACCATTGAATAGTGCAGATCGTGCTCTTTTTCTGCCGCTGCGCAGTGCATTCGGCTGTTGCGCATGCGCGAACCACTACGCCAATGCCAAGAAGAAAAGCAAGAGGTGGGGGAGAAACAGCGATTTCACCACACCCATTTGACCAGACCTGCGTGATTGACAGCCGAAAACGGCGACTTTACTAAGGTATTTTGGCAGCAAAGGTGGGGAATCGGGGGATAATAAAGGCACTATTGTACAGCACAGCTCAGGCCCTATTGAACACTACTTTTACCTCATATTGAAAAAACGGGGTGACAGGTTCCCCTTAATGTGAGCGTTTTTTTGCAGTTTTATAGCGTTTTTATAGCGAAAAACCGCGAAAAAACACACAAAAAAAAAGTGACTTGTGCACACAGCCTAAATGTCACCCTATAAGTGTTCTATCGGATTAAGGGCCGGGGATAGGGCTGGCCACTGCACAAAATCAATTTTGTTGGACTGGAACTAAGATTTTGCTCGTTTACTGGTGTGTTTACGGTCGTTCTCTTGTTGAAACACCCATTTCAAGGGCATATCCTCTTCAGTGTAAGTCAACATGACCTCTGCAAGTATTTTAATATATGCAAACTGGTCCATGATCATGATGCTTGCACTACTATGCTTCACTGTCTTCAGAGTGTACTGTGGCTTGAATGCAGAGTTTAGGGGTCATCTGTCTGCGGCCAAGGGACCCAAAGAGAAGGCTTTTACTTTAATCAGTCCACAAAATGTTTCTCCATTTCTTTTTTATGCCAGTTGATGTGTTCTATGGCAAATTGTATCCACTTCAGTACATGTATTTATTTATTTTTTAACAGTGAGACTTTGTGGGGACTTAGGGTTTGTGCACACGTCAGGATTTCTTGCAGAAAATTCCTGAAGAAAACCGGAAATTTTCTGCAAGAAATCCGCATTTTTTTTTTTCGTTTTTTTCCCGTTTTTTTAACTTTTTTTAGCATTTTGCAAGCGAAATTAGATTGCAGAATGCTAAAGTTTTCCAAGTGATCTGTAGCATCGCTTGGAAAACTGACTGACAGGTTGGTCACACTTGTCAAACATACTGTTTGACAAGTGTGACCAACTTTTTACTATAGATGCTGCTTATGCAGCATCAATAGTAAAAAGATATCATGTTAAAAATAATAAAAAAATGGTTATACTCACCCTCTGCAGACAGCCGATCTCCTCAGCGGCTTCCGTTCCTATAGATGGTGTGTGCAGGACCTTCTATGATGTCATTGCGGTCATGTGACCGCGACGTCGCGGAAGGTCCTTCACACAGAGCATCTATAGGAACGGAAGAGAGCATGCACCGCTGAGAGGCGGGAAGACTCCGGGGGCCATCGAAGGCGAGTATATGACTATTTTTTATTTTAATTCTTTTTTTTTTATCAATTATATGGTGCCCAGTCCGTGGAGGAGAGTCTCCTCTCCTCCACCCTGGGTACCAACCGCACATGATCTGCTTACTTCCCGCATGGTGGGTACAGCCTCATGCGGGAAGTAAGCAGATCAATGCATTCCTAGGTGTGCGGAATCCCCGCAATTCCACAAATTTAATGAACATGTTGCTTTTTTTTCCGCGATGCGATTTTTTCGCGGAAAAAAATGCAACATTTGCACAAGAAATGCGGAATACACTGAAAATAATGGGAGGCGTTTTTTTCACGTTTTTATATCGAAAAAACGCGAAAAAAAATGCAAAAAATACTGATCGTGTGCACATGGCCTTATTGCTAAAAGATTAGCCTCACAGAGGGGTACTCACAGGTAGCTTGAGACACTCTTTGATCATCCTCGAGCTGATCATTGGATGAGCCTTTGCCATTCTGGCTATTCTTCCATCCATTCGAATGGTATTCTTCCATTTTCTTCCATGTGTCTCTGGTTTGGCTTTCCATTTTAAAGCATTGGAGATCATTTTAGCTGAACAGCCTATCATTGTCTGCACCTCTTTATAAGTTTTACCCTCTCCAATCAACTATTTAATCAAAGTACGCTGTTCTTCTGCGCAATGTCTCGAATGACCCATATTTCTCAGGCTTTCAAGGAGAAATGCATGTACGACATGTCCTGGCTTAACCCCTTCACCCCCAAGGGTGGTTTGCACGTTAACCCCTTCCCGACATCTGACGGTATAGTACGTCACATGTCGGGACCCCCGCTTTGATGTGCGCTCCGGCGGTGAGCGCACATCAAAGCCGGGACATGTCAGCTGTTTTGAACAGCTGACATGTGCCCGCAATAGGCGCGAGCAGAATCGCGATCTGCGCGCGCCTATTAACTAGTTAAATGCCGCTGTCAAACGCAGACAGCGGCATTTAACTACCGCATCCGGCCGTGCGGCCGGATATGAGCGCATCGCCGACCCCCGTCACATGATCGGGGGTCGGCGATGCTCCTCCATTGTAACCATAGAGGTCCTTGAGACCTCTATGGTTACTGATTGCCGGTGGCTGTGAGCGCCCCCCTGTGGTCGGCGCTCACAGCACACCTGCAAATCTGCTGTGTAGCAGCGATCTTATGATCACTGCTGCATAGCAGAGCCGATCGGGCTGTGCCTGCTTCTAGCCTCCCATGGAGGCTATAGAAGCATGGCAAAAGTAAAAAAAAAAAAGTTTTTAAAAATGTGAAAAAAATAAAAAAAATATAAAAGTTTAAATCACCCCCCTTTCGCCCCAATCAAAATAAATCAATAAAAAAAAAACCCAACCTACACATATTTGGTATCGCCGAGTTCAGAATCGCCCGATCTATCAATAAAAAAAAAAGCATTAACCTGATCGCTAAATGGCGTAATGAGAAAAAAAATTCGAAACGCCAGATTTACGTTTTTTTGGTCGCCACGACATTGCATTAAAATGCAATAACGGGCGATCAAAAGAACGTATCTGCACCAAAATGCTATCATTAAAAACGCCAGCTCGGCATGCAAAAAATAAGCCCTCACCTGACCCCAGATCACGAAAAATGGAGACGCTACGAGTATCGGAAAATGGCGCAATTTTGTTTTGTTTTGTTTTTTGCAAAGTTTGGAATTTTTTTTCACCACTTAGGTGAAAAATAACCTAGTCATGTTAGGTGTCTATGAACTCGTAGTGACCTGGAGAATCATAATGGCAGGTCAATTTTAGCATTTAGTGAACCTAGCAAAATAGGCAAGCAAAAAACAAGTGTGGGATTGCACTTTTTTTGCAATTTCACTGCACTTGGAATTTTTTTCCCGTTTTCTAGTACACGACATGCTAAAACCAATGATGTCGTTCAAAAGTACAACTCGTCCCGCATAAAATAAGCCCTCACATGGCCAAATTGACGGAAAAATAAAAAAGTTATGGCTCTGGGAAGGAGGGGAGCGAAAAACGAAAACGGAAAAACGGAAAAAGCTCCGGGGGTGAAGGGGTTAATGACCGGGCCAATTTTTACAATTCTGACCACTGTCCCTTTATGAGGTTATAACTCTGGAACGCTTCAACGGATCTTGGCGATTCTGACATTGTTTTCTCGTGACATATTGTACTTCATGATAGTGGTACAATTTCTTCGATATAACTTGCGTTTATTTGTGAAAAAAACGAATATTTGGCTAAAATTTTGTAAATTTCGCAATTTTCCAACTTTGAATTTTTATGCCGTTAAATTACAGATATATGTCACGCAAAATACTTAATAAGTAACATTTCCCACATGTCTACTTTACATCAGCACAATTTTGGAACCAAAATTTTTTTTTGTGATGGAGTTATAAGGGTTAAAAGTTGACCAGCAATTTCTCATTTTTACAACACCATTTTTTTTTAGGGACCACATCTCATTTGAAGTCATTTTGAGGGGTCTATATGATAGAAAATACCCAAGTGTGACACCATTCTAAAAACTGCACCCCTCAAGGTACTCAAAACCACTTTCAAGAAGTTTATTAACCCTTCAGGTGTTTCACAGGAATTTTTGGAATGTTTAAATAAAAATAAACATTTAACTTTTTTTCACACAAAATTTATTTCAGCTCCAATTTGTTTTATTTTACCAAGGGTAACAGGAGAAAATAGACCCCAAAATTTGTTGTACAATTTGTCCTGAGTACGCTGATACCCCATATGTGGGGGTAAACCACTGTTTGGGCGCATGGGAGAGCTCGGAAGGGAAGGAGCGCCGTTTGACTTTTCAATGCAAAATTGACAGGAATTGAGATGGGACGCCATGTTGCGTTTGGACAGCCACTGATGTGCCTAAACATTGAAACCCCCCACAAGTGACACCATTTTGGAAAGTAGACCCCCTAAGGATCTTATCTAGATGTGTGGTGAGCACTTTGACCCAACAAGTGCTTCACAGAAGTTTATAATGCAGAGCCGTAAAAATAAAAAATCATATTTTTTCACAAAAATGATCTTTTCGCCCCCAATTTTTTATTTTCCCAAGGGTAAGAGAAGAAATTGGACCCCAAAAATTGTTGTGCAATTTGTCCTGAGTACGCTGATACCCCATATGTGGGTGTAAACCATTGTTTGGGCGCAGGGCAGAGCTCGGAAGGGAAGGAGCGCCATTTGACTTTTCAATGCAAAATTGACTGGAATTGAGATGGGACGCCATGTTGCGTTTGGAGAGCCCCTGATGTGCCTAAACATTGAAACCCCCCACAAGTGACACCATTTTGGAAAGTAGACCCCTTAAGGAACTTATCTAGATGTGTGTTGAGCACTTTGACCCAACAAGTGCTTCACAGAAGTTTATAATGCAGAGCCGTAAAAATAAAAAATCATATTTTTTCACAAAAATGATCTTTTCGCCCCCATTTTTTTATTTCCCCAAGGGTAAGAGAAGAAATTAGACCACAAAAGTTGTTGTGCAATTTGTCCTGAGTACAACGATACCCCATATGTGGCGGTAAACCACTGTTTGGGCGCATATCAGAGCTCGGAAGGGAAGGAGCGCTATTTTACTTTTCAATGCAAAATTGACTGGAATTAAGATGGGATGCCATGTTGCGTTTGGAGAGCCCCTGATGTGCCTAAGCATTAAAAACCCCCACAAGTGACACCATTTTGGAAAGTAGACCCCCTAAGGAACTTATCTAGATGTGCTTTGATAGCTTTGAACCCCCAAGTGTTTCACTACAGTTTATAACGCAGAGCCGTGAAAATAAAATTTATTTTTTTTTTCACAAAAATGATTTTTAGCCCCCAGTTTTGTATTTTCACAAGGGTATCAGGATAAATTGGACCCCAAACGTTGTTGTCCAATTTGTCCTGAGTACGCTGATACCCCAAATGTGGGGGGGAACCACTGTTTGGGCACATGACAGAGCTTGGAAGGGAAGGAGCGCCATTTGGAATGCAGACTTAAATGGATTGGTCTGCAGGCGTCACGTTGCATTTGCAGAGCCCCTGATGTACCCAAACAGTACAAACCCCCCACAAGTGACCCCATATTGGAAATTAGACCCCCCAAGGAACTTATCTAGATGTGTTGTGAGAACTTTGAACCCCCAAGTGTTTCACTACAGTTTATAACGCAGAGCCGTGAAAATAAAAATTCCTTTTTTTTTCACAAAAATGATTTTTTAGCCCCCAGTTTTGTATTTTCACAAGGGTATCAGGATAAATTGGACCCCAAAAGTTGTTGTCAATTTGTCCTGAGTACGCTGATACCCCATATGTGGGGGGGAACCACTGTTTGGGCGCATGACAGAGCTCGGAAGGGAAGGAGCGCCATTTGGAATGCAGACTTAAATGGATTGGTCTGCAGGCTTCACGTTGCATTTGCAGAGCCCCTGATGTACCCAAACAGTACAAACCCCCCACAAGTGACCCCATATTGGAAACTAGACCCCCCAATGAACTTATCTAGATGTGTTGTGAGAACTTTGAACCCCCAAGTGTTTCACTACAGTTTACAACGCAGAGCCGTGAAAATAAAAATTCTTTTTTTTTTCACAAAAATGATTTTTTAACCCCCAGTTTTGTATTTTCACAAGGGTATCAGGATACATTGGACCCCAAAAGTTGTTGTTCAATTTGTCCTGAGTACGCTGATACCCCATATGTGGGGGGGAACCACTGTTTGGGCGCATGACAGAGCTCGGATGGGAAGGAGCGCCATTTGGAATGCAGACTTAAATGGATTGGTCTTCAGGCGTCACGTTGCATTTGCAGAGCCCCTGATGTACCCAAACAGTACAAACCCCCCACAAGTGACCCCATATCGGAAACTAGACCCCCCAAGGAACTTATCTAGATGTGTTGTGAGAACTTTGAACCCCCAAGTGTTTCACTACAGTTTACAACGCAGAGCCGTGAAAATAAAAAATCTTTTTTTCCCACAAAACTTATTTTTTGGCCCCCAGTTTTGTATTTTCCCAAGGGTAGCAGGATAAATTGGACCCCAAAAGATGATGTCCAATTTGTCCTGAGTACGCTGATACCCCATATGTTGGGGTAAACCCCTGTTTGGGCACACGGGAGAGCTCTGAAGGGAAGGAGCACTGTTTTCCTTTTTCAACGCAGAATTGGCTGGAATTCAGATCGGATGCCATGTCCCGTTTGGAGAGCCCCTGATGTGCCTAAACAGTGGAAACCCCCCAATTATAACTGAAACCCTAATCCAAACACACCCCTTACCCTAATCCCAACAGTAACCCTAACCACTCCTCTAACCCAGACACACCCAACCCTATTCCCAACCGTAAATGTAATCCAAACCCTAACCCTATCTTTAGCCCCAACCCTAACTGTAGCCCCAACCCTAGCCCCAACCCTAGCCCCAACCCTAGCCCTAACCCTAGCCCTAACCCTAGCAATAACCCTAGCCCTATCACTAGCCCTAACACTAGCCGTAACACTAGCCCTAACCCTAGCCCTAACCCTAACCCTAGCCCCAACCCTAGCCCTAACCCTAGCCCTAACCCTAGCCCTAACCCTAACCCTAGCCCCAACCCTAGCCCCAACCCTAGCCCTAACCCTAACCCTTGCCCTAACCCTAACCCTAGTCCTAACTCTAGCCCTAACCCTAACCCTAACCCTAATGGGAAAATGGAAATAAATACATTTTTTAATTTTTTTATTTTTCCCTAACTAAGGGGGTGATGAAGGGGGGTTTGATTTACTTTTATAGCGGGTTATTTAGCGGATTTTTATGATTGGCAGCTGTCACACACTGAAAGACGCTTTTCATTGCAAAAAATATTTTTTGCGTTACCACATATTGAGAGCTGTAATTTTTCCATATTTGAGTCCACAGAGTCATGTGAGATCTTGTTTTTTGCGGGACGAGTTGACGTTTTTATTGGTAACATTTTCGGACACGTGTCATTTTTTGATCGCTTTTTATTCCGATTTTTGTGAGGCAGAGTGATCAAAAACCAGCTATTCATGAATTTCTTTTGGGGGAGGCGTTTATACCGTTCCGCGTTTGGTAAAATTGATAAAGCAGTTTTATTCGTCGGGTCAGTACGATTACAGCGATATCTCATTTATATCATTTTTTTTATGTTTTGGCGCTTTTATACGATAAAAACTATTTTATAGAAAAAATAATTATTTTGGTATCGCTTTATTCTCAGGACTATAACTTTTTTATTTTTTTGCTGATGATGCTGTATGGTGGCTCGTTTTTTGCGGGACAAGATGACGTTTTCAGCGGTACCATGGTTATTTATATCAGTCTTTTTGATCGCGTGTTATTCCACTTTTTGTTCGGCAGTATGATAATAAAGCGTTGTTTTTTGCCTCGTTTTTTTTTTTCTTACGGTGTTTACTGAAGGGGTTTACTAGTGGGGCAGTTTTATAGGTTGGGTCGTTTCGAACGCGGCGATACTAAATATGTGTACTTTTATTGTTTTTTTTATTTTATTTAGCTAAAGAAATGTATTTATGGGAATAATATATATATTTTTTTCTTTATTTAGGATATTTTTTTTATTTTTTTTTACACACATGTGGGGAATTTTTTTTTTACTTTTTTACTTTGTCCCAGGGGGGGACATCACAGATCATTGATCTGGCAGTGTGCACAGCACTCTGCCATTTCTGCGATCTGCTGTGCAGGGCTGCAGGCTTACCAAGTGTCTGCTCTGAGCAGACACTCGGTAAGCCACCTCCCTCCCTGCAGGACCCGGATGCCGCGGCCATCTTGGATCCGGGACCTGCGGCGAGGAGGGAGGTAGGAGACCCTCGGAGCAACGCGATCACATCGCGTTGCTCCGGGGGTCTCAGGGAAGCCCGCAGGGAGCCCCCTCCCTGCGCGATGCTTCCCTATACCGCCGGTACACCGCGATCATGTTTGATCGCGGTGTGCCGGGGGTTATTGTGCCGGGGGGCGGTCCGTGACCGCTCCTGGCACATAGTGCCGGATGTCAGCTGCGATATGCAGCTGACACCCGGCCGCGATCGGCCGCGCTCCCCCCGTGAGCGCGGCCGATCGCGTATGACGTACTATCCCGTTGGTGGTCATACGGGCCCACCCCACCTCGACGGGATAGTACGTCAGATGTCAGAAAGGGGTTAAATAAGGCCACCTGTTTCACGCTTTCACAGAATGATTGACTTCACTAATTGAACGCCACACGGCTATTATTTTGAACACTCCCTTTCAATTAATTATTCTAATACACAGGCTCAAAAATGTACAGGTCATGAATGCGGAGTCTGTTGGTTTTCTTAGGATCTACTGCACCAACTGGTAAATTGTTTGACATGTGGTAATAACTAGGGTTGAGCGACCTTTACTTTTATAGGGTCGGGTTTCACGAAACCCGACTTTTTCAAAAGTCGGGTCGAGTTTCACGAAACCCGACTTTTTCAAAAGTCGGGTCGAGTGAAATTGGCCGATTCTATAAAAAAGTCGGGGTCGGGGTCGGCCGAAACTCGAAACCCAATGCAGTGCATTGGGTTTCCAATGGTTCCCAGGGTCTGAAGGAGCGGAAACTCTCCTTCAGGCCCTGGGATCCATATTTAAGTGTAAAATAAAGAATTAAAATAAAAAATATCGCTATACTTACCGTCTGACGGGCCCTGGTACTAACCGGGAACCTTCCTTCCTTAGAATCAGCCTTCCAGGACCTTGCGGTGACGTCACAGTGACGTCGCGGCTTGTGATTGGTCGCGCGAGCGGTCACATGGGCGGCCGCGTGACCAATCACAAGCCGAGACGTCACCGTGACGTCACCGCAAGGTCCTGGAAGGCTGATTCTAAGGAAGGAAGGTTCCCGGTTAGTACCAGGGCCCGTCAGACGGTAAGTATAGCGATATTTTTTATTTTAATTCTTTATTTTACACTTAAATCTGAATTCCGATACCAATTCCCGATATCTTAAACATATCGGGAATCGGTGTCGGAATTCCGATTCCAGATTCAGAAGATCGCCGACTTCATGGCCGACCCCACACAGGGGTCGGGTTTCATGAAACCCGACTTTGCCAAAAGTCGGCGACTTCTGAAAATTGCCGACCCGTTTCGCTCAACCCTAGTAATAACATTTATACCAAAAGCAGTTCTTAATCTGGTTAGACATATTGGACTGCTATTATTTTGAACACTACTGTAGTAAAACCTGCAGGCAAGGCTGAGTAATAATGGTCATGAATAGACATGAGCAAACCCAAGTTAAACACCCAGTGTCGGGTGACTAACTCTGAACACTGACATTTTCCCTGAAGTCCGTTCTACTGTTCGTGTTCTGATGCCGAAAAAAGTTTGTTGAAAGGCTGCACTTCCCCAGCCATCACAACCACGCCTAGTGTTGGCATGACTGTCATTGCCGGCACACCACATGACCAGGACTGTATAGATGCCAGATCATGGGTGTCTCCACCATTCCATTCTGAGCCTAGTACCCTAACAGAGCCTTGTACAAAGTGGTGTAACAGATCCTGATGCAGAGTGACCTAATACAGACTGATGCAGAGGTCTTGCCGCCATTCTGCTCCGATTAGCGTAGGGACAGGATGTAGCTCGAGTGAGGGACAATGTTAGGTTCTGTCTGTGCACTGACAAAAAGCCTCTGCAAAACAGCCACCTTGTCTATTTTGTTTGTTTGTTTTTTATTTTAATTTTGGGAGGCCCCAAAATATTTGGAATGGCAAATAGAATGAACAAACTGTGGTGGAATATAACAACAGCTGGTATACTTCTTTATTCAACCAAAGGTACGGATAAGTCATGTGGGATCCACACCTAGTTCATTTTAACGAATGTGAGCTCTGCCGTGTTAAACACATTCAGGGCTGTCATCAGGGCATTACTGCCCTAATTGGCATATGGGGCCCAATGAGCAGAGGAGGCCTGCAGCAGGCCCCCTCTGTTCTGCTCAATGGGCCCCAGCGGCAGGATCCTGATGCTTCAGTAAGTGATTGCATGTCCTCCGACACACGATCAGTTAAAATCTGTTGTCGAGCAGGAGATTCCATCCGCACGGCAACACTTAACAGCCACCAGCCAATCACAGGCCGGCAGCTGACGTCAGCGTGCACGTTGCCAACATATGACGTCCCTGTCATACGTAGGAATGATGCTGCACACCTCATCTGAAACGGAGAGAAGGCCTGGAGCTTGGTATGTAAAGCCACGGTATGGGGCATATTATGCAGGTTTGGGGTGCATTATACTACTATGGGGTGGAAGGAGGGAAAGGGGCTGCATTATACTATGGGGCTCCATTAGACTATGGGGTTGCATTATACTACTATGGGAGTGGGGGGAGGGAAAGGGGCTGCATTATACTACGGGGTGCATTCTACTACTATAAGGGTGCATTATAGTACTATGTGGCTGCATTATACTATAGGGCTGCATGATACCATGGGGGTGTATTTTAGTACTATAGGGTGCATTATACTGCTATCGGGATGCATTATACTGCTATGAGGGTGCAGTATACTGCAATGTTGGTTCATTATACTGTTATGGGGCTACATTATACTGCTATGTGGGTGCATTATGCTATTAATGCCTATGGGGTGCATTATACTATATGACTATAGGGTACATTATATTACTATGGGGCTGCATTATGCTGCTATATATGACTATGGGGGTACATTATACTATTATGAATGACTATGGGGCAATATGAAGACACATGAGGCAGAATGGGAGGACATGTGGGTAGTGATGAGCGAACGTGCTCGCCACTACTCGTTACTTGTCCGAGCATTTCCGGGAACATTTGGCGGGAGCTCGGGTCTCCGCCTTGCATTTTTGGCGGTTTTTAGAGCCCAATCAACATGCAGGGATTGTCTGCCATGCACTGTAATGCCACAGCCATCTTTGTTGTGGTATTAAAGTGATTGGCTAGCCGCACAGCATCATCATGTCTATAAGAGACCTGATGCCGCCCTGCTCGGTGCATTTAGCTCCGGACTCAGCTAGTGTAGGGAGAGCTGCTGCTAAAATAGGGTCAGAGTTGTGCTTTTGTTAGTTAGTGCGGGTCTATTATTGTTCAATCCATAAATCCAGCTAAACCAACAATCCTTAAGAGCTAATTAAGGTGTATATAGATTGCAATGCTAGGTAGGCAGGGGACTCTATGTGCGCAGATCCACATCAGTGCAAGGTCTGTAGGCACTGTATGTGAGTATATAGATCTCACTGCTTACATCAAAAGGGTCCATTACTGTCTGGTGCTGCCTTATATATATATATATATATATATATATATATATATATATATATATATATATATATATATATATATATATATATATATACCGTATTTTCCGGCGTACAAGACGACTTTTTAACCCCTGAAAATCTTCTTAAAAGTCGGGGGTCGTCTTGTACGCCGGGAATCGCCTTGTACGCCGGGTGTATATGGTGGGTGGGGGGGGGGAGTGGTCCTGATGACGACGAGGGGGCGTCTCACAGGAAAGTGAGTATCCCCAATTACCTTATCATAGCGCTGCAGCGTGGGGTCTCTGTGCTGGGAGCGGCGGCTGCTGTGCTGTGGTGCGGCGGCTCCTCTTCTGCAGTGTGGGGCCTCTGGTGCTGTGGGGCGGTGGCGGCGGCGTATCTTCATGCAGTCGGGGCTCCTCCGGCATCTCAAAGCCTGGAAGCCCCGCCGGCAACTCCATCGGTGTAATGCGGTGGCCTCCGGGAAAATGGCCGCTGCTTAGATTCAGATCTCGTGTCCCGAGATTTCGGGACGAGATCTGAATCTGAGCATGCGCAGCCCCCAGCGGCTATTTTCCCGGAGGCCACCGCATCGCACCTATTGAGCTGCCTCCGGGAAAATGGCCGCTGCTCAGATTCAGATCTCGTCTCCCGAGATCTCGGGACGAGATCTGAATCTGAGCAGCGGCCATTTTCCCGGAGGCCACCGCATTGTACCGATGGAGCTGCCAGCGCCGCGGGGCCTCCAGGCTTTAATGAGATGCCGGAGGAGCCCCGACTGCATAAAGATACGCCGCCGCCGCCACCCCACAGCACAGAGGCCCCACACTGCAGAAGAGGAGCCGCCGCACCACAGCACAGCAGCCGCCGCTCCCAGCACAGAGACCCCACGCTGCAGCGCTATGATAAGGTAATGGGGGATACTCACTTTCCTGTGAGACTGCCCCTCGTCGTCATCAGGACCACTCCCCCCCCCCCCCCAAAAGGCACATATTTACCGGCCCTATAAGACGACATAGGGTGTATAAGAAAACCCCCGACTTTTAAGAAGATTTTATTTTTTAACTGGTAAAGTTGGGGGGTCGTCTTATACGCCCAGTCGTCTTATACGCCGGAAAATACGGTGTGTGTATATATATATATATATATATATATATATATATATATATATATATATATATATATATATATATATATATATATATATATATATATATATATATATATATACACACCTAGCTGCAGGTATCTGTGTCTAGGAATAATTTTGCACCTGAATCCTGCTAATGTTATTACAAAGCAATCCAGAGCCCACTTTTTTCTACATTTATTTGCTTGTTCACACTGCAGACTACAGCCAGATCGTTTTAATACAACAGCGTGAAAATCCAGCAATTTAAAACGGCTTTGTCCGTCCCAGGCATCACATCTGAGTGTGCAGAAAATTCGGCTCTTTTTTGTGGTACTTTAGTATATTTTGGAGTGTCTTACAACATTTTTGGACATCATTTTGCTGACCAAAAAATATTTAGCTGGCCAAAAAATATTTAGATACTCTTCATATAGTTATCACTGTGTTTTGTACGCCACACGCATCACATATCATTGCGCTAAATATTTTACAATTTTAGTACTCCAACAATTTTTTTTTTTAGTGTGATAGCCAACTTATTAGTGATGAGCGAACATGCTCACCACTGCTTGTTACTCGCCCGAGTATCACTATGCTCGGTGTACTTGGCGAATATCGAGCATTTCTGGGATTATTCGGCGTAACTGGTGTCTCCACCCAGCATTTTTTGGTGGACTTTAGAGACCCAATCATGCTGCAGGGATTGTCTGCCAGGCCATGAAATGCCACAGCCATCTTTCTTGTGGTCGTGCAGTGATTGGATTGGCCGCACAGCATCATCCAGAGTATAAGTGACCTGGGGCCGCCCTGCTCACCGCATTCTGCTCCAGATTCAGCGAGAGTAGGGAGAGCTGCTGCTGAGATAGGGTCAGAATCGTGGTTTTTAGAGTTAGTGTAGGTCTGCAACTCTTAAATCCACAACTCCTGAGAAACCAACAGTCCTTTTTAGGGCTAATTTGTGGGTCCCGATATTGCAGCGCTAAGTAGGCAGGGCACAGCATATCCACATCAGTGCAAGACCTGCAGGCACTGTATGTGCGTCCATTGCTCCCACTGCATCCCTCCTAAAGGTCCATAACTGTCTGCTGCTGCAGCTTCTTTATTATATACCTATTTCCTTTTTTTCCCAGAAATTCACCCCAACAAAAAAAAAAAATATACAGTGTGTTCTGTCAGACTGAGGCCTGTTTAAAAATCATAGTTTGTCAGGCATACGTAGCATAGTTGTGTGTGCTAACCTTGTGACACTTTTGTTTTTGTGTGTTTTAAATTCACCAAAAAAGGCCTCATATATCTGCGTGCTCCAAGTTTGGGCATTGCAGGCCAGAGGACCACTTTTTTTGCTGTCTGTTACTCTAATTATATATAGCACTATTTAGCATTAAAAAAATATAAAAAGGCCACATATTTGCCAGTGTGGTATTTCTGTGACAGCCCTCATATATCTGCGTGCTCCAAGTTTGGTCATTGTAGGCTTGTGTACCACTTTTTTTGCTGTCTGATACTCTAATTATATACAACACTATTCAGCATAAAAAAATATAAAAAGGCCACATATTTTCCAGTGTGATATTTCTGTGACAACCCTCATATCTGCATACTCCAAGTTTGGGCATTGTAGGCTGGAGGACCACTTTTTTTGCTGTTGCTGTCTGTTACTCTAATTATATACAGCACTATTTAGCATAAAAAACTATAAAAAGGCCACATATTTGTCAGTGCAGTACTTACATGACAGCCCTTATATATCTGCGTGCTCCAAGTTTGGGCATTGCAAGCAGTTTTGCCACTGTTTTTGCTGTCTGATACTCTAATTACATATAGCACTGTTTAGCATAAAAAAATATAAGAAGGCCACATATTTGCCAGTGTGTTATTTCAGTGACAGCTCTCATATACTGTATCTGCATGCTCCGAGTTTGGGCATTGTAGGCCATAGGACCACTTTTTTAGCTGTCTGATGCTCCAATTATAAAGAGCACTATTTAGCATAAAAAATATAAGAAGGCCACATATTTGCCAGTGTGGTATTTCCGTGACAGCCCCCATATATCTGCGTGCTCCAAATTTGGTCATCGTAGGCCGGCGTACCACTTTTTTTGCTGTCTGTTACACTAATTATATACAGCACTATTTAGCTTAAAAAAATATAAAAAGGCCACATATTTGCCAGTGTGGTATTTCCGTGACAGCCCTCATATATCTCCGTGCTTCAAGTTTGGGCATTGTAGGCCGGTGTACCACTTTTTTTGCTGTCTGTTACTCTAATTATGTACAGCACTATTTTGCATAAATTAACTTCACAAAAAAGCCCCCAAAAATTGAATACAGTCTGTTATGTCAGGCTGAGAACTGCCTGCTGTCTGGGTTTGAAAAATCCTAGATTTGCAGGCATACTGATCAGATATTATTTCGCTACAAATAAATATATTTGTGTTGAGCATCTGAAATAGTGCAGTAGTCCATTTAAAATGGGCAAGGCAAAGGGCAAGGGATGGGGAAGTGGACGTGATGATGATGGTGCATGCAGAGGACGAGGCTGTGGCCAAGGTGAAAGTGGGCAACAACAAAGACCCACATCTTCTCACTCGACCTTCCTGTCCAAGTTTCTAGGGGACCGCAGCACACCACTGAAGCCAGAGCAGTGTGAAATGGTCATTGGTTGGATAGCAGATAATGCTTCCAGTCACTTAGCCACCACCACCACCACCATGTCTTCCACACGGTCAAGTCTGAGTAGCCGTGAGTGTGGCCCGGATATTCCTCACCCTGATCCTCCTTCCTCCCACTATGTTGAGGGCCTCCCACCATTTCAAGATTCAGAGCTCTCGACCGGTCAACTTGAAGTGGAGACAGATGAGATGGCATGTAGAGATGCCCAAAGCTTTGACCAGCCCCAGTCACGCAAAAGTGATAGTGGGAAAGTGTCAGAAGAGGTGGACGATGATGAAGCACAATTGACAGAAAGCCAGGAGGAGGAGCAGGGTGCGGATGTGGAAGACGGAGTGGTGGATGACTATGTGACTGACCCAACCTGGCAGGAGGACATGCAGAGCGAGGGCAGCAGCACACATGGGGAAGGAGGCATATTACCCCAACAGGCAGGAAGAATTAGTGTGGTGGCCATAGACAGAAGGTGTGCATCCGTTCTCCATAACACCAACATGAGAGAAGTTGCCATTCCAACTGTTAGATCTTCCCGAGTCTGGTTATTTTTTAAAGACTATGCCGATAACCCCAAACAGGCCATTTGCAGCACCTGCCATGCCTGCATCAGCAGGGGTAGCAAAACAACCAGCCTGACCACCACCAGCATGATCAGGCCCATGGCAGCAAAGCACTTGACTTTGTGGGCTGAACCCCAGGTTGCAGGACCACTGCCTGCAGATCACACCACTGCTTTTTCCACTGTTTTGCGTATAAGCCAATCCCCAGAATACTGTACATGTGAAGATGCCTCTAGCTCTGCACCTGTTGTGGCCCACAGTCAAGCAGCACCATCATCAAGCCCGTCCACGTCCTTGTCCCAGCACAGCCTTCAGTGGTCTATAACTCATAACGCAAGCGGAAATACCCAGCCAACGCCCCACAGGCCACAGTCCTAAATTCTAATATTTTTCTTCTGCTTGCTCTAGAAATGCTGCCTTTTAGGCTCGTTGAGATGGAAGATTTTCGCAACCTGATGGCAGCAGTCGTCCCAAGGTACTCGGTCCCCAGTCGCCACTATTTCTCCCGGTATGCCGTACCGGCATTACAGTCATGGCCAAAAGTTTTGAGAATGACACCAAAATTATATTTTCACATGATCTGCTGCGCTCTGGATTTTAATAGTGTTTGTCTGATGTTTATATCACATACAGAAATATAATTGCAATCATATTATGA
This sequence comes from Ranitomeya variabilis, assembly GCF_051348905.1. Lineage (NCBI taxonomy): Eukaryota > Metazoa > Chordata > Amphibia > Anura > Dendrobatidae > Ranitomeya > Ranitomeya variabilis. The sequence continues at coordinate 219,807,539 of NC_135237.1, forward strand.
GTACCAATAGGTTATATTGACAGTTAGAATGAGTTAATGCAGCAAGTCAATATTTGCAGTGTTGACCCTTCTTCTTCAAGACCTCTGCAATTCTCCCTGGCATGCTCTCAATCAACTTCTGGACCAAATCCTGACTGATAGCAGTCCATTCTTGCATAATCAATGCTTGCATTTTGCCAGAATTTGTTGGTTTTTGTTTGTCCACCCGTCTCTTGATGATTGACCACAAGTTCTCAATGGGATTAAGATCTGGGGAGTTTCCAGACCATGGACCCAAAATCTCTATGTTTTGTTCCAAGAGCCATTTAGTTATCACCTTTGCTTTATGGCAAGGTGCTCCATCATGCTGGAAAAGGCATTGTTTGGCGCCAAACTGCTCTTGGACGGTTGGGAGAAGTTGCTCTTGGAGGACATTCTGGTACCATTCTTTATTCATGGCTGTGTTTTTAGGCTAGACTGTGAGTGAGCCGATTCCCTTGGCTGAGAAGCAACCCCACACATGAATGGTTTCAGGATGCTTTACAGTTGGCATGAGACAAGACTGGTGGTAGCGCTCACCTCTTCTTCTCCGAATAAGCGGTTTTCCAGATGTCCCAAACAATCGAAAAGGGGATTCATCAGAGAAAATGACTTTGCCCCAGTCCTCAGCAGTCCACTCCCTGTACCTTTTGCAGAATATTAGTCGGTCCCTGATGTTTTTTCTGGAGAGAAGTGGCTTTTTTGCTGCCCTCCTTGAAACCAGGCCTTGCTCAAAGTGTCTCCGCCTCACAGTGCATGCAGAAGCACTCACACCAGCCTGCTGCCATTCCTGAGCAAGCTCAGCACTGCTGGTAGTCCGATCCCGCAGCTGAAACAGTTTTAAGATACGGTCCTGGGGCTTGCTGGTCTTTCTTGGGCGCCCTGGAGCCTTTTTGACAACAATGGCAGCTCTCTCCTTGAAGTTCTTGATGATGCGATAGATTGTTGACTGAGGTGCAATCTTTGTAGCTGCGATACTCTTCCCTGTTAGGCCATTTTTGTGCAGTGCAATGATGGCTGCACATGTTTCTTTAGAGATAACCATGGTTAACTGAAGAGAAACAATGATACCAAGCACCAGCCTCCTTTTAAAGTGTCCAGTGATGTCATTCTTACTTAATCATGACTGATTGACCACCAGCCCTGTCCTCATCAACACCCACACCTGTGTTAATGGATCAATCACTAAAACGATGTTAGCTGCTCCTTTTAAGGCAGGACTGCAATGATGTTGAATTGTGTTTTGGGGGTTAAAGTTCATTTTCTGGGCAAATATTGACTTTGCAAGTACAGTAATTGCTGTTAAGCTGATCACTCTGACATTCAGGAGTATATGCAAATTGCCATTAGAAAAAATGAAGCAGTAGACTTTGGAAAATATTTGTCTCATTCTCAAAATTCTTGTCCATGACTGTACACCAGCATGTGTCCCACAACATTACCCGTGCCCTCAACAATGCAGCTACAGGGAAAGTCCATCTAACCACGGACACATGGAAAAGTGCTTGTGGGCAGGGATGGTGCATCTCACTCACGACACACTGGGCTAACATAGTGGAAGCCGGGACCCAGTCGGACCTTGGGATGGAAAACATACTCCCCACGCCAAGGATTGCTGACCCTACGTCAATCAGGGTTGCCCCCACAGTCTACAGCTCCTGCACCTCTTCCTCCTCCTCCTCCTCTTCATACTCCATCTCTAAAATCAACACATTAGTCAGAAGCTGGAAGCACTGCAGCACTGCCTCAGCCAAGCGGCAACAGGCTGTGCTGAAGTTAATCTGCATAGGTGACAAACCGCACAATGAAGAAGAGTTGTGGACAGCGCTGAAAGAGCAGTCAGATGTTTGGATGACATCGCTGAACCTACAGCCAGGCATGGTAGTGTGTGACAATGACCGTAACCTGGTGGCGGCTCTGAGGCAAGGTGAGCTCACACACCACACGTACCTTGCTTGGCCCATGTGCTTAACCTCGTGGTTCAACGTTTTCTGAAAAGCTACTCGGAGTTGCCGGATCTGCTAGAGAAAGTATGCCATCTGTCTGCCCATTTTAGAAAGTCAGCTACAGCTTCAGCCACCCTTGCCGTGCTTCAGCAGCGTTTGCAGCTTCCAGCTCACTGGCTGGTGTGTGATGTCCCCACGCGCTGGAAATCGACGCTGCATATGTTGGAAAGGATTTGTGAGCAGAAGAGGGCAGTTGTTGACTACCAACTTCATCAACATGGCTGTCAATATTCAGTTCAGACTAAACACTTAAGACCTCAGGAGTGGACATGGATGTCCGACATATGTACCATCCTCCAAAACTTTGAGGACTGCACCAAGATTGTGAGCGGCAATGATGCCATAATTAGCATCACTATCCTGCTTCTCAGCATTCTGAAAACCTCTCTGCTCACAATTAAAGAGGATGCATTGCGGGCAGAGCACGAGGACATGGAGCAAGGAACCATACAGGGTGATTACACTCAGCCCAGCCTCATGTCTTCTCAATGTAGATTGGTAGTCAATGAGGAGGAAGAACAGGAGCTACTTTCATGTGCTATAGACGGTACTACAAACACAGCTGTCATACCGTCTGTTCATTGGGGATGGCCTGAAGACAGGGAGGAGGAGAATGAGGATGAGGAGGACAGCATGGTCAGTCGTCCTGTTAGTGAGGAAAAGGAAGTTTTGCCTGTTAGCAGTCTGGCAGGCATGGCTGACTATGTTGCGCTGCGTTTCACGTGACCCTTGCATTATAAAAATTTTGGGTGACACTCATTACTGGTTGATAACACTTCTAGACACATGCTACAAGGAAAACTTTCAATCTCTTCTACCAGAGGCAGAGAATGAATGAATGCAAATTTTAAAAAACTGACTGTCACATCCAAACATAAGACTAGGTGTGAACAGGTGCAAACCTGGAGTCACCAACTCGTATACAATCAAATAACTAATGCAGCACTTTGTAGTGCCATAACTGGCAAGCATGAAAAATTAAAATTGAATTGCATTACTGCACTAGAAATATGAAAAATTGATAAAGCTTGAGGCATAAATTTGCCAATTCATGTGTACCTGGTAGACACGTTAAGGTGTTTCTCGTTACCAGGACCTATCAATGCCAATTCTCTCTTAGAATAAAGTCTTCATCTGTATGGGAACCTGTGAATCCTCTCTTAGACTAAAATCTATATCTCTGTAGAGGGGTATGGTCCTTGCTGTGATTAAAAACACCTGAGGCCAAAGGCAGAGTGCTCAGTCAGAAGGCTAATGAATACAAATTTAAAAAACTGACCGTCACATCCAAAGATAGACTAGGTGTGAAGAGGTCCTAACCTACAGTCACCAACTCATATACAATCAAATAAATAAGGCAGCACTCTGTAGCGCCGTTGCTTGCAAACATCAAATATGAAAATTGAATTACATTACTGCACTAGAAATATAAAAAAATGAGAAAGCTTCGCGCATAAATTGGCCAATTCATGTGTATCTGGTAGCCACAATAAGGTGTTTCTCGTTACCAGGACCCATGAATGCCAATCCTCTTTTCGAATAAAGTCTTTATCTGTATGGGAACCTGTGATTACTCTCTTAGACTAAAATCTATATCTCTATGGAGAGGTAGAGTCCTTGCTGTGATTAAAAACACCTGAGGCCAAGAGGCGGAGTGCTCAGTCGAATGCTAATGAATACAAATATTAACCCCTTTACCCCCAAGGGTGGTTTGCACGTTAATGACTGGGCCAATTTTTACAATTCTGACCACTGTCCCTTTATGAGGCTATAACTCTGGAACGCTTCAACGGATCACGGTGATTCTGACATTGTTTTCTCGTGACATATTGTACTTCATGACAGTCATAACATTTCTTTGATATTACCTGCGTTTATTTGTGAAAAAAATGGAAATTTGGTGAAAATTTTGAAAATTTCGCAATTTTCCAGCTTTGAATTTTTATACAATTAAATCACAGAGATATATCACATAAAATAGTTAATAAGTAACATTTCCTACATGTCTACTTTACATCAGCACAATTTTGGAACCAAAATTTTTTTTTGTTAGGGAGTTATAAGGGTTAAAAGTTGACCAGCAATTTCTCATTTTTACAACACCATTTTTTTTAGGGACCACATCTCATTTGAAGTCATTTTGAGGGGTCTTTATGATGGAAAATACCCAAGTGTGACACCATTCTAAAAACTGCACCCCTCAAGGTGCTCAAAACCACATTCAAGAAGTTTATTAACCCTTCAGGTGTTTCACAGGAATTTTTGGAATGTTTAAATAAAAATGAACATTTAACTTTTTTACACAAAAAATGTATTCAGCTCCAATTTGTTTTATTTTACCAAGGGTAACAGGAAAAAATGGACCCCAAAAGTTGTTGTACAATTTGTATTGAGTACGCCGATACCCCATATATGGGGGTAAACCACTGTTTGGGCGCATGGCAGAGCTCGGAAGGGAAGGAGCGCCATTTGACTTTTCAATGCAAAATTGACTGGAATTGAGATGGAACGTCATGTTGCGTTTGGAGAGCCACTGATGTGCCTAAACATTGAAACCCCCCACAAGTGACACCATTTTGGAAAGTAGACCCCCTAAGTAACTCATCTAGATGTGTTGTGAGAACTTTGAACCCCCAAGTGTTTCACTACAGTTTATAACGCAGAGCCGTGAAAATAAAAATTCTTTTTTTTCCACAAAAATTATTTTTTAGCCCCCAGTTTTGTATTTTTCCAAGGGAAACAGTGTAAATTGAACCCCAAAAGTTGTTGTCCAATTTGTCCTGAGTACGATGATACCCAATATGTGGGGGGGACCACCGTTTGGGCTCATGGCAGAGCTCGGAAGGGAAGGAATGCCATTTGGAATGCAGACTTAGATGGATTGGTCTGCAGGCGTCACATTGCATTTGCAGAGCCCCTGATGTAACTAAACAGTAGAAACCCCCAAGTGACCCCATATTGGAAACTAGACCCCCAAGGAACTTATCTAGAGGTGTTGTGAGAACTTTGAACCCCCAAGTGTTTCACTACAGTTTATAACGCAGAGCCGTGGAAATAAAAAAAAAAAATTTTCCACAAAAATTATTTTTTAGCCCCCAGTTTTGTATTTTCCCAAGGGTAACAGGAGAAATTGGACCCCAAAAGTTGTTGTCCAATGTGTCCTGAGTAAGCCGATACCCCATATGTTGGGGTAAACCCCTGTTTGTGCGCACGGGAGAGCTCGGAAGGGAAGGAGCACTGTTAAACTTTTTCAACGCAGAATTGGCTGGAATTGACATCGGATGCATTGTCGCATTTGGAGAGCCCCTGATGTGCCTAAACAGTGGAAACCCCCAATTCTAACTGAAACCCTAATCCAAATGCAGCGCCCCAGAGTCCTGATCGTTGCAGTACTGATGCTCCGCCGCTAAGGGGGGCTATGGTACGTCTGATGGCACTGAAGGAGTTCGCCTGACCAGGTATCACAGACACCAATACACTTCACAGTCTGGCCTCCAGGGGGAGCTAAGGGTGCTATGTATTAGGCCCCTCCTCACAGTCTGGTAAAACTGGGGGTTGGATAGGAAGTTAGAGAGAAGCTGTCTGGGAATCGAACAGGCAACATCCTGTGGCAGAGGGTGTTGCGGGGAGAGACCCAGGGGGGTCCCTGTCAGGGGTGGGATCCTGACGGAGGCCTAGCGAACAGAGAGAGAACATTACGGGACCGCGCCTGCCCTAGACAGCGGCGGTGCCCTAAGAAAGGACAAGAAGCGAGGTATATTGTGCTGAGTGAGAAACGAGATCAACGCAACAAGGAGAAATACCAGTAGGAGTCGTGCTGTAAGACGAGGCAACATCCTACTGAGGCGCGTAGCCGGTGGCCGGAACGCCGAGGAAGTACTAGGCTCCAAGCAATACTTCAAACCTACGGCAGGACAGTCAGCTATAGGCGGGCTGTCTCACACAAATCACCTACGAAGACACAGGGGGCAACAACAGGAGAAGGGCGACACTAGGGTCCAGGAAGAGCTCCGAGCCTACCCGTCATACGGGTGCGTCCTAGCCATATCATCTGGGGGACGAAGAAGAACATCAGAATCGAGTTGTGAGGGAACACGAGAAACAGACACAACAGTTGTGGGGACTATCCCGTAAGCACAGCAGGGGAGGACCACAACACACAGGCGCTAGAAGGTAGGCACAGATTTCCACCTGCAAAGGGAACTCTGGAGGTGCCATCGGACCGGCCGGACTTGCGCAGCCTGGTTAACCGTATTCCGGACTGAGGATCCTGAAGCCTTCAGTAAAGAGGTAAAGAGACTGCAACCTGGTGTCCTCGTTATTTACTGTGACCAGCACTGCACCGCACTACCACCACCATCCACACCTATTATTGAGCGCCCCTCAGCAGGGTCACGGACCGGGCCTAGCCACCGTGACAATCCCAGAGCAGAGACTCAGAGGCCCGGTACCGGGTACCCCTCGGCCCTGCGGCAGTGGGGGCGCTACACAAACACCCCCCTAACCCTAATCTCAACTGTAACCCTAACCACACCCCTAACCCACCCCTAACCCTAATCCCAACCCTATTCCCAACCGTAAATGTAATCCAAACCCCAACCCTAACTTTAGACCCAACCCTAACTTTAGCCCCAACCCTAATTTTAGCCCCAACCCTAACCCTAACTGTAGCCCTAACCCTAGCCCCAACCCTAACCCTTACCCTAACTCTAGCCCTAACCCTAGCCCTAGCCCAAACCCTAACCCTAAACCTAATGGGAAAATGGAAATAAATACATTTTTTTAATTTTTTAATTTTTCGTAACTAAGGGGGTGATGAAGGGGGGTTTGATTTACTATTTATAGCACGTTTTCTAGTGGATTTTTGATTGGCAGCCGTCACACACTAAAAGCCGTTTTTATTGCAAAAAATGTTTTTTGCGTTACCACCTTTTGAGTGCTATAATTTTTCCATATTTTGGTCCACAGAGTCATGTGAGGTCTTATTTTTTGCGGGACGAGTTGACGTTATTATTGGTAACATTTTCGGGAACGTGACATTTTTTGATCGCTTTTTATTCTGATTTTTGTGAGGCAGAATGACCAAAAACCAGCTATTCATGAATTTCTTTTTTGGGGGGGCGTTTATACTGTTCCGCGTTTGGTAAAATGGATAAAGCAGTTTTATTCTTCGGGTCAGTACGATTACAGCGATACCTGATTTATATCTTTTTTTATGTTTTGGCGCTTTTATACGATAAAAACTATTTTATAGAAAAAATAATTATTTTTGCATCGCTTTATTCTGAGGACTATAACTTTTTTATTTTTCGCTGATGATGCTGTATGGCGGCTCGTTTTTTGTGGGACAAGATGACGTTTTCAGCGGTACCATGGTTATTTATATCCGTCTTTTTGATCGAGTCATTCCACTTTTTGTTCGGCGGTATGATAAAGCGTTTTTTGCCTCGTTTTTTTTTTTTTTTTTTTTTTTTTTTAACGGTGTTGACCGAAGGGGTTAACTAGTGGGACAGTTTTATAGGTCGGGTCGTTACGGACGCGGTGATACTAAATATGTGCACTTTTTTTTATTTTTTTTATTATTTAGCTAAAGGAATGTATTTATTAGAACAATATTTTTTTTTTATTATTTATTTAGGAATTCTTTTTTTTTTTGCACATGTATTTATTTATTTTTTTTACATTTTTACTTTGCCCCAGGGGGGGCATCACAGTAAAGTGACAGATCGCTGATCTAACACTTAGCTGTGCACTGTGTCAGATCGGTGATCTGACGTGCACAGTAGGGAGGCTTCCCGGAGCCTGCTCTGAGCAGGCGCAGTGAAGCCACCTCCCTGCAGGACCCGGATGCAGCCCCGCGGCCATTTTGGATCCGGGGACTGCAGGTTGGAGACGCTCGGTACAAGGTGAGCACATCGCCTTGTACCGATGGTCTCAGGGAAGCACGCGGGGAGCCCCCTCCCTGCGCGATGCTTCCCTGTACCACCGTAACACTGCGATCATGTTTGATCACAGTGTGCCGGGGGTTAATGTTCCGGGCGCGGTCTGTGACCGCTCCTGGCACATAGTGCCGGATGTCAGCTGAGATAGTCAGCTGACACCCGGCCACGATCGGCCGCGCTCCCCGCGTGAGCACGGCTGATCGCGCTGGACGTACTATTCCGTCCTTGGGAAGTAGGGCCCACCCCACATGGACAGAATGGTACGTCCAATGACAGAAAGGGGTTAAAAAAATGGCTGTCACATCAAAACATAGAGTAGATGTGAAAAGGTGCTAACCTAGAGTAACCAACTGGCATACAATCAAATAAATAAGGCAGCACTCTGTAGCGCCATAGCTTGCAAACATGAAATATGAAAATTAAATTGCATTACAGCACTAGAATTTTGAAAAATTGAGAAACCTTAGTGTATAAATTGGCTAATTCATGTGTATCTGGTAGCCATGTTAAGGCGTTTCTCATTACCAGTACCCATCAATGCCAAACCTCTATTAGAATAAAGTCTTCATGTGTATGGGAACCTGTGAATCCTTTCTTAGACTAAAATCTATATCTCTGTGGAGGGGTAGGGTCCTTGCTGTGATTCAAAACTCCTGAGGCCTTGAGGCAAAGTGCTCAGTCAGAAGGTTAATGAATACAAATGAAAAAAACTGTCACATCCAAACATAGACTTGGTGTGAGCAGGTGCTAACCTAGAGTCACCAACTTGTACACAATAAAATAAATAAGGCAGCACACTGTAGCGACATAGCTTGCAAACATAAAATATGGAAATTGAATTGCATTACTGCACTAGAAATATGAAAAATTGAGAAAGCTTAGTGCATAAATTGGCCAATTCATGTGTACCTGGTTGCCACATTAAGGCATTTCTTGTTACCAGGACCCATCAATTCCAATCCTCTCTTAGAATTGGACCTGGGAACATGTGAACCTGTGAATCCTCAATTAGACTAAAATCTATAACTCTGTAGAGGGGTAGGGTCTTGCTGTGATTAAAAATGCCTGATGCAGAGAGGCAGTGTGCTCAATCAGAAGGCTAATGAATGCAAATTTTAAAAAACTGACAGTCACATCCAAACATAGACTTGGTGTGAACAGGTGCTAACCTAGAGTCACCAACTTGAATACAATCAAATAAATAACGCAGCACTCTGTAGTGCCATAACTTGCAAACATGCAAAATGAAAATTGAATTGCATTACTGCACTAGAAGTTTGAAAAATTGAGAAAGCTTGGGGCATAAATTGGCCAATTCATGTGTACCTGGTAGACACATTAAGGCGTTTCTCGTTACCAGGACCTATCAGTACCAATCCTCTCTTAAAATTAAGTCTTCATCTGTATGGGAACTTGAGAATCCTCTCTTAGACTAAAATCTATATCTCTGTGGAAGGGTAGGGTCCTTGCTATGATTTAAAACACCATAAGCCAAGAGGAGGAATACTCAGTCAGAACTCTAATGAATACAAATTTCAAAACACTGACCGTCACATCCAAAAACAGAATAGGTGAGAACAGGTGATAACCTAGAGTCACCAACTTGTATTCAGTCAAGTAAATAAGGCAGCACTGTGTAGCGCTATAGCCTGCAAACATGAAATATGAAAATTGAATTGCATTATTGCACTAGAAATATGAAAAAAATTAGAAAGCTTAGTGTTAGGGCTGGCGGAACGCACCAAATCACCTGGTATGAACTGATGCGAGCTCTGTTGCTTCACAGAGTCGCAGGGAAACAAAGGAAATTCTGTGCCCTGTTAGCAGTCACAGGGTGCAGCAGATGGATGCTATTGGGATCCCAGAAACTGACCCCCACTATGCTGGTGATTGATCTCGCTCTGACCCTCGGTGGCTTTTGAGCCCGTGCCTGAGGATGCCCTGAGTCAGATGCTGAGATCAAGCGGGAGTTCCCACCCTACACTGACTGGTAGTCAGGTCTGATTAAAGATTACCACAGAGTGCGTACAGCGCAGCTCTGGCGGACGCTACTAACCACTCTAACTAGGGATAGGAAAGCGCACTGATTGCGCATGGCGCCGCATTGGCGGTCGCTGCTGGTTTGATGCAGTAGGATCGTGCTCTTGTGTCTAAGATAGCACTGTCAGGCTCTAGGTAGCTCCAACATTCGCGAGCATTCAACAACACTAGGAATGGGAATGATTAAGGAGCAATCACCAGAACAGGCATACAGCCACACACACACGATAACAGGTTTATACTAGCGCATGGCCGAGCAGCCATGCGATCCTTTTATAGTAGTAGCGCTCCGGGACCTTCCTGATGGTCCAATAGAAGTCGCAACAGGACCTGAGGATGTGACCTCAAACCTCCAATGGGAGGTCGACCCGTGGGGGCATGCTCCATATGGGAAAAGCAGGACTTAGTTCCTGAACTGCCTGCATGCTGCGGATCAGTGCTGGCTACAAAGGCAGGACCTGGAAAGGCAGCAGTAACCCAGCACACAGTATCAGCTTCAGTCAGATGGCTGGGACCGATGTCTCCAATGAGCAGGCTTCACTGCGGCTGGAGAATGGGAGACTGCAGCATACATGGTTCGAGATTCCCCCTGGGCAAAGGTGGGAACTCGACACCTAACACTTAGCACAGAAATTGGCCAATTCATGTGTACCTGGTAGACACGTTAAGGCGTTTCTCGCTACCAGGACCTATCAATGTCAATTCTCTCAGATTAAAGTCTTCATCTGAATGGGAAACTGTGAATTGTCTAAAATCTATATCTCTGTAGAGGGGTAGTGTCCTTGCTGTGATTAAAAACACCTGAGGCAAGAAGCAGAGTGCTCAGTCAGGTTAATGAATACAAATTTAAAAAAACTGACTGTCACATCCAAACAGACTAGGTGTGAACGTGCTAAACTAGAGTCACCAACTCATATACAATCAAATAAATAAGGCAACACTCTGTAGCACCATAGCTTGCAAACATGAAAAATGAAAATTGAATTGCATTACTGCACTAGAAATATGAAAAATTGAGAAAGCCTAGCTCATAAATTGGCCAATTCATGTGTACCTGGTAGACACATTAAGGCGTTTCTCATTACTAAGACATATCAATGCCAATCCTCTCAAAATAAAGTCTTCATCTGTATGGGAACCTGTGACTCCTCTCTTAGACTAAAATCTATATCTCTGTGGAAGGGTAGGGTCTTTGCTGTGATTAAAAATGTCTGAGGGCAAGAGTTGGATTGCTCAGTCAGAAGGCTAATGAATACAAATTTAGAAAACTGACCGTCACATCCAAAGTTAGACTAGGTGTGAACCTGTGAATCCTCTCTTAGACTAAAATCTATATCTCTGTGGAGGGGTATGGTCCTTGCTGTGATTAAAAATGCCTGAGGCCAAGAGGCAGAGTGCTCAGTCAGAAGGCTAATGAAATCAAATTAAAAAAAAGTGACCGTCACATCCAAGCATAGACTAGGTGTAGTGCTGAGCGAACGTGCTCGCCACTACTCATTACTCGCCCGAGTATCACTATGCTCGGTGTACTCGGCGAGCACCGAGCATTTCCGGGATTATTCAGCGGTAACTGGTGTCTCCACCCAGCGTTTTCGACGAACTTTAGAGACCCAATCACAGTGCAGGGATTGTCTGCCAGGCCATGAAACGCCACAGCCATCTTTGTTGTGGTCGTGCAGTGATTGGCTTGGCTGTACAGCATCATCCATAGTATAAGAGACCTGGCGCCGCCCTGCTCGCCGCATTCTGTTCCTGATTCAGCGAGAGTAGGGAGAGCTGGTGCCGAGATAGGGTCAGAATCGTGGTTTTTAGAGTTAGTGTAGGTCTGCAACTCTTAAATCCACAACTACTCAGAAACCAAAAGTCCTTTTTAGGGCTAATTAGTGGGTCTAGATATTGCAGCGCTAGGTAGGCAGGGCACAGCATAGCCACATCAATGCTAGGCCTGCAAACACTGTATGTGCGTCCATTACTCCCACTGCATCACTCCCAAAGCTCCATAACTGTCTGCTGCTGCAGCTTCATTACTATATACCTAGTTGCATTTTTTTTCCAAAAATTCACCCCAAAAAGCAAAAATATATAGCCTGTTCTGTCAGACTGATGCCTGTTGAAAAATCATAGTTTGTCATGCATAGGTAGCATAGTTCTGTGTGCTAGCCTTGTGCCACTTTTTTTTGTGTGTTTTAAATTCACCGAAAAAGGCTTCATATATCTGCGTTCTCCAACTTTGGGCATTGTAGGCCGGTGTACCACTTTTTTTTGCCGTCTGTTACTCTAATTATATACAGCACTATATTGCATTTAAAAAAAAAAAAAAAAAAACAGGCCACATTTTTGCCAGTGTGGTATTTCCATGACAGCCCTCATATATCTGTGTGCTCCGTTTGGTCATTGTAGGCTGGTGGACCCCTTTTTTTGCTGTCTGATACTTTAATTCTATACAGCACTATTTAGCTTCCAAAATTATAAAAAGGCCACATATTTGCCAGTGTGGTATTTCCGTGACAGCCCTCATATATCTGCATGCTCCAACTTTGGGCATTGTAGGCCGGTGTACCACTTTTTTTGCTGTCTGTTACTCTAATTATATACAGCACTATATTGCATTAAAAAAAAAAAAACAGGCCACATTTTTGCCAGTGTGGTATTTCCATGACAGCCCTCATATATACAGTGGGGCAAAAAAGTATTTAGTCAGTCAGCAATAGTGCAAGTTCCACCACTTAAAAAGATGAGAGGCGTCTGTAATTTACATCATAGGTAGACCTCAACTATGGGAGACAAACTGAGAAAAAAAAATCCAGAAAATCACATTGTCTGTTTTTTTATCATTTTATTTGCATATTATGGTGGAAAATAAGTATTTGGTCAGAAACAAAATTTCATCTCAATACTTTGTAATATATCCTTTGTTGGCAATGACAGAGGTCAAACGTTTTCTGTAAGTCTTCACAAGGTTGCCACACACTGTTGTTGGTATGTTGGCCCATTCCTCCATGCAGATCTCCTCTAGAGCAGTGATGTTTTTGGCTTTTCGCTTGGCAACACGGACTTTCAACTCCCTCCAAAGGTTTTCTATAGGGTTGAGATCTGGAGACTGGCTAGGCCACTCCAGGACCTTGAAATGCTTCTTACGAAGCCACTCCTTCGTTGCCCTGGCGGTGTGCTTTGGATCATTGTCATGTTGAAAGACCCAGCCACGTTTCATCTTCAATGCCCTTGCTGATGGAAGGAGGTTTGCACTCAAAATCTCACGATACATGGCCCCATTCATTCTTTCATGTACCCGGATCAGTCGTCCTGGTCCCTTTGCAGAGAAACAGCCCCAAAGCATGATGTTTCCACCACCATGCTTTACAGTAGGTATGGTGTTTGATGGATGCAACTCAGTATTCTTTTTCCTCCAAACACGACAAGTTATGTTTCTACCAAACAGTTCCAGTTTGGTTTCATCAGACCATAGGACATTCTCCCAAAACTCCTCTGGATCATCCAAATGTTCTCTAGCAAACTTCAGACGGGCCCGGACATGTACTGGCTTAAGCAGTGGGACACGTCTGGCACTGCAGGATCTGAGTCCATAGTGGCGTAGTGTGTTACTTATGGTAGGCCTTGTTACATTGGTCCCAGCTCTCTGCAGTTCATTCACTAGGTCCCCCCGCGTGGTTCTGGGATTTTTGCTCACCGTTCTTGTGATCATTCTGACCCCACGGGGTGGGATTTTGCGTGGAGCCCCAGATCGAGGGAGATTATCAGTGGTCTTGAATGTCTTCCATTTTCTAATTATTGCTCCCACTGTTGATTTCTTCACTCCAAGCTGGTTGGCTATTGCAGATTCAATCTTCCCAGCCTGGTGCAGGGCTACAATTTTGTTTCTGGTGTCCTTTGACAGCTCTTTGGTCTTCACCATAGTGGAGTTTGGAGTCAGACTGTTTGAGGGTGTGCACAGGTGTCTTTTTATACTGATAACAAATTTAAACAGGTGCCATTACTACAGGTAATGAGTGGAGGAAAGAGGAGACTCTTAAAGAAGAAGTTACAGGTCTGTGAGAGCCAGAAATCTTGATTGTTTGTTTCTGACCAAATACTTATTTTCCACCATAATATGCAAATAAAATGATAAAAAAACAGACAATGTGATTTTCTGGATTTTTTTTTCTCAGTTTGTCTCCCATAGTTGAGGTCTACCTATGATGTAAATTACAGACGCCGCTCATCTTTTTAAGTGGTGGAACTTGCACTATTGCTGACTGACTAAATACTTTTTTGCCCCACTGTATCTGTGTGCTCCAAGTTTGGTCATTGTAGGCCGGTGGACCCCCTTTTTTCCTGTCTGATACTTTAATTCTAAATAGCACTATTTATCTTCCAAAATTCTAAAAAGGCCACATATTTGCCAGTGTGGTATTTCCGTGACAGCCCTCATATATCTGCGTGCTCCAAATTTGGTCATTGTAGGCCGGTATACTACTTTTTGCTGTCTGTTACTCTATTTTGCATAAATTCACTTCACAAAAAAGCCCCCAAAAATTGAATACAGTCTGTTATATCAGGCTGAGGTCTGCCTGGTGTTTGGGTTTGAAAAATCGTAGATTTGCAGGCATACTGATCAGATATTATTTCGCTACTAATAAATATATTTGTGTTGAGCATTTGAAATAGTGCAATAGTCCATTTAAAATGGGAAAGGCAAGGGGCAAGCGACGGGGAAGTGGACATGATGATGATGGTGCATGAAGAGGACGAGGCCGTGGCCAAGGTGAAAGTGGGCAACAACAAAGACCCACATCTCTCTCGACCTTCCTGTCCCAGTTTCTAGGTGACCGCAGCACACCACTATTGAAGCCAGAGCAGTGTGAAACGGTTGTTGGTTGGATAGTGGATAATGCTTCCAGTCACTTAGCCACCACCACCGGTCAAGTCTGAATAGCCATGAGTGTGGCCCGGATATTCCTCACCCCGATCCTCCTTCCTCCCACTATGCCGAGTACCCTGAGGCAACTGATCCCACACTTGGACACTCTGAAGAGCTGTATAGTTTTCCATTACAAGATTCAGAACTCTCGGCTTGTCAATTTGAAGTGGGGACAGATGAGATCGCATGTAGAGATACCCAAAGCTTTGACCAGCCCCGGTCTAGCGAAAGCAGTGGTGGGAAAATGTCAGAAGAGGTGGACGATGATGAGACACAATTACCAGAAAGTCAGAAGGATGAGCAGGGTGCGGATGTGGAAGACGAGGTGGTGGATGACTATGTGACTGACCCAACCTGGCAGGAGGACATGCAGAGCGAGGGCAGCAGCACACATGCGGAAGGAGGCATATCACCCCAAAAGGCAGGAAGAAGCAGTGTGGTGGCCACAGACAGAAGGCGTGCATCCATTCCCCGTAACACCAACATGAGAGAAGTTGCCATTCCAACTGTTAGATCTTCCTGAGTCTGGTTATTTTTTAAAGACTATGCCGATAACCCCAAACAGGCCATTTGCAACACCTGTCATGCCTGCATCAGCAGGGGTAGCAAAACAACCAGCCTGACCACCACCAGCATGATCAGGCACATGGCAGCAAAGCCCCTGACTTTGTGGGCCGAACCCCAGGTTGCAGGACCACTGCCTGTAGGTCACACCACTGCTTCTTCCACTGTTTTGCGTAGAAGCCAATCCCCAGAATACCGTGCATGTGAAGATGCCTCTAGCCCTGCACCTGTTGTGGCCCACAGTCAAGCAGCACCATCATCAAGCCCGTCCACGTCCTTGTCCCAGCACAGCCGTCAGTTGTCTATAACCCTATCTTTGGAACGCAAGCAGAAATACCCAGCCAACGCCCCACAGGCCACAGTCCTAAATTCTAATATTTCTCTTCTGCTAGAAATGCTGCCTTTTAGGCTCGTTGAGACGGAAGTTTTACGCAACCTGATGGTGGCAGCTGTCCCAAGGTACTCGGTCCCCAGTCGCCACTATTTCTCCCGGTGTGCCGTACCGGCATTACACCAGCATGTGTCCCACAACATTAATCGTGCCCTCAACAATGCTGTTACAGGGAAAGTCCACCTAACCACGGACACATGGACAAGTGCTTGTGGGCAGGGACGGTACATCTCACTGACCGCACACTGGGTTAACATAGTGGAAGCCGGGACCCAGTCGGACCTTGGGATGTAAAACATCCTTTCCACGCTGAGGATTGCTGGCCCTACGTCAATCAGTCTACAGCTCCTGCACCTCCTCTTCCTCCTCTCTTCATCCTCCATCTCTGAAATCAACACATCAGTCAGAAGCTGGAAGCCAAGCGGCAACAGGCTGTGCTGAAGCTAATCTGCATAGGTGACAAAACGCACAATGCAGAAGAGTTGTGGACAGTGCTGAAAGAGCAGTCAGATGTTTGGATAACATCGCTGAACCGCAAGGCATGGTCATGTGTGACCATGGCCGTAACCTGGTGGCGGCTCTGAGGCAAGGTGAGCTCACACACGTACCTTGCTAGGCCCATGTGCTTAACCTCGTGGTTTAATGTTTTCTGAAAAGCTACCCGAGCTGCCGGATCTGCTAGTGAAAGTACACAGTCTGCCAGCAAATTTTAGAAAGTCAGCTACAGCTTCAGCCGCTTCAGCTACAGCTTCACACCAGCTGGTGTCTGATGTCCCCACGCGCTGGAGCTCTATGCTGCATATGTTGGAAAGAATTTTTGAGCAGAAGAGGGCAGTTGTTGACTACCAACATCAACAAGGCCATCAATATTCAGTTCAGACTCCACACATAAGACCTCAGGAGTGGACATGGATATCCGACATATGTACATCCTCCAAAACTTTGAGGACTGCACCAAGATGGTGAGCGGCGATGACGCCATAATTAGCGTCATATCCCGCTTCTCAGCATTCTGAAAACCTCTCTGCTCACAATTAAAGAGGATGCATTGCATACAGGGGGATTACACTCAGCCCGGCCTCTATTTTTAAAAAAGGTACCCCCATTGGGGAATTGTTTGGCAGCTCATGCACTGCATTACAAGTCTCAGAGACCCACACCAATACATTGGGTCTACTTCTTAACTCTGTATCCTGCAATGTCTCTTCTTTAACTGCCACTAGATCACCAGGGTGAACCTGCTTTGTACTGTTATAGGCCGGTGAAGTTTGGGCAAGAGGGGCTGTGATGGCAATAGTTTATTTTTAAAAAGGTACCCCCCATTGGTGAAACCACATTAAAATACTGTATACCGAATGCATTCAGACAATCACATAGCTGCATTTCTTGTAATATATAGTATATAAGGGGCGCTCACTGTCAATGCAGAGTGGTGGTCTGAAGGAAAAAATCACGTAGACTTTAAACAAGAACATTCGGCACTGAGATGAGAACAATTTATTGTTCAATTTTCAGAAGTGAAAAAGAGAGGCAAAAACGTCCACCAAATACAAAGAAATAAGCAAAACGTTGGTATATACAGACATACTTCAGCCGCAACGTTTCGGCAACAAAATGCCTTTTTCAAGCCAAATCTGTCATAAAATATATACAAAGACAGTAGATATTAGAAAAAACATTACAAACACCCGAAAATGATGACATTGTTCAAGTGACACACATAAAACAGGTGCTATACAACACCGAAACAAAACACAATATAATTACTAGAGCTAATCGACAGATCACTGGAGTTATGGACCAGGTGTCAAATGCTGGATATGACCAGTATAATAAGATATACATGACCATGGCGCTACAAAGTGCCACAATTGAACATTTAGTAAACTTGAATCAAATATGTAGGTGCATGAACAGAAAAAAATGCACAAAGAAAAAATACTGTACAGAGGCAAAAAACAAAAGGGCACAGAGATAGGGGGAAAAAATATGTATATGTATATATATATATATATATATATATATATATTTATTTTTTTTTTTTTTTCGATTGACCGGGGACCCATGGTATAGATTTGAGAGAGGTTGAAGAAAAAGGAAAAAAGAGGAAAGAAAAAAGGCAAAAGGGGGAGACAAAGAAAGAAACCACAAAGGGAAACATAAAGGGAAGGGGGAACACCTATAGGAGCGCCAAAGGAGGTGCACAAAGAGGGCAGCTACAATATTTGTTGCAAAGTTGAAATACCTGTTCAGGAAGATATTGCGGAGTGGGAACCACCATGGCTGTGAAGCCTAAAACGAATGCTTATATTAGTAAAACGCATGTGACTGCGTGAATAAACGGCAGGGCTAAAGGAAATAAAAGGGGAGCCCACAAGGGAAGAATAGCCCAGAACATGCCCGCTAGTGGGAAGGTGGCTGGTAATGTTTCAAAAAAAAAAAAATCTGTACCTGTAAGGTATCTGCACACCAGCGCAGCAGTGGACGGCTGGGGACCTTCTGCGGGCATCACATGTGGACGACGCTGTGCCTAGCATCTGTTATTTAAGTAAGAGGACGGCGGGAAGCTATCAGAACTTCCGGTTTATGAGCTGGGGTCGCGGGACGGAGTGCGCCTGCGCAAACCTGCGGTCAGTGAATATGTGGAAAGAAGTGTGTCCAGCGCTTGCGCAATATGTGGGAAAAGTGGCTCATGGCGATGTAGTAGTAATCAGGGGGAGGTAAAGAAAGGAGAAAAGAGAACTAAAGTGTGTGCAATGCGGGGAATAAGAATGGGCAAAGTAAGGGGACAAAATATAGGAAGAGCAGGATATAGTAGGAAAAAGTAAACTGGAGATAATAAATAATATATAATATATAAAATATATAAGATATAAAAAAAGAAAATAATGTAGAACAACAGAGTTTAAAAGGAAAAAGAACAAAGGGATTTCTGGTGGACAGAACAAAAATTGAGAAATAAAAAATAATGAAAAATAAAAATAAAGATAAATATAAATAAATATCAAAAATATATACACTATGTTCCAAATTATTATGCAAATGACATTTTTCTCTGATTTTCCTAAATGGTCAGTCCAAATGACAATCAGTCTAATAAAAGTCATCACCCGATAGAGCATACATCAAATTTTATTGAAGAAACCTCCCAATGATAACAGTATAATCTCCAAAATGAATAAAACCTCAAAATGCACTGTTCCAAATTATTAGGCACAGTAGAATTTCTAAACATTTGATATGTTTTAAAGAACTGAAAATGCTCATTTGTGGAATTTGCAGCATTAGGAGGTCACATTCACTGAACAAAAAAGTTATTTAACTCCAAAACCTCATAACAGGCCAAGTTACATGTTACCATAGGAACCCTTCTTTGATATCACCTTCACAATTCTTGCATCCATCGAACTTGGGAGTTTTTGGAGAGTTTCTGCTTGTATTTCTTTGCTTGAAGTCAGAATAGCCTCCCAGACCAGCTGTTGTGATGTGAACTCCCTCCCACCCTCATAGATCTTTAGCTTGATGATAATCCAAAGGTTCTCGATAGGTTTGAGGTCAGGGGAAGATGGTGGCCACACCATGAGTTTATCTCCCTTTATGCCCATAGCAGCCAATGACTCAGAGGGATTCTTTGCAGCATGAGATGGGGCATTGTCATGCATGAAGATGCTTCTGCTCCTGAAGGCATGTTTCTGCTTTTTATACCATCGAGGAAAGTTGTCAGTCAGAAACTCTAAACACTTTGCAGAGGTCATTTTCACACCTTCAGGAACCTTAAAGGGCCCAGCTGTTCCGGACCAAAACATGACTCCTCAACCTCCTTGCTGACGTCGCAGACTTGTTGGGACATAATGGCCATCAACCAACCATCCACTACCCCTTCCATCTGGACCATCCAGGGTTGCTCGACACTCATCAGTAAACAAGACTGCTTGAAAAATAGTCTTCATGTATGTCTGGGCCCACTGCAACCATTTCTGCAAAGCAGCCTTTGAAGGATCCTACACCTTGAGGTTTGAGGGACTCCAGAGGCACCAGCAACTTCAAATAACTTTTTGCTGCTTTGTAATGGTATTTTGGCAGCTGCTCTCTTAATTCAATGAATTTGTCTGGCAGAAACCTTCCTCAATATGCCTTTATCTGCATGAACTCTGTTTCAGTCATAAATCTCTTCATAGTATGATGATCACTCCTAAGTTTTTGTGAAATATCTAATGTTTTCATACCTTGTCCAAGGCATTGCACTATTTAACAATTTTCAGCAGCAGAGAGATCCTTTTTATTTCCCATATTGCTTGAAACCTGTGGCCTGCTTAATAATGTGGAACATCATTTTTAACTAGTTTTCCTTTAATTAGAATCACCTGGAAAACTAAATATCACATGTGTTTAAGATTGATTTCAGTTATCCATTGAGCCCTGAGACACAATACCATCCATGAGTTTATTTGAAAAACAAAACGATTAAATCTTTATGACACTTAAATCCAATTTGCATAATAATTTGGAACACAGTGTATGTGTATAGAAAAATAGGGAGGAAAAGAAGAAAAAATTAAAAAGTCATGTGTAGATAAAGGGAAAGAAAGAGAAGAAATAAAAATAAAAATGAATAAATAAATATATAAATACGTAAATATAAACTGTAGGCAAAAGCAAACCTGAAGGGTAAGAATGGAAAAGCAATCCAACAGCGAGCAATAGTAGTGTATCAGAGCTACCACTCGTCAAACTCAATCTGACAGGTGCCCCGCCCCTATCAAGATGTATCAAAAGAGTGTAACCCCTTCCCCTCCCTGTCAGCCAGCTGTCCCTCCTTGTCTGGCTGTCAGCTTTTGATACACTTTGATATAGTTTGATACAGTGCTTATTATCCCAGTATTGTTTTTATATTAGATTTTGATAATATCCTATTAGATGGGCCAGTTATATAATTATATCCTGTTAGATGGCCCAGTTATATAATTATATCCTAGGATTCTCATTTTACACGCGATTTAAGGCTTCTTTTTGTAATATGAATTTTAGAAGGTGCAATTAACATATCCCACAATTTCAGCGATCTCTTGATTTTTTATCAGAGTCGGTATTCACATATAATAATAATAATAATTAGTCATGTGGATTTAGATTTATTTAAATTCACAGGTGGGGTGTATGTACACATGCATGATTTAGTTTAAAAGCATATAGTTCAGCGATAATGTCAGGAGTTGACAGGCATTTATCAATCTTTCATACGTATCACAGAAAGATTTTAGTTTGATCTGTGCGAGTTTGATATGGACGTACTGAGCAGACATGGCAATAAAGAAGAGTTACCAACATTTAGTGTTATCCCCTTGTATGTCGTGTTTCTTTTATAACAGCCTCACTATATGGGCACATTATCTCATTTACACAGAGCCCTTATCTATTCATTACTTAACTACAAACAGCTGTAGCCCTGCAAGAGCTGCGAGATTAACACAAACAGTTGTTTGTGGCTTCTGTAATATCTCAATGCCACATCACTCTAACACTGGGCATTATATGAGAATTACACTATCATACAGCTAACTATCACTCTAACACTGGTCATTATCTGTACAGGGTGGGGCGTTATCACATTCTAGCTAGCTAAGTGAGTTGATTGAGTCTGATACTATAACTGCTGACAGTTGCTAAAATAGAGTTTCTGTAACAGAAACTAGTGACCATTAACTAGATGCACTTGATACAGTGCTTATTATCCCAGTATTGTTTTTATATTAGATTTTCATATGTAGTTGTTGTGTGACTGCATTCTGTAATCAGGGGGCAGTGTGTTTATTACCAATGGTATGTCGTGTTTCTTTTATAACAACAGCCTCATTATATGGGCACAATATCTCATTTACACGGAGCCCTTATCTATTCCTTACTTAACTACAAACAGCTGTAGCCCTGCAAGAGCTGCGAGATTAACACAAACAGTTGTTTGTGGCTTCTGTAATATCTCATTGCCACATCACTCTAACACTGGGCATTATATGAGAATTACACTATCATACAGCTAACATTACAGTCTGATACATACTTTAATAAATGCTTTTAAAACTCATACAATGGCTGTCATTTTTCATAATATTGAGAATTATACTATCATGCAATGTTGAGAATTAGCTAACATTAACATTGCAGAGTGTCACTGTGGTTAGCTGGCCACATTGCTGTATGACTCTAAGGCTGCCGTCACACTTTCAGTATTTGGTCAGTATTTTACATCAGTATTTGTAAGCCAAAACCAGGAGTGGAACAAATAGAGGAAAAGTGTAATAGAAACATATGCACCACTTCTGTATTTATCACCCACTCCTGGTTTTGACTTACAAATACTGATGTAAAATACTGACCAAATACTGCTAGTGTGATGGCAGGCTAACACTGGTCATTATCTGTACAGGGTGGGGCGTTATCACATTCTAGCTAGCTAAGTGAGCTGATTGAGTCTGATATTATAACTGCTGACAGTTGCTAAATGCTAGAGTTTCTATAACAGAAATTAGTGACCATTAACTAGATGCTGGCAGATGTTAACTAGCAGTGTGAAGCTGATACACAAGAACATTTTTGATTAAATTGATAAAGCGATAATGTCAGGTGTTGGACATGCATTTATCAGTCTTTCATTCGTATCACTGTGTTGATCCTTTTCAGCTCATCACCCTGGCCTCGGTGTGTATGGCAATGTACCTGGTTTATAACACATTCTCACAGGGATATTATGTATATTTGTGTTTTGGATCATTATTTGATACTGTAATTCTCATTTTATATGAGATTTATAACACATTCTCATTTTTATATGAGTTTTATAACACACTCTCACGGGGATATTATGTATATTTGTGTTTTGGATCATTACTTGATACTGTAATTCTCATTTTATATGAGATTTATTACACATTCTCATTTTTATATGAGTTTTATAACACACTGTCACGGGGACATTATGTATATTTGTGTTTTGCATCATTATTTGATACTGTAATTCTCATTTTATATGAGATTTATAACACATTCTCATTTTTATATGAGTTTTATAACACATTCTCAAGGGAATATTATGTATATTTTGTGTTTTGCATCATTATTTGATACTGTAATTCTCATTTTATATGGGATTTATAACACATTCTCATTTTTATATGAGTTTTATAACACATTCTCACGGGGATATTATGTATATTTTGTGTTTTTCATCATTATTTGATACTGTAGTTCTCATTTTATATGAGATTTGTAACACATTCTCATTTTTATATGAGTTTTATAACACATTCTCACGGGTATATTATGTATATTTTGTGTTTTGCACCATTACTGGATACTGTAGTTCTCATTTTATATGAGATTTATAACACATTCTCATTTTTATATGAGTTTTATAACACATCACATGCATTTTACGGGCATATTATGTTTATTCTGTGTTTTTTGCAGCATTATTTGTTTCAAATTTACAAATCTAAAATAGTCTGTATGTATATGCGTGTTGAAATTGCGGGGCGGCCTTTGATGATGATAAAAATGCTGTAAAACGTCTGAACGATCTACGACATTTCATTATTAGTTAATTTTTCAACCAATAGCCAACCAAGCTTAGCCATGTGGACTTAGATTTATTTAAATTCACAGGTGGAGTGTATGTACACATGCATGATTTAGTTTAAAAGCATATAGTTCAGCGATAATGTCAGGAGTTGGACAGGCATTTATCAGTCTTTCATACGTATCACAGAAAGATTTTAGTTTGATCTGTGCGAGTTTGATATGGACGTACTGAGCAGACATGGCAATAAAGATTTTGATGTGTTCATCATTCCACACAGGGCTCCCCGTGTAAGATGAATGTTCAGCAACAGGCTGTTTTTTACTTACGCTGCGCCGCGACACTGAGCGTTTCTTTAGAGGTAGTACATTGTCAAAATCGCTGGAAGATCCTGCAAGAGCAGAATCTGCAGATTGTACAGCTTGACACACCCGTATATTGAACGGAACTGTGGGTGAGCACATACCCTCGGAGAGCTGTTCAATTTCTCTGTTTTCAGAAGTAACTTGTGGGGTGCTGACTGTGCTATTGGCCTCCGGAGTTATACAGGGACTGGCGATCTGCGATGCAAATCGCTTTCTTGAAACATTCTTAGATTTTTGACGTGAAATCTTGGGGCTTGGATTCCCTGAGTGTTTGGGTGCCGCGTAGCTTTCTTCACGATCTACAACACAGATGGGCAAAAGAGGCGTTGTTCTCACAGACGCATTAGCTCTTTGTGGGGGATTCTGCGCAGATCCGTAATTACACCGTTGCATATCTCGTGGTTGAAGATCCGGTGTATCTAAAAGAAAAGATGCAAGTGTCTGTTACTCGCGAAATCGGTGTAAAATTGGAAAAGCTACACGCCGACACTTATCTATGATCCTGCGTAATATTTGAAAATTTACCAGCGACAGTTATCCATGAAATCATTGTAACCATATCTGCATAAATACAGTATAGAGCAGACCAGATATATACTTACAAGCATGAACCAGGAATTGCACCTCCGCAGCTCCTGGTTTAATGGACCGCGCATTGTTCAAACTCGGCAAGACGGGGATATTCTCTTTTTCAAATTGAATTTTTCTGACAGCTAGTTTCGCAGGTGTAAATAAAATTATTAGTTAACACAGAAGTGATTTTCTACACAAAAGTGAGAACCGTATGTATTTCAAGTGAACCGTTACCTTTTCTTTTCTTGAGACACCTGCTTAACGAATTTCCACAGCTTTTAGGCGCTGCGGGTAGCGGCGAAATTACAGTGTTATTGACATCTATGATCTCGACGTCTGAATCCAGATTGTCACATGGTTCTGGAACACACCAGTTTTCTGGCATATAGAACGATGGATACGTGTCAGTATCTGTATGAGAAATTGCACTTAGTTCGTGTTTACATACAAAGGATTAAAGCAGCTGATACAGTATAATATAGCTTTACGGTATAACCCGTGTTTATGGTGTATTTGTGTTATTAATTTAACCGTATATTTATTATGACATAATTTGTGTAATACAATAGTTAATAGCTGTTAATACATCCTAACTACCGTATTCATCGCTTGAGGTATTTAACCGTGTATAAAATGTGTTTGTCTGTGGTGTGGAATTAATATAGCAAGACTTATTCCGTATTACCTATGTTTTACATAGTATAAACATATTTATGCAGTAGTCGTAAATTTAGACCTCTCAGAAACTCAATTGAGTAAAATTTCAGTTTTTAATCCGGATATATCATGATTGAGTTAATACAAGCAATAATTGGCTGTATGGGCGTGTTCTGTGTGTTAACAGAAGGCGTGTGGAGGGACGAGGGCTGAACACGGCCAGAACTTATGGGCGGCGTTTTCTCTTTAAATACAGGCCAAGCAGTTTGACAAACAGAATCTTAAAGACAGTTTTTCTGCGCATCTGAACAGCTGCTCTGCTCTACTCTCTGAAAAAGTAAGTGTTTACTGATTTATTTGCTCCCTAATATTATTATTGTCTGTAGCGTATATTTTTGTAACATAGTTTTAAACTGTATTTATCGGCGGTATAGAAACAAAACGTTTCCCCTTTTTTTATTTAAGATGGAATCCCAATATCCCTGAGATCAATACAGTCCCCTTCTTACAAGCACACCATTAGGTATTATACTGAATATAATGTACAGAGTATTGGCTCATTCTGATTAAGTCATTATATTATACTAGAAGGCAGCCCGATTCTAAAGAATCGGGAGTCTAGAATCCATATATACTTTATTTATTCAAATGTAAGAATAATACAATTAATAAATAATAGTAAGAAAGAACAAAAAATGGCTGCACTCACCAGCTCTTGACAATTCTTGACAGTACGGCACATTTCTGATTGGTCGCTCGCGGCAGGCGGCAACCAATCAGAAAAGTGCCGCGCACCACGAAGGCATATATCTTTGTCCACCCTGAGCGGGTGTAGGACGCTGGTGACGTCACTTATCTCCGGACATTATCTCCGGACAAAGCCACGGAAGTTGGCACAAATTGCCGGAAGTAGTATTCTAGGCAATTATATATTAGATTTGAATGTTATCAGTGTTTACCTTTGAACGTTTATATTGTATTTTCCTGTCACCAGCCATGTGTACGATTATCGGCCGAAAGCCTCTCTGGAACCAATAATCACCCCATGTAAAGGTATCTTTATAAGTTAAAGATTCAGAATACTATGACTTTTATCATATCCTGAACAGTCAAGTTTTTTATGAACCGTTAAGGTTTTCTGGTTGAAGTAAAAAAAACTCTGAGTGTTTACAGTTTGAAACCATAAAATGTTGAAAAATTATGTCATTCTTGAGTATATCACTCAATGGTGCTCATAAACGTGTCAAATTTGATCTATAATATACTTTAATATACGTTACTTTAATCTTTAATATACTTAAGAACAGGGCCCCAGACATCACACAGGGGGTCTGAAACACCGCACAGTGGTCCAAAATATCGCTGTGCTCTGCCTGGGGCCCCATATGCTGCCTGGGGCCCCTGTGCTCTGCCTGGGGCCCCATATGCTGCCTGGGGCCCCTGTGCTCTGCCTGGGGCCCCTGTGCTCTGCCTGGGGCCCCATGTTCTGCCTGGGGCCCCTGTGCTCTGCCTGGGGCCACTGTGCTCTGCCTGGGGCCCCATATGCTGCCTGGGGCCACTGTGCTCTGCCTGGGGCCCCATATGCTGCCTGGGGCCCCTGTGCTCTGCCTGGGGCCCCATAGGCTGCCTGGGGCCCCTGTGCTCTGCCTGGGGCCCCTGTGCTCTGCCTGGGGCCCCTGTGCTCTGCCTGGGGCCCCATGTTCTGCCTGGGGCCTCTGTGCTCTGCCTGGGGCCACTGTGCTCTGCCTGGGGCCCCATATGCTGCCTGGGGCCCCTGTGCTCTGCCTGGGGCCCCATATGCTGCCTGGGGCCCCTGTGCTCTGCCTGAGGCCCCTGTGCTCTGCCTGGGGCTCCATATGCTGCCTGGGGCCCCTGTGCTCTGCCTGGGGCCCCATGTTCTGCCTGGGGCCCCTGTGCTCTGCCTGGGGCCACTGTGCTCTGCCTGGGGCCCCATATGCTGCCTGGGGCCCCTGTGCTCTGCCTGGGGCCCCATATGCTGCCTGGGGCCCCTGTGCTCTGCCTGGGGCCCCATAGGCTGCCTGGGGCCCCTGTGCTCTACCTGGGACCACTGTGCTCTGCCTGGGGCCCCATATGCTGCCTGGGGCCCCTGTGCTCTGCCTGGGGCCCCTGTGCTCTGCCTGGGGCCCCATGTTCTGCCTGGGGCCACTGTGCTCTGCCTGGGGCCCCATAGGCTGCCTGGGGCCCCTGTGCTCTGCCTGGGACCACTGTGCTCTGCCTGGGGCCCCATATGCTGCCTGGGGCCCCTGTGCTCTGCCTGGGGCCACTGTGCTCTGCCTGGGGCCCCATATGCTGCCTGGGGCCCCTGTGCTCTGCCTGGGGCCCCTGTGCTCTGCCTGGGGCCCCATGTTCTGCCTGGGGCCCCTGTGCTCTGCCTGGGGCCACTGTGCTCTGCCTGGGGCCCCATGTTCTGCCTGGGGCCACTGTGCTCTGCCTGGGGCCCCATAAGCTGCCTGGGGCCCCTGTGCTCTGCCTGGGACCACTGTGCTCTGCCTGGGGCCCCATATGCTGCCTGGGGCCCCTGTGCTCTGCCTGGGGCCACTGTGCTCTGCCTGGGGCCCCATATGCTGCCTGGGGCCACTGTGCTCTGCCTGAGGCCCCATATGCTGCCTGGGGCCCCTGTGCTCTGCCTGGGGCCCCATAGGCTGCCTGGGGCCCCTGTGCTCTGCCTGGGGCCCCTGTGCTCTGCCTGGGGCCCCTGTGCTCTGCCTGGGGCCCCATGTTCTGCCTGGGGCCTCTGTGCTCTGCCTGGGGCCACTGCTCTGCCTGGGGCCCCATATGCTGCCTGGGGCCCCTGTGCTCTGCCTGGGGCCCCATATGCTGCCTTGGGCCCCTGTGCTCTGCCTGAGGCCCCTGTGCTCTGCCTGGGGCCCCATGTTCTGCCTGGGGCCCCTGTGCTCTGCCTGGGGCCACTGTGCTCTGCCTGGGGCCCCATATGCTGCCTGGGGCCCCTGTGCTCTGCCTGGGGCCCCATATGCTGCCTGGGGCCCCTGTGCTCTGCCTGAGGCCCCTGTGCTCTGCCTGGGGCCCCATATGCTGCCTGGGGCCCCTGTGCTCTGCCTGGGGCCACTGTGCTCTGCCTGGGGCCCCATAGGCTGCCTGGGGCCCCTGTGCTCTGCCTGGGACCACTGTGCTCTGCCTGGGGCCCCATATGCTGCCTGGGGCCCCTGTGCTCTGCCTGGGGCCACTGTGCTCTGCCTGGGGCCCCATATGCTGCCTGGGGCCCCTGTGCTCTGCCTGGGTGTAGGACACTGGTGACGTCACTTATCTCCGGACATTAGCTCCGGACATTAGCTCCGGACATTATCACCGGACATTATCTCCGGACATTATCTCCAGACAAAGCCACGGAAGTTGGCACAAATTGCAGGAAGTAGTATTCTAGGCAATTATATATTAGATGGGCATTTCCTGAAGGAAATACATGGTGCTTGAACAGCGCTACCAGCTTTACAGCAGCACTTTTCACACACGGGACTGGGGGGCGCGCTCTCCTTTGCACCCGGGGCCAGGGGCGCGCTTACTTTTGCACCCGGGGGCGCACTTACTTTTGCACCCGGAGGCGCACTTACTTTTGCACCCGGGGGCGCACTTACTTTTGCACCCGGGGGCGCACTTACTTTTGCACCCGGGGCGCACTTACTTTTGCACCCGGGGGCGCACTTACTTTTGCACCCGGGGGCGCAATTACTTTTGGGGCCACACTTACTTTTGGTGGGCGGGGCTCCTCGGCCTCCGATTTGGTTGGTGGGGCCCCTCGTCCTCCGATTTGGTGGGTGGGGACCCTCGGCCTCCGATTTGGTGGGCGGGGACCGGCCTCCGATTTGGTGGGCGGGGACCCTCGGCCTCCGATTTGGTGGGCGGGGACCCTCGGCCTCCAATTTGGTGGGCGGGGACCCTCGACCTCCGATTTGGTGGGCGGGGCCCCTCGGCCTCCGATTTGGTGGGCGGGGACCCTCGGCCTCCGATTTGGTGGGCGGGGACCCTCGGCCTCCGATTTGGTGGGCGGGGACCCTCGGCCTCCGATTTGGTGGGCGGGGCCCCTCGGCCTCCGATTTGGTGGGCGGGGACCCTCGGCCTCCGATTTGGTGGGCGGGGACCCTCGGCCTCCGATTTGGTGGGCGGGGACCCTCGGCCTCCGGTTTGGTGGGCGGGGACCCTCGGCCTCCGATGTGGTGGTCGGGGCCCCTCAGCCTCCGCTTTGGTGGGCGGGGCCGGGCCCCTCGGCCTCCGCTTTGGTGGGCGGGGCCGCTCGGCCTTCGATTTGGTGGGCGGGGCTCCTCGGCCTCCGATTTGGTTGGCGGGGCCCCTCGGCCTCCGATTTGGTGTGTGCTCTGCCTGGGGCCACTGTGCTCTGCCTGGGGCCCCATATGCTGCCTGGGGCCCCTGTGCTCTGCCTGGGGCCCCATATGCTGCCTGGGGCCCCTGTGCTCTGCCTGGGGCCCCTGTGCTCTGCCTGGGGCCCCATGTTCTGCCTGGGGCCCCTGTGCTCTGCCTGGGGCCACTGTGCTCTGCCTGGGTGTAGGACACTGGTGACGTCACTTATCTCCGGACATTAGCTCCGGACAATAGCTCCGGACAATAGCCCCGGACAATAGCTCCGGACAAAGCCACGGAAGTTGGCACAAATTGCAGGAAGTAGTATTCTAGGCAATTATATATTAGAAGTAATTTATATTAATTATATATTCTTTAATTCTTTCTTATTTAAGAGGAGTGTATGTCTCCCGATTATCGCAATAATTTAATCACGCAGAATTATGAACTCTTTGAATCAGTAGCTGCGGAACCATTAGAAGATAATGAACCTGCTCTTCACAGGTAATTAGATTCTCCTTTCTGCATTTAGATAGAGAAAAATGTCATTGTAATACGGTACCAAGATATTTATCTTTCCTGTATCACATGTAAGAAAGCTATATATATATATATATATATATATATATATATATATATATATACACTCACCGGCCACTTTATTAGGTACACCATGCTAGTAACGGGTTGGACCCCCTTTTGCCTTCAGAACTGCCTCAATTCTTCGTGGCATAGATTCAACAAGGTGCTGGAAGCATTCCTCAGAGATTTTGGTCCATATTGACATGATGGCATCACACAGTTGCCGCAAATTTGTCGGCTGCACATCCCAAAGATGCTCCATACAAGGCAGGATGGATCCATGCTTTCATGTTGTTTACGCCAAATTCTGACCCTACCATCCGAATGTCGCAGCAGAAATCGAGACTCATCAGACCAAGCAACATTATTCCAATCTTCTACTGTCCAATTTCGATGAGCTTGTACAAATTGTAGCCTCAGTTTCCTGTTCTTAGCTGAAAGGAGTGGTACCCGGTGTGGTCTTCTGCTGCTGTAGCCCATCTGCCTCAAAGTTCGACGCACTGTGCGTTCAGAGATGCTCTTAGGCCTACCTTGGTTGTAACGGGTGGCGATTTGAGTCACTGTTGCCTTTCTATCAGCTCGAACCAGTCTGCCCATTCTCCTCTGACCTCTGGCATCAACAAGGCATTTCCGCCCACAGAAATGCCGCTCACTGGATTTTTTTTCTTTTTCGGACCATTCTCTGTAAACCCTAGAGATGGTTGTGCGTGAAAATCCCAGTAGATCAGCAGTTTCTGAAATACTCAGACCAGCCCTTCTGGCACCAACAACCATGCCACGTTCAAAGGCACTCAAATCACCTTTCTTCCCCATACTGATGCTCGGTTTGAACTGCAGGAGATTGTCTTGACCATGTCTACATGCCTAAATGCACTGAGTTGCCGCCATGTGATTGGCTGATTAGAAATTAAGTGTTAACAAGAAGTTGGACAGGTGTACCTAATAAAGTGGCCGGTGAGTGTATATATATATATATATATATATATATATATATATAAATACATTATCTATGCTAATTCCACACCACAGACAAACACATTTTATACACGGTTAAATACCTCAAGCGATGAATACGGTAGTTAGGATGTATTAACAGCTATTAACTATTGTATTACACAAATTATGTCATAATCAATGTACGGTTAAATTAATAAAACAAATATACAATACAGATACTGACACGTATCCATCGGTCTATATGCCGGAAAACTGGTGTGTTCCAGAACCATGTGACAATCTGGATTCAGACGTCGAGATCATAGATGTCAAGAACACTGTAATTTCCCCACTACCCGCAGCACCTAAAAGCCGTGGAAATTCGTTAAGCAGGTGTCTCAAGAAAAGAAAAGGTAACGGTTCACTTGAAATACATACGGTTCTCACTTTTGTGTAGAAAATCACTTCTGTGTAACTAATAATTTTATTTACACCTGCGAAACTAGCTGTCAGAAAAATTCAATTTGAAAAAGAGCATATCCCTGTCTCGCCGAGTTTGAACAATGCACGGTCCATTAAACCAGGAGCTGCGGAGGTGCAATTCCCGGTTCATGCTTGTAAGTATATATCTGGTCTGCTCTATACTGTATTTATGCAGATATGGTTACAATGATTTCATGGATAACTGTCGCCGGTAAGTTTTCAAATATTACGCAGGATCATAGATAAGTGTCGGCGTGTAGCTTTTCCAATTTTACACCAATTTCGCAAGTAACAGACACATGCATCTTTTCTTTTAGATACGCCGGATCTTCAACCACGAGATTTGCAGCGGTGTAATTACGGATCTGCGCAGAATCAGCCACAAAGAGCTAATGCGTCTGTGAGAACAACGCCTCTTTCGCCCATCTGTGTTGTAGATCGTGAGGAAAGCTACGCGGCACCCAAACACTCAGGGAATCCAAGCCCCAAGATTTCACGTCAAAAATCTAAGAATGTTTCAAGAAAGCGATTTGCATTGCAGATCGCCAGTCCCTGTATAACTCCGGAGGCCAATAGCACAGTCAGTACCCCACAAGTTACTTCTGAAAACAGAGAAATTGAACAGCTCTCCGAGGGTATGTGCTCACCCACAGTTCCGTTCAATATACGGGTGTGTCAAGCTGTACAATCTGCAGATTCTGCTCTTGCAGGATCTTCCAGTGATTTTGACAAAGTACTACCTCTAAAGAAACGCTCAGTGTCGCGGCGCCGCGTAAGTAAAAAACAGCCTGTTGCTAAACATTCATTTTACACGGGGAGCCCTGTGTGGAATGATGAACACATCAAAATCTTTATTGCCATGTCTGCTCAGTACGTCCATATCAAACTCGCACAGATCAAACTAAAATCTTTCTGTGATACGTATGAAAGACTGATAAATGCCTGTCCAACTCCTGACATTATCGCTGATCTATATGCTTTTAAACTAAATCATGCATGTGTACATACACTCCACCTGTGAATTTAAATAAATCTAAGTCCACATGGCTAAGCTTGGTTGGCTATTGGTTGAAAAATTAACTAATAATGAAATGTCGTAGATCGTTCAGACGTTTTACAGCATTTTTATCATCATCAAAGGCCGCCCCGCAATTTCAACACGCATATACATACAGACTATTTTAGATTTGTAAATTTGAAACAAATAATGCTGCAAAAAACACAGAATAAACATAATATGCCCGTAAAATGCATGTGATGTGTTATAAAACTCATATAAAAATGAGAATGTGTTATAAAACTCATATAAAAATGAGAATGTGTTACAAATCTCATATAAAATGAGAAGTACAGTATCAAATAATGATGCAAAACACAAAATATACATAATATCCCCGTGAGAATGTGTTATAAATCTCATATAAAAATGAGAATGTGTTATAACTCTCATATAAAATGAGAATTACAGTATCAAATAATGATGCAAAACACAAAATATACATAATATCCCCGTGAGAATGTGTTATAAATCTCATATAAAAATGAGAATGTGTTATAACTCTCATATAAAATGAGAATTACAGTATCAAATAATGATGCAAAACACAAAATATACATAATATCCCCGTGAGAATGTGTTATAAACCAGGTACATTGCCATACACACCGAGGCCAGGGTGATGAGCTGAAAGGATCAACACAGTGATACGAATGAAAGACTGATAAATGCATGTCCAACACCTGACATTATCGCTTTATCAATTTAATCAAAAATGTTCTTGTCTATCAGCTTCACACTGCTAGTTAACATCGGCCAGCATCTAGTTAATGGTCACTAGTTTCTGTTATAGAAACTCTAGCATTTAGCAACTGTCAGCAGTTATAGTATCAGACTCAATCAGCTCACTTAGCTAGCTAGAATGTGATAACGCCCCACCCTGTACAGATAATGACCAGTGTTAGAGTGATACAGCAATGTGGCCAGCTAACCACAGTGACACTCTGCAATGTTAATGTTAGCTAATTCTCAACATTGCATGATAGTATAATTCTCAATATTATGAAAAATGACAGCCATTGTATGAGTTTTAAAAGCATTTATTAAAGTATGTATCAGACTGTAATGTTAGCTGTATGATAGTGTAATTCTCATATAATGCCCAGTGTTATGTGGCAATGAGATATTACAGAAGCCACAAACAACTGTTTGTGTTAATCTCGCAGCTCTTGCAGGGCTACAGCTGTTTGTAGTTAAGTAAGGAATAGATAAGGGCTCTGTGTAAATGAGATATTGTGCCCATATAATGAGGCTGTTGTTATAAAAGAAACACGACATACCATTGGTAATAAACACACTGCCCCTGATTTCAGAATGCAGTCACACAACAACTACATATGAAAATCTAATATAAAAACAATACTGGGATAATAAGCACTGTATCAAACGCATCTAGTTAATGGTCACTAGTTTCTGTTACAGAAACTCTATTTTAGCAACTGTCAGCAGTTATAGTATCAGACTCAATCAACTCACTTAGCTAGCTAGAATGTGATAACGCCCCACCCTGTACAGATAATGACCAGTGTTAAGGTACCTTCACACGAAACGACATCGCTAGCGATCCGTGACGTTGCAGCGTCCTCGCTAGCGATATCGTTTCGTTTGACACGCAGCAGCGATCAGGATCCTGCTGTGATGTTGCTGGTCGCTGAATAAAGTCCAGAACTTTATTTGGTCGTCCGATCGCTGTGTATCGTTGTGTTTGAAAGCAAAAGCAACGATACCAGCGATGTTTTACACTGGTAACCAGGGTAAACATCGGGTTACCAAGCGCAGGGCCGCGCTTAGTAACCCGATGTTTACCCTGGTTACCAGCGTAAAAGTAAAAAAAACAAACAGTACATGCTCACCTGCGCCGTCCCCCAGCGTCTGCTTCCTGACACTTACTGAGCGCCGGCCCTAAAGTGAAAGTGAAAGCACAGCGGTGACGTCACCGCTGTGCTGTTAGGGCCGGAGCTCAGTCAGTGTCAGGAAGCAGACGCTGGGGGACGCACAGGTGAGCATGTACTGTTTGTTTTTTTTACTTTTACTCTGGTAACCAGGGTAAACATCGGGTTACTAAGCGCGGCCCTGCGCTTAGCAACCCGATGTTTACCCTGGTTACCCGGGGACCTCGGCATCGTTGGTCGCTGGAGAGCGGTCTGTGTGACAGCTCTCCAGCGATCAAACAGCGACGCTGCAGCGATCAGCATCGTTGTCGCTATCGCTGCAGCGTCGCTTCATGTGAAGGTACCTTTAGAGTGATAGTTAGCTGTATGATAGTGTAATTCTCATATAATGCCCAGTGTTAGGGTACCGTCACACAGTGCAATTTTGATCGCTACAACGGCACGATTCGTGACGTTCCAGCGATGCATTTACGATATCGCTGTGTCTGACACGCTACTGCGATCCGGATCCCCGCTGAGAATCGTACGTCGTAGCAGATCGTTTGAAACTTTCTTTCGTCGTCTAGTGTCCCGCTGTGGTGACATGATTGCATTGTGTGACACAGGTTGTATACGATGTGCGCACAGTAACCAACGGCTTCTACATCGCAAATACGTCATGAAATTATCGCTCCAGCGCCGTGTATTGCAACGTGTGACCGCAGTATACGACGCTGGAGCGATACTTATACGACGCTGCAACGTCACGAATCGTGCCGTCGTAGCGATGAAAATGGCACTGTGTGACGGTACCCTTAGAGTGATGTGGCATTGAGATATTACAGAAGCCACAAACAACTGTTTGTGTTAATCTCGCAGCTCTTGCAGGGCTACAGCTGTTTGTAGTTAAGTAATGAATAGATAAGGGCTCTGTGTAAATGAGATAATGTGCCCATATAGTGAGGCTGTTATAAAAGAAACACGACATACAAGGGGATAACACTAAATGTTGGTAACTCTCTTCTTTATTGCCATGTCTGCTCAGTACGTCCATATCAAACTCGCACAGATCAACCTAAAATCTTTCTGTGATACGTATGAAAGATTGATAAATGCCTGTCAACTCCTGACATTATCGCTGAACTATATGCTTTTAAACTAAATCATGCATGTGTACATACACCCCACCTGTGATTTAAATAAATCTAAATCCACATGACTAATTATTATTATTATTATATGTGAATACCGACTCTGATAAAAATCAAGAGATCGCTGAAATTGTGGGATATGTTAATTGCACCTTCTAAAATTCATATTACAAAAAGAAGCCTTAAATCGCGTGTAAAATGAGAATCCTAGGATATAATTATATAACTGGGCCATCTAACAGGATATAATTATATAACTGGCCCATCTAATAGGATATTATCAAAATCTAATATAAAAACAATACTGGGATAATAAGCACTGTATCAAACTATATCAAAGTGTATCAAAAGCTGACAGCCAGACAAGGAGGGACAGCTGGCTGACAGGGAGGGGAGGGGTTACACCCTTTTGATACATCTTAATAGGGGCGGAGCACCTGTCAGATTGAGTTTGACCAGTGGTAGCTCTGATACACTACTAGCAATGAAGCAAATGATGCCAAACAATGCCTATTGGAATAATAGGATTACAACCAAATATGGAAAACAAGAAATAAAGAAAAATGAAAGATAACCAAGTTAAAAAAAATGTGTAAAAATAAAAAATGAAATAAATAAAAAATCAAAAATTATAAAAGGAGGAAAATGAAACATTGCCATGAGGAATATGAAAAAAAAATAAAAAAAAATATATATATATATAAGATAATAAAAAATGAAAAACTAATTGAAGAAAAAAATAAATAAAATAAAAAATGGAAAAATAAGAACAAAAGATGAAATATGAAAAATAAAAACTAAAAAATTAAAAATAATGGGAATACAAAAAGGCATATTTCCTGATCTGTTGTCTATAAATCCTCATGGGTCCGCCGTTAGACATAAATGTAAAAAGGTAATAAAGGTAAGAGAAGAATAAGATGCATAATATATTAGAAGCCTCCTAATAAAGAACCTCGTACTCTCTATTGAGTCCCAGAGGGGACAGAGTCTGTAGTGTATGAATCCAGTAGGATTCACGCTGTTTCAACTGCTTGATTCTATTGCCACCCCACCTATTCGGTGGGACGTGATCTATCACCTGGTACTTCAGTTGAATATTGCACTAAATTTGAGGCTATCCTCAATAAATGCTCAATGGACATTATTGTACTCACTATTGATTTCTTACAGAAGGAGATTACAGAGCTGACCACCCGTATCGCAACAACAGAACAGCAACTGGTGAACACGTTCCCCGAGGACAAATACAAGGACTTCAAGTTTAAGTTGGACAAAACCATAAGGGAATTCCGCAATAATCTTCAGATAAGAAAGAATTAGAAATTCTTATGGGACACTGACGATTACCTACACAATCAAGTATACAGATGGCGCTCTACACAGGTTCCTACAGGCAGGGCCGGCGTCAGCACCCGGGCAAGTGCCGGGGCCCTGAGCAGGCAGGGGGCCAACTCGCCGTCGGGGACACTGGTGTGCTATAGTGCCGGCCCCCGCGAGTGGACCCCCCGCTTGCTCCGGGCCCCGGCACTTGCGATACTTACGTCTCCCGGTTCCAGCGCTGCAGCGTCTTTCATCCTCTGACTGTGACGTTCAGGTCAGAGGGCGCGATGACGTCACCAGTGCAC
Source organism: Ranitomeya variabilis (assembly GCF_051348905.1). Lineage (NCBI taxonomy): Eukaryota > Metazoa > Chordata > Amphibia > Anura > Dendrobatidae > Ranitomeya > Ranitomeya variabilis. Next base: position 219,844,629 of record NC_135237.1, read on the forward strand.
GCCCTCTGCCTGAGCAGTCGAAGCACAGAGAGCAGGAAGACGCAGACGGTGAGGAGTCCAGAGCAGAGCAGCATCAAGCAAAGAGAGGTATTTCATTTTTTTTTTAATATTTGGAGCAATATATGGGGACCATCAGAAGGGGCCCATATATGGAGCATTATATGGGGCTAATTCTATATGGAGAATCTTATGGGGCCAATAATATAGGGAGCATCTTATGAAGCCAATTCTATAGGGAGCATTATATGGGGCCAATTTAATATGGAGCAGTATATGGGGACAATTACATATGGAGCAGTATATGGGGCCAATCATATATGAAGCATCTTATGGGACTAATTATATATGGATAATTTTATATGGCCAATTATATATGGAGCATTATATGGGGCCCATTATACTGGAGCATCTTATGGGGCCAATTACTTTTGGAGCATTATATGGGACCCATTCTGTAAGGAGTATTATATGGGGCCCATTCTGTATGGAGCATCATATGGGGCCCATTCCGTATGGAGCAATATATGGGACTCAGTATACTGTATGGGGCCGATCATATACTGCATGGAGCATTATATGAGGCCCATTATATATGGAGCAATAGATGGGGCCCATCATATACTGTATGGAGAGTTATATGTGGCTCACTATATTGTATGGAGCATTATATGGGGTCAATTCCGTATGGAGCAATATATGCGTCTCATTCTGTATGGAGCACTCTGTGGTGCCCATTATACTGTATGGAGCATTATATAAGGCTCATTATTCTGTATGGAGCATAATATTGGGCTCATTATTCTGTTTGGAGCAATATATGGGGCTCATCAGGGCCATATAAAATGCTTCATATATAATTAGTCCCATAAGATGCTTCATATATTATTGGCCCCATATACTGCTCCATATGTAATTGTCCCCATATACTGCTCCATATTAAATTGGCCCCATATAATGCTCCCTATAGAATTGGCTTCATAAGATGCTCCCTATATTATTGGCCCCATAAGATACTCCATATAGAATTAGCCCCATATAATGCTCCATATATGGGCCCCTTCTGATGGTCCCCATATATTGCTCCAAATATTAAAAAAAATGAAATACTCACCTCTCGTTGCTTGACGCTGCTCTGGACTCCTCACCGTCGGTGTCTTCCTGCTCTCTGTGCTGCGACAGCTCAGGCAGAGGGTGCGCACTGGTGACGTCATCGCGCCCTCTGACCTGAACGTCACAGTCAGAGGATGGAAGACGCTGCTGTGCTGGAACCGGGAGACGTAAGTATCGCAAGTGCCGTGGCCCGGAGCAGGCGGGGGGGTCCACTCGCGGGGTCGGCACTATAGCACACCAGTGTCCCCAACGGCGCAGTGGGCCCCCTGCCTGCTCAGGGCCCCGGTACTTGCCCGGGTGCTGACGCCGGTCCTGCTTAAAGCAGTTGCGTCATCACAATCATTTTTAATAAATTCACTCTACCAGCTACCGACAGATGCAATTTATTCCACGCCGAAATTTTGGTACAAATTTTTTGCAAAAGTGGGTTTAAATTTAATTCCTCAAATCTTGTTAGAGGAAGGGCAATATGAATCCCCAAATATTTAAATTTTTGGACCATTTTCAGTTTTGTAGAAGTTTCCACTTCTCCTCGACCTTCATTATCCCCATCTATCGGTAGAACACATGATTTGTCCCAATTAATCATAAGTACAGAAAACTGCCCAAATTCCTCAATTAAAGCCACAGCACTACTCAGGGTCACCTCCGAATCCTCCAAAAAAAGTAAAAATGTCGTCAGCATATAAGGCCACTTTTTCCTCCTTTGTTCCACAGACAAAACCCTTTACCTCCTGTGCTCCTTGCACTTTAGCCGCCAATGGCTCCACAGTGAGAGCAAAAAACAACGGGGACAACAGCGGACACCCCTGTCTAGTGCCTCTAGACAATGAAAAGGACTCTGACAATTTGTTATTTACTCTGATTTTCGCCATCGGAGCGGAGTATAGCAGCCTCACCCAAGAGATGAATTTAGGCCCAAACCCCAGACGCTCCAGCACCGACCACAAGTAAATCCATTCTACACAATCAAAGGCCTTATGGGCATCCAGAGACACCACTACTCTTTTACCAGCGTTATCAGCTGGAATTTGGAAAATTAGATATAGCCTCCTTAAATTCATTGCCGTAGATTTATTGGGCATAAAGCCAGATTGATCCGAATGAATCACCTTATCAACCACATGAGTCAGTCTGTTTGCCAAGGCCTTTGCCAAAATCTTTATATCTGCCGTTAAAAGTGAGATTGGTCTATATGACTCTGGGAACTGTGGATCCTTATCAGCCTTAGGGATGACCACAATAATAGCCTCTCTCATAGATGGAGGCAGCACTCCTCTCTCCAACGACTCATTAAAAACCCGTTTCAATTTTGTTACTAATTCTTCATTAAGAATTTTATAAACCTCCGCTGGGATGCTGTCTGCCCCCCGCCATATCTGCCAGAGCCGCCCTCAATTCTTCCTCTCCAAGTGGCATATCCATCCATTCACTATCTTCCCTACTTAATCTGGGTAAATCAATCTCTTCCATATAATTATCTATTTCTTCTTTCCCCTTTTGTACCCTAGAGGAGTATAGCTTACTATAAAATTTTCGGAAGACTTCTAGGATTTGTTCCCCCTAAGTAACCACATTACCCCCTCCGATTTTATAGGAATCCCTCTGCGCAGACGACACTACTGATAGCAAATGCCCTCCTTGCACTTCTGCAGCTGTCACTGCAATGGGTAGAGGGAAGGGAGAGCCCAAACACTAAGGAAAGGGGAGTGGAGACCCTTAGACAGATCTAAAATCACTGTCTTTCTTAACGTCCCTGTATAGGTTCTGCACCTATCGCTGAGCAGGAACCTAATCCCTGTCTCACCCTAGTGATAGACCCTGGTTAAGGAGAGGATGGGGTGAAACTAGTCAGTCAAAACTATAACTAGAGACAAAGGGGGTAGAGGAACGAGTGTACACTTAGTTTGAGAAGAGCACCGCTATATCATCCCAGCAATTTTCTGAGGGTCTTCAGGGAAGCCACTAACCGACTGAGGTAAGTAGAGCCAACACCAACAGCATGCTGCAGACCCTGAATGAATTTAAAACCCTCACCAGGCTATCTAATCAGCAGAAGGTGGCGGCAACCGGTGGGTTCTAAAGGGAGAGAGCTATCGCTCCACAACAGAGATACAAAATTCAAAAAGGTGCTTGAGCTTATCGCAATGACCTGCAGCCAGATCCAGGATGACTGTCAGTCACCCCTGACACACCTATGACAGTACCCCCCCTTCTACAAGTAGCCTCCGGACACTCATGATCCGGCTTCCCAGGATGAAAGGCATGGAACAAAAGAACCAGTCTAGGGGCACTGTCCTCTCGTGTTGAAACCCACACCCTCTCTTCTGGATCATAGTGCACCAAGTGCTGCAGGGAACGACGCTGAAGACGAGAAACAATCCTAGAAATGTGGAACTCCAAATTACCATCATCAATGATTGGGGGTGGCGGCATGGGAGAGGACTCAAGAGGTTCAATATACTTGAGCAAAGACCTGTGGAACACATTGTGAATTCTAAGAGCCTGGGGTAACTCAAGATGAAAAGATGCAGGGTTAATGACGGCAGTTGTTTTATAGGGTCCAATAAACCTAGGTCCCAGTTTGCAGGAAGGGATCTTCAACTTGATATCCCTGTAGCAAACCACACAAAGTCATTCACACTTAGATCTGGACCTGGCAAGAGTTTTCTGACAGCCATATGTTTGTACCTGTCTCCCATGACCCTGTTAGGAATGAGGAGTGGCAGAAGAGGAACAGGCGGACGGGTATGCAATACTCCAAAACACGTGCAAACACTGCATGCAGACACCATTTTAACCACATCCCGATGCAACCCCGGCCACCAAAAAGAAAAGAAGTCTGCTGTTGCCTCACCAACTTGATGACCAGCAAGAACATACTGTAGTTATATTCTCTATTAACTTTGTGGTGCAGATTGCATGGTACAAAACCTCCCCGAAGGGCAGGAAGTAGGGGCTTTTCCCCTAAGCCTCCATCACCTCACCCTCCGGGTCAGGGTATAATGCCGAGATGCATACCTCCTTCTGTAAAATTGGGACAAGGTCCTCAAAGCCAGACAAAAATGTTTAGGCAGTTATGACAGTAATCTCCCCACTATACAATCTCTATGGATTGCCAATCCACAGTTGGATTATACTTCACGAAACAGGGTAAACCCAGAACAAATTGTGGAGACTGTTGTGAATTCCGTTCTTGGGCTCCATCCTGTGGTCATGAATGGTATTTTTGGGAGTTCTGCTCTTGGGCTCCCTCTGGTGGTTTCAAGTGGAACTTAGCAGCTGCTTTCACTAATCGGTGCCCTGGCCTTGTTATTTAACTGGGCTTTAGGCTGTAGTTGATGCCAGCTGTCAATGTTTCTTCCTGTGGATTTAGTCCTTTCCTGGAAGTTCTCTGTTGGCCAGTCCATTTCTGCTTAAGATAAGTTCTGCTAGTTTTTGGGTGTTTCCCTGCTTATGACCTTCTGTTCAGTTTAAGTTATGTCTCTTGTCCAGCTTGTCATTATGAAGTATTCCGGCTAGTTGGAAGCTCTGGGGTCGCAGATTTGCTCCTCCACACCGTGAGTCTGTGTGGAGGTTATTTTTGTAAACTCTGCGTGGACTTTTAGTTTTTATACTGACCGCACAGTAGCCCTTTCTATCTCTGTCTATTTAGATAGTTTTGGCCTCTTTTGCTAAATCTAGTTTCATTTCTGAGTTTGTCATTTCCCTCTCCACTCACCGCCAATATTTGTGGGGGGCTCTCTTTCCTTTGGGGGTTTGTCTGAGGCGAGATAGTTTTCCGTTTCCATCTTCAGGGGTAGCTAGTTCTTAGGCTGTGAAGAGGCGTCTAGGCAGAGATAGGGACGCTCCACGGCTATTTCTAGTGTTGGTGTTAGGAGTAGGGATTGCGGTCAGTAGAGCTACCACCTCCCCAGAGCTAGTACTTTGTTTTGCCCACAAGGTCATTTAAGTTCTGCTCCGTAATCACTAGGTCATAACAGTGATTACTGTCGGTGGAGCTGCCACCTCCGCTGAGCTTGTCCATGATTGGTTTTACCCACCAGGTCATCTCAGTACTGCTGCGTAACCACCAGGCCATAACAGTACAGCTGGCCCACAATGTGTTAAATGCATCTCAAAAGAGGGAAAAGAAAGTTCTGAGTCATTGTTTTTTTTTTCTTGTTGCCTGTTTTGTCTTTTTTTTTCCCCTTGATTTTTGGATGGTGCAGGAGCTTGGTGCTGATATGGAGGTTCAGGGTCTGTCTGCGCGTGTTGATCATCTCGCTGCAAGGGTACAGAGTATCCAAGACTATGTTGTTCAAACTCTTGTTTCTGAGCCTAGAATTCCTATCCCTGATTTGTTTTCTGGGGATAGATCTAGGTTTTTGAACTTTAAAAATAATTGCAGATTGTTTTTTGCTCTGAGACCCCGTTCCTCTGGTGACCCCATTCAGCAGGTGAAGATTGTTATTTCTCTGCTGCGTGGCGACCCGCAGGACTGGGCATTCTCCCTTGAGCCAGGGAATCCTGCATTGCTCAATGTAGATTCATTTTTTCAAGCACTTGGACTGCTTTATGACAAACCTAATTCTGTGGATCAGGCAGAAAAAATGTTACTGGCTCTGTGTCAGGATCAGGAGGCAGCAGAGATATAGTCAGAAATTTAGAAAGTGGTCTGAGCTTATAAAATGGAATGAGGATGCCCTGGCAGCTATTTTCAGAAAGGGTCTTTCTGAAGCCCTTAAAGATGTTATGGTGGGGTTTCCCACGCCTGCTGGTTTGAATGAATCAATGTCTCTGGCCATTCAGATTGATCGGCGCTTACGTGAAAGTAAGATGGTGCACCATATGGCGGTGTCCTCTGGGCAGAGTTCTGAGCCTATGCAATGTCATAGGATTTTGACGAGAGCAGAACGGCAGGAGTTCAGACGTCAGAATGGGCTGTGTTTTTACTGTGGTGACACTACTCATGCTATCTCTGACTGCCCGAAGCGAACTAAGAGGGTTGCTAGGTCGGTTACCATCAGTACTGTACAGCCTAAATTTCTCTTTTCTATTACCCTGATTTGCTCATTGTCGTCCTTTTCTGTAATGGCATTTGTGGATTCTGGCGCTGCCCTGAACTTAATGGACCTAGAATTTGCCAAGCGCTGTGGTTTTTCCTTGGAGCCTTTGCAGAGCCCTATTCCCTTGAGGGGGATTGATGCCACGCCATTGGCCAAGAATAAACCTCAGTACTGGACACAGTTAGCCATGAACATGGCTCCAGCACATCAGGAAAATATTCGCTTTTTGGTGTTGCATAATTTGCATGATGTGGTTGTGCTGGGGTTTCCATGGTTACAGGTACATAATCCAGTGCTGGATTGGAAATCTATGTCTGTGACTAGTTGGGGTTGTCAGGGGATACATAGTGACATCCCCCTGATGTCAATTTCCTCGTCCCCTTCTTCTGAAGTTCCTGAGTTTTTGTCGGATTTCCAGGATATATTTGAGGAGCCTAAATCCAGTCCTCTGCCTCCTCATAGGGACTGTGATCGCGCTATTTATTTGATTCCCGGCTGTAAGTTCCCTAAGGGTCGACTTTTCAATCTGTCTGTGCCAGAGCATGCCGCTATGCGGAGTTATGTAAAGGAGTCCTTGGAGAAGGGGCATATTCGTCCGTCTTCGTCACCGTTGGGAGCGGGGTTCTTTTTTGTTGCCAAGAAGGATGGCTCTTTGAGGCCCTTTATAGATTATCACCTTCTCAATAAGATCACGGTCAAATTCCAGTACCCTTTGCCTTTGCTCTCTGATTTGTTTGCTGGGATTAAAGGGGCTAGCTGGTTTACCAAGATTGACCTTCGAGGGGCGTATAATCTTGTTCGCATCAAACAGGGTGATGAATGGAAAACAGCATTTAATACACCCGAAGGCCATTTTGAATATCTTGTGATGCCTTTCGGGCTCTCTAATGCTCCGTCTGTGTTTCAGTCCTTTATGCATGATATTTTCCGGGAGTATCTGGATAAATTCATGATTGTATGATTTGGATGATATTTTGTTTTTTTCCGATGATTGGGAGTCTCATGTGAAGCAGGTCAGGATGGTATTTCAGATTCTCCATGCTAATACACTGTTTGTGAAGGGGTCTAAGTGCCTTTTTGGAGTTCAGAAGGTTTCTTTTCTGGGGTTCATTTTTTCTCCCTCTGCTATTGAAATGGACCCTGTTAAGGTCCAGGCTATTTATGATTGGACTCAACCCACATCTGTGAAGAGCCTTCAGAAATTTTTGGGCTTTGCTAATTTTTATCGCCGCTTCATTGCTAATTTTTCTACTGTGGTTAAACCTCTGACCGATTTGACCAAGAAAGGTGCTGATGTGGTGAATTGGTCCTCTGCGGCTGTGGAGGCCTTTCAGGGGCTTAAGCGTCGTTTTACTTCTGCCCCTGTGTTGCATCAGCCAGATGTTTCTCTCCCTTTTCAGGTTGAGGTTGACGCTTCTGAGATTGGGGCAGGAGCTGTTCTGTCTCAGAGAAGTTCTGATGGCTCTGTGTTGAAACCGTGTGCTTTCTTCTCCAGAAAGTTTTCGCCTGCTGAGTGTAATTATGATGTCGGCAATCGGGAGTTGTTGGCTATGAAGTGGGCATTTGAGGAGTGGCGACATTGGCTTGAGGGAGCTAAGCATCGTGTTGTGGTCTTGACCGATCATAAGAATCTGATTTACCTTGAGTCTGCCAAGCGGTTGAATCCTAGACAGGCTCGGTGGTCTTTGTTTTTCTCCCGTTTTGATTTTGTGGTCTCGTATCTTCCGGGATCTAAGAATGTGAAGGCTGATGCCCTGTCTAGGAGTTTTTTGCCTGATTCTCCGGGAGTCCGTGAGCCGGCTGGTATTCTCAAGGAGGGGGTGATTCTTTCTGCTATCTCCCCTGATTTGCGGCAGGTGCTTCAGGAGTTTCAGGCTGATAGACCCGACCGCTGTCCTGTGGGGAAATTGTTTGTTCCTGATAGATGGACTAGTAAGGTGATTTCTGAGATTCATTGTTCGGTGTTGGCCGGTCATCCTGGGATCTTTTGTACCAGAGATTTGGTTGCCAGGTCCTTTTGGTGGCCTTCTTTGTCACGGGATGTGCGTTCCTTCGTGCAGTCCTGTGGGACCTGTGCCCGGGCTAAGCCCTGCTGTTCTCGTGCTAGTGGGTTGCTTTTGCCTTTGCCTATCCCTGAGAGGCCCTGGACGCATATTTCCATGGATTTTATTTCTGATCTTCCTGTTTCTCAGAAGATGTCTGTCATCTGGGTGGTTTGTGACGGGTTTTCTAAAATGCTCCACTTGGTACTTTTGCCTAAGTTGCCTTCCTCCTCTGATTTGGTTCCTTTGTTTTTCCAGCATGTGGTTCGTTTGCATGGTATTCCGGAGAATATTGTGTCTGACAGAGGTACCCAGTTTGTTTCTAGGTTTTGGCGGTCCTTTTGTGTTAGAATGGGCATTAATTTGTCTTTTTCTTCGGCATTTCACCCTCAGACAAATGGACAGAGGGAGCGAACCAATCAGACCTTGGAAACCTATTTGAGATGCTTCGTGTCTGCTGATCAGGATGATTGGGTTACCTTCTTGCCGTTGGCCGAGTTTGCCCTTAATAATCGGGCTAGTTCGGCTACTTTGGTTTCGCCTTTTTTTTGTAACTTCGGTTTTCATCCTCGTTTTTCTTCAGGGCAGGTTGAGCCTTCGGACTGTCCTGGGGTAGATTCTGTGGTGGACAGGTTGCAGCGGATTTGGACTCATGTGGTGGACAATTTAACATTGTCTCAGGAGAAGGCTCAACATTTTGCTAACCGCCGTCGGTGCATTGGTCCCCGGCTTCGGGTTGGGGATTTGGTCTGGTTGTCTTCTCGTCATGTTCCTATGAAGGTCTCTTCCCCTAAGTTCAAGCCTCGTTTTATTGGTCCTTATAGGATTTTGGAAATTATCAATACGGTGTCTTTTCGTTTGGCCCTTCCAGCTTCTTTTTCCATTCATAATGTGTTCCATAGATCTTTGTTGAGGAGATGTGGTGCCCATGGTTCCCTCTGTTGACCCTCCTGCTCCGGTGTTGGTTGAGGGGGAGCTGGAATATGTGGTGGAGAAGATTTTGAATTCTCGTCTTTCAAGGCGGAGACTTCAGTATCTGGTCAAGTGGAAGGGTTATGGCCAGGAGGATAACTCTTGGGTTTTTGCCTCCGATGTCCATGCTGCTTATTTGGTACGTGCTTTTCATTTGGCTCGTCCCGATCGGCCTGGGGGCTCTGGTGAGGGTTCGGTGACCCCTCCTCAAGAGGGGGGTACTGTTGTGAATTCCGTTCTTGGGCTCCATCCTGTGGTCATGAATGGTATTTTTGGGAGTTCTGCTCTTGGGCTCCCTCTGGTGGTTTCAAGTGGAACTTAGCAGCTGCTTTCACTAATCGGTGCCCTGGCCTTGTTATTTAACTGGGCTTTAGGCTGTAGTTGATGCCAGCTGTCAATGTTTCTTCCTGTGGATTTAGTCCTTTCCTGGAAGTTCTCTGTTGGCCAGTCCATTTCTGCTTAAGATAAGTTCTGCTAGTTTTTGGGTGTTTCCCTGCTTATGACCTTCTGTTCAGTTTAAGTTATGTCTCTTTTGTCCAGCTTGTCATTATGAAGTATTCCGGCTAGTTGGAAGCTCTGGGGTCGCAGATTTGCTCCTCCACACCGTGAGTTGGTGTGGAGGTTATTTTTGTAAACTCTGCGTGGACTTTTAGTTTTTATACTGACCGCACAGTAGCCCTTTCTATCTCTGTCTATTTAGATAGTTTTGGCCTCTTTTGCTAAATCTAGTTTCATTTCTGAGTTTGTCATTTCCCTCTCCACTCACCGTCAATATTTGTGGGGGGCTATCTTTCCTTTGGGGGTTTGTCTGAGGCGAGATAGTTTTCCGTTTCCATCTTCAGGGGTAGCTAGTTCTTAGGCTGTGAAGAGGCGTCTAGGCAGAGATAGGCACGCTCCACGGCTATTTCTAGTGTTGGTGTTATCAGTAGGGATTGCGGTCAGTAGAGCTACCACCTCCCCAGAGCTAGTACTTTGTTTTGCCCACCAGGTCATTTCAGTTCTGCTCCGTAATCACTAGGTCATAACAGTGATTACTGTCGGTGGAGCTGCCACCTCCGCTGAGCTTGTCCATGATTGGTTTTACCCACCAGGTCATCTCAGTACTGCTCCGTAACCACCAGGCCATAACAGGAGACCTTCCAGGACATAACAAGGGATTATTTCATAATAAAAAGACCCCACCGTCAGTCTTATATTATGAACAATCTGTGTCAGTGCTCTCTTGCAAGTGGTGCTGTGTCGATAGCATAAATAGGAATATGTTCTGCCAAGGTAGAGCAAACAAACCCATGTGTTCAAGCAAACTCAGCATCAACCATACTGACTCCAGCTCCAATATCTACAAACACAGAAATGTTCTCAGACCTGTTCTCAGCACCACCTCTGCTGTCAGGACAAACCAAGACTTGCAGGTTGAAGATGAACACACCCTTGATTATCAAACTCCAGGCTCCCAAGGGTTAATAGTCTTTGTTTAGCAATCAAAGGACAGGCCCCAATAAAATGTCCCTTCTCACCAAAAAAACACACACCCATTTTCTTACGAATGTCGGGGGGGGGGGGGGAGACATACTACATGGACACACCTCCTAACTGCATGGGTTCCTCTAATTCCACAAGTATGGGTTCACCCCCAGACCTTCCCTCTGACACAGGGGTATTGTCCAGGAAAGAGGGCTGAGGAGAAGGTGGTCTTACCCATCTATCCCGCAGGTGTCTATCCACCTGTATATCCAATGACATGGCAGCCTCCAATGACACAGCATATTTTAACCTTTCAGTAAGACCTTTACAAAATTGGCTTCTCAGAGCCAGTCGTTCCATCTGGTATCAGTTGCCCACCTGCAGAATTCAAAGATATAAGTCTCCACTGAACGATTCCCTTGCTGAAGGAGACGGAGCCTGGATTCAGCAAAGGAAATACAGTCAGGATCATCATAGATAAAGGCTACAGCCCTGAAAAACCATTATACGGACTGCAGACACATATAATCCTGTGGCAGAGAAAAAGCCCAGGACTGAGGATCCCCCTGCAACAGTGAATTCACAATTCCCACTCATTGCTCCTCATCTCCATAGGAGTAAGGATGAAGTTTGAAATACAATTTGCATGCTTTTTTTAAACACAAAAAACTTGTCCTTACCCCCAGAAAACCTGTCCGGGAGGGCAATTTTGGGTTCAAGCTGGGCCCCCCCAATAGGAGCCTGCAGCCACTGCTATTGCTGCTGAACCTCAGAACGAAGGTCAGTCACCTCCAGTGCCAACCTATGGAGCTGCTCTGAACACAGAAAAAGAAAAACAAACCACACCGAAAAAAACACACCAAAACCGCCACTTTTTTTTTCTTTTACAAAAGTGAACGGCTGGTGTTAATGTCACTCTGGGTGAAGGATAAGTAAGTTCACAACAATGGGGAGAGGGAAGGGAGACCCCAAACACTAGGGAAGGGGAAGTGGCAACCCCTAGACAGATCTAAAATCACCCTGTCTGCCCTAACATCCCTATATAGGTTCCTCACCTAACACCGAGCAGGAAGCTAATCCCTGCCTCACCCTAGCGATAGGCCCTGGTTAAGGAGTGGACGTGGTACACTAGTCAGTCCCCACTACAACTAGAGACAAAGGAAATAGACGAATGAGGGAACACTTAGCTTGAGAAGACCACAGCTATATCACACCAGCAATCCTGGGTCCTCAGGGAAGCCACTAACCGACTGTTAGAGCTTCTAACAAGGTTGAGGTAAGTAGAGCTAACACCAGCAGCATGCTGCAGATGCCGAATGAATTTAAACTAGGCTATCTAATCAGCAGCAGAAGGTGGAGGCAGCCACTGGGTCCTAAAGGGAGAAGGATATTGCACCACAAGAGATACAAAATTCAAGAAGGTGCTTGAGCTTATCACAATAACTTCTGCAGTTAGATCCAAGATGACTGTCAGTCACCTGACAGCAGCCAGCAGAAAAGCCGCAACAGTTGCCACCTGCGTTTTATCATCAGAGATATGCTGTGGTGGTCCGCTGCATTATCCCTCTCATGTACTCATCCCCAAACAAAATAAGTGGTTGGGCATCAGTGCACACAATCTATTCCAAATGTTGGGCATGGCCAGGTGAATGGCCCAAAGAACTGCAGTCAGTGGAATCATCAAAAAGCAGATGTCATTGCTACATGACTTGGGGCTCAGATTGCTCGTCTGATTTTCAATGTAGTGATGTGGAAGACAGATGACTTTTGTCCAAAGGTGCAAATGCTGCACTTTCAGCAGGAGACTGGGTGGAAGACAAAGCAAAGAAACTGGAGGTGTCATGCTGCTGTAATGCAGTATAACGCAACCTCCACCATAGGGAACTTGAGAGGGTTGTGAGACTGCGTACACAGAGAAGCACCACAGAGCAGTAGCACAGGCACCACCAAGTGGCGAGAGAGTGGTTTAAATACAAATAAGAGGCAGAAGTACCAAAAGAGATAAGCAGTACACGTGGTCAGGAACAAGCTAGGAGGTTCAGCAATGGTCAGAAGTGGATAAGACAAAATCAGAAGGCAGAAGCAAGTCCGAATACGAGCCAAGTCAGGAAGCAGAGAATCAAACAAACAGGGAAATGCTGGGAAAAGGGCAGACAGAGAGAGTCAACAAACACAGGGCAAGTCAGGGATCACAGCAGGACAAATCAATGGCTACCAGAGTCAGGTTCACATGCTGAAGGCAGAACTATAGCTGACATCGCCAGCAGGATGCATCGGAGCTAAATAGCAAACCTGAACCCAGAATGAGGCAAAGTTAACCCTTGACATGATCCACCTGGAAAAAGGGCAGACAGGATTAAACCCTAGAATGGATCATGACAGGAGGGACTCTCAGCCATTCAATCTAAAACCGCCTACTTGTTATGGTATCACCATTCATTCAGCAGAACTTGGGCCTACGAAATTAGGAAGAATGTCCTGTTGCCTGCGCGCACCAGAAGATGTTTCATTTGGACGCATAGCAGGCACAGCACGACCATGTCCTCTCTCCCTGCAGCAGCTACACCACAACCAGCAACACAACCACATCACCAATGTGGTGCTCTCTTCATTCTTTGTGCCATGAAAAAAGTGCAGAGTACTACACTATCTGTATGCAGAGTGCCCACACAGTGTTACGCCAACCTGGGAGATCTGGGAGTATAAGATCACTGCATATTGTGAATCACATTTCTTCCATTTAGCCTGTGTTTAGATTCCATATTAAATTTGGTTTCTTTTATGTGCTGAAGATGTTAACGACCCTTTCTATGCTGGTCAGACACCTGCAGCTCCATTTCAGCTGCTACTGATCTGGTCCTTAACTCTTCCTATAAAACTTGGCCAAACCTGCTCTGTCTTGCAAGTGAAAGCTCTGCTTCTTTGCTCATAGGAGACGCTGTGCTGAAAAGAAGTTCGTTGTTGCTATTGGAGAGTAGTCTTCCTGTGCTGTGTGCTTAAAGGGAACATGTCAGCAGGATTGTGCACAATAACCTACACAAAGTGTCAGGCCGGCGTCGTTATACTGATTAAAATGATACCTTGGTTGATGAAATCTGTTTTGTGGTTGTTTTTTAATCTTTATTTTCAATTTTGTGCTAATTATATGCTCATGCTCCAGGGTGGGCCTGGAGGGGGGTCTTCAAGTGGTGCTCTGATTCATAATGCAGATAGCCAGACGACAGGACACTGATCCCTCAGTGACCTGCCCCCTAGTTTGCATACTGAATACCTGTACATACTGAAGAAAAAAAACCTTCTGCATAATCGCATGTTTAATATGTAGTTAATAAATGTGCTTTATTCCCCGAGTATAAAAAAAAAATCCATGTTACGGTGACCAGAAAAATGCCCACAGGAAAATTGTCACATGGAAAATTGCCCACATGGAAATTTGCCCACACGGAAAATTGCCAATTGCAGCATCACAAAGTTTCAGATCTATGATATTTGAGGTGCAAGGTGAAAAATGCCCACAGAAAATTGCCCACAGACTGAATTATAGGTTAAATGCTCTGCAAGATAGGGGGATAGTATATGCATGTATACGTGAGATGCTCCGCAGGCAGAAGAATAACATATAATTATAGGTGAGATGCTCTGCAGGATAGAGAATAGCAAAGAGATAAAGGTTAAATGCTCTGCAGGACAGGGGGATAGTATGCAGGTATACCTGAGATGCTCTGCAGGGCAGAAGAGTAATATATCATTATAGGTGAGATGCTCTGCAGGACAGAGAATAGCAAAGATCTATAGGTTAAATGCTCTGCAGAACAGGGGGATAGTATACAGGTATACGTGAGATGCTCTGAAGGGCAGAAGAATAATATAGAATTATAGGTTAGATGCTCTGCAGGACAGAGAATAGTATAGAATTATATGTGAGATGCTCTGCAGCACAGGGCGATAATATGCAGGTATACATGAGATGTTCTGCAGGGAAAAAGAATAGTATATAGTTATAGGTGAGTGCTCTGCAGTTCAGAGAATAGCATAGAATTATAGGTGAGATGCTCTGCAGCACAGAAGAATGTTGGCAAAAATTGCCCACATAGAAAACTACCCACAAGTTCATTAAGAACAGTTTATTAAGGAGTTCTAATAACAACAATAGCATAAGTTTATTAAACAATCATTGCATACCTTCAACTAGCTGCCGGGTGATAGTCCTTGACTTCCATGGGCTCCATTGAAATACAATACAGCACAACACAGGCAGCAAAGAAAATGCAGAATGGATTTCAACAAAGGTCTCTGGGCCCAGTTTACTTCTCCCGGTCCCAGAGAACAGATTCTGATCTTAGGAGTTGTCATTCCACTGTGCTAACAATAATTCCACTCTAATTGTGGTGTGTCTGGCCCTAGAGACCCTTATTCCACTCTCAGTGTGGTGTGTCTGGGCCTAGATACCCTTATTCCTCTCTCAGTGTGGTGTGTCTGGGCCTAGAGACCCTTATTCCACTCGCAGTGTGGTGTGTCTGGGCCTAGAGACCCTTATTCCTCTCTCAGTGTGGTGTGTCTGGACCTAGAGACCCTTATTCCACGCTCAGTGTGGTGTGTCTGGGCCTAGAGACCCTTATTCCTCTCTCAGTGTGGTGTGTCTGGGCCTAGAGACCCTTATTCCACTCTCGTTGTGGTGTGTCTGGGCCTAGAAGCCCTTATTCCACTCTCAGTGTGGTGTGTCTGGGCCTAGAGACCCTTATTCCACTCAGTGTGGTGTGTCTGGGCCTAGAGACTCTTATTCAAATCCACTCTTCATTTCCTTCCATCCTATGCCTGCCTGCACCTGCAGTATATGTGTATGATACATAACTACATAGGATATGTTCACTCTTACTCTTGGTAGTCATAAGTGGACAGGGAAGTAAGTGCAGGTGCCAGATTCACTGCCTCTGAAGTCAATGGGAGACCGGCGCTGCTATGGCACTTCCGGCTCCTCTGACAGAATCTAACCTTTCTGCGGTGCCTTCTGGGCTTTCAGGACCATCTATCTCTGCCAGCAGCACCCAGCTTTTGGTGGGCTCCCACTGAGATGATAATGTATTAGATGTGACCTGCAGTACCATGTAACTCCACAGATAATACAATGATACTTTTGTGAGTACTGATAACAGTGATGGCTCCTCTGTATCACACTGCTGCTGGTTTTGCATGTGCTGCTGTTTTGGGCTTGTGGGAGGAGTAAGGCAGAGTCAGTGAGAGATGAGAGCAGACTAGATCACCGGACTCAAGTTAGTCTGCAGTTAGCTATTAGTTATTAGTTAGCTATTAGATTTTCATGCATGGTGAATTAGCTATTAGATTTTCATGTATGATGAATTATACATAGAGTGGATATTGTTTTGGTAAAATTTTGTTCTTTGACTACTTGTGGTCCTGGGTTATTCACGTAAACCGCTTATTTATGTCGCGTATAATCAAACGTACTCAATCGTACATAAGTTCAATTTGAAAAGAGGAACCATAGACCACTAGTACTCAAAATGACCAGCTCAATGTCCTGAATAATATTTGCTCAAAAAATGATCAACTCTATGTGTAGTTCAGAAGTTATTCACGTAAATCGCTTATGTCACGCATAATCAAACTTACTCAATCGTACATAAGTTCAATTTGAAAACAGGTACCCTAGACTACTAGTACTCAAAATGACCAGCTCAATGTCCTGAATAATATTTGCTCAAAAAATGATCAACTCTATGTGTAGTTCAGAAGTTATTCATGTAAATCGCTTATGTCGAGCATTATCAAACGTACTCAATCGTACGTAAGTTCAATTTGAAAAGAGGTACCCTTGACCACTAGTACTCAAATTGACCAGCTCAATGTCGTGAATAGAATTTGCCAAAAAAATTATCAACTCTATGTGTAGTTCAGAAGTTATTCATATAAATCGCTTATTTCGCGCATAAACAAACGTACTCAATCGTATGTAAGTTCAATTTGAAAAGAGGTACCCTGGACCACTAGTACTCAAAATGACCAGCTCAATATCCTGAATAATATTGCCCAAAAAATAATCAACTATGTGTAGTTCAGAAGTTATTCACGTAAATAGCTTATGTCACGCATAATCAAACATACTCAATCGTACATAAGTTCAATTTGAAAAGAGGTACCCTGGACCACTAGTACTCAAAATGACCAGATCAATGTCCTGAATAATATGTGCCCAAAAAATGATCAACTCTATGTGTAGTTCAGAAGTTATTCACATAAATCGCTTATGTCGCGCCTAATCTAACGTACTCAATCATACATAACTTCAATTTGAAAAGAGGTACCCTGGACCACTAGTACTCAAACTGACCAGTTCAATGTCCTGAATAATATTTGCCAAAAAATTATCTACTTTATGTGTAGTTCAGAAGTTATTCATGTAAATCGCTTATGTCGCGCATAATCAAACGTACTCAATCGTACGTAAGTTCAATGTGAAAAGAGGTACCCTAGACCACTAGTACTCAAAATGACCAGCTCAATGTCGTGAATAATATTTGCCAAAAAAATTACACAGGCCAACAAAAAACAACTTTTTTTATGTTTCTTTGATGAAAATAGGCAAATATTACTAATTTTGGGTCGAGAAACTCAAATATACCCACAGAATTGTTTAATTAGCTCTCGTTTTTTAGATACACGCCATGGAAGTATGTGCTGTAGGTAGCGAGAAGAATTCATTACAAGAGTATAAATTGCACAGTACAGTACACATATTTAGTATCGCCGCGTCCGTAACGACCCAACCTATAAAACTGTCCCACTAGTTAACCCCTTCAGTAAACACCGTAAGAAAAAAAAAAAAAAAACGAGGCAAAAAACAACGCTTTATTACCATACCGCCGAACAAAAAGTGGAATAACACGCGATCAAAAAGATGGATATAAATAACCATGGTACCGCTGAAAACGTCATCTTGTCCCGCAAAAAACAAGCCGCCATACAGCATCATCAGCAAAAAAATAAAAAAGTTATAGTCCTCAGAATAAAGCGATGCCAAAATAATTATTTTTTCTATAAAATAGTTTTTATCGTATAAAAGCGCCAAAACATTAAAAAATGATATAAATGAGGTATCGCTGTAATCGTACTGACCCGACGAATAAAACTGCTTTATCAATTTTACCAAACGCAGAACGGTATAAAGAAATTCATGAATAGCTGGTTTTTGGTTATTCTGCCTCACAAAAAACGGAATAAAAAGTGATAAAAAATGGTCACGTGTCCGAAAATGTTACCAATAAAAACGTCAACTCGTCCCGCAAAAAACAAGACCTCACATGACTCTGTGGACCAAAATGTGGAAAAATTATAGGTCTCAAAATGCCACGTATATAAGTGCCACGTATTTAAGTGCCACGTATAAGTGCCACGTATTTAAGTGCCACGTATAAGCAAAGTAATGATGGTAAGCAGTCTTCACAAGTGGAGTAATTGGTCTTCTTTGGTTGGCAAATGTCACATAACCACACACGTAACAAAAATTGTTAACAATATTTGCACATTTACGAGGCATTTTCAAAGTGTAAATTCTCTCCACAAAATTACTGCAACAAGAGAAAGAGACTTCAATTAGTACAAACTATGCAGACACAATTTATAAAATGGCTGACATTGGTTCAACAGGTCTGTAATCAGGTTTACCAATACACATTTGTTGAAAATTCAAAATTTCCCTATTTTCCTGCATAATAATCTTAAATGACCTGTATCTCAGCAACAAGAGCTAATAATGATTTTTAAGTAACATATTCGTTTTTAGGATGCTAAAATTATTACAAACCAGCTATTTTCATTTCAGAAACATTTTCACTGTTGGCCAGTGTTATCAACTCTATGTGTAGTTCAGAAGTTATTCACGTAAATCGCTTATGTCATGCATAATCAAACGTACTCAATCGTACGTAAGTTCAATTTGAAAACAGGTACCCTGGACCACTAGTACTCAAAATGACCAGCTCAATGTCGTGAATAATATTTGCCCAAAAAATTATCAACTCTATGTGTAGTTCAGAAGTTATTCACGTAAATCGCTTATGTCGCGCATAATCAAACGTACTCAGTCGTACGTAAGTTCAATTTGAAAAGAGGTACCCTGGACCACTAGTACTCAAAATGACCAATTCAATGTCCTGAATAATATTTGCCAAAAAAAATATCAACTCTATGTGTAGTTCAGAAGTTATTCACGTAAATCGCTTATGTCGCGCATAATCAAACCTGCTCAATCATACATAAGTTCAATTTGAAAAGAGGTACCCTTGACCACTAGTACTCAAAATGAACATATCAATGTCCTGAATAATATTTGCCAAAAAATTATCAGCTCTATGTGTAGTTCAGAAGTTATTCACGTAGGTCGCTTATGTCGCGCATAATCAAACGTATTCAATCGTACATAAGTACAATTTGAAAAGAGGTACCTTTGCCCAATTATACTCAAAATGAACATATCAATGTCCTGAATAATATTTGCCAAAAATTTATCAACTCTATGTGTAGTTCAGAAGTTATTCACGTAAATTGCTTATGTCGCACATAATCAAACGTACTCAATCGTACGTAAGTTCAATTTGAAAACAGGTACCCTGGACCACTAGTACTCAAAATGAACATATCAATGTCCTGAATAATATTTGCCCCCAAAAATATCAACTCTATGTGTAGTTCAGAAGTTATTCACGTAAATCCCTTATGTCGCGCATAATCAAACGTACTCAATCTAACAAATTTTGCCCCCAAAAATCACAACTATGTATAGTTGAAGAATTACACAAAATATTCTAAATCCACATGTGAAACATTTTATAGGTACCTCACTGTTTGCTATCACAACTTACTTGAAGTTTCCATAAGGGCTTAACCCACTAATCTATGTTTAATTCAAGGGTTGTTGAACAGATGCTGAGTTTGTGTGTGAAATTACACTTAATAAAGTTTTATGTCATCAAATTATTTATATGTAATTATAACGTCATTATTAACCTTTTCTTAACTTTACATAGTGGTTCTTGTGTAGACACGGGGGTCAGTGGGTGCTCTTGTCCGCTGGCTCAACCGCCTTTACAAAGACAGCATGGACCATGGCTCATCCCAACTGAATGCCCGACCTCCTCAACAGTGGGTGGAACACTACTCAGACAACACAGGGTGAGGGAATCACAATATTAGGACTTTCTTGGATCCCCAAACAATTAATGGCATATATCACACAACCAGCAAAACACAAAATGTAACAGGCAACAGTTTCTCACCCTTCCACTGGCTCACCAGGGATTATAATATCCGTTCATCAGAGCTTCCAGGTCTACTTACTCCAAGCCAGCAGCAACCCGCTTTCGGCGGGCACCCACCGAGAACGGAATAATGCCAGATTTAGGAAGCTGACTTAGTACCACAAATTCTGTAGTCAGGTGACTGGATTGTCCCAAGCTGTATACCATATAAATATAGATAAGCGGTGCACTCCTGCGCAGATAATGAAAAACAGGGTGCAAAATCAAGCCAGTGAAGTAGAATACATAAACAAGGAAGAAAAAGACTAGACCAATAACGGTATGCACACCCATAGAATATACAAAATATCAAAAACTTTTATTACACCTCAAAAGGACAAGTACACAATAAAACCATTTAAAAAGGCCTGAATACAGAACCATAGGCCGCCACCCCTGAATACATGTTACAAAAAAATAATAACACACATAGATAAAGTGCTTAATATTAAATATATACAATGTCTCCTGTTTATGCAGATAGTATTTCAAATCACAAGATAATACATGCCACAACCAATGAACATACACTGACCAGTAATCAATTTGCTGAGATTCTAAAGACAGAATATATCAGTATAGAGTTTTAAATGAGCATGCTCACTGTCCTATTCAATGTAAAGAATATAAAGGTATAAAGTGTTAAACGGGCATGCTCCTTGCCCAGAATAGTGATCACAAAATAATACATGCCACAGCTATTGCCATTGACCAGTCATCGATTTACTGAGACTCTGTAGATGGAACATGAAAGTATAAAGTTTTAGATGAGCGTGATCACTGACCTGTTCAATATAGATAGAATAAAGGCATGAAGTGTTAAATGAGCATGCTCTTTACCCAGTGTATTGATAGCATGAATAAGACTATCTGAACATGGGCATAGACTATACGCCCAAGACCCTAATCAGGCACATACTAATAACCCCCTATTAATTGAAATACGCAGAGAGAGATCTATCGCAAGTCTGGCACAATAGCCTGCATAGAATTGAATGGAAAAAGGGAGAAAAGGGAGAAAGGAATGTGCCAAAAGATACAGCACCAATGCTAAGTAGTGGTATACCATGAAGCAGGATGCCTGGAAAAAGCAGGAGACAGGCTCAGGGGGTGAGGCGAGAGCCCCACGCGTATCGCTGCAAGCGTAGCTTCGTCAGGGGAAGTGAAGGTAGTACGCCTCCTCTGAGGTTAATAAACAAGTATTCATAATTAATAAAATACGAACCGGTGTGTAGCCCTGGAGCATCGCGTCAGTGGAAGCCGCCGCATGTGTGCCATTGTGATAGTGCTGATGCACATGCAAAATGGCAACACTAGGGGGAGAAGTTCACACATGCGCAGAGCCATTACAACATGGTAAGCGGCATTTACTGAAGGGCAGAGCCTGAGTGCCGGTCAATGCATACAGACAGGAGACCCTATAGGTTACAAATGCATCCAGGCGCAACAAATCAACGAAATGTTATATTAGAAAAATCAGTGATGCTATATTAGCACTATGAGTAAGGCCCATACAAGCGCATACTCAGAAGGATGACACCAACGGAGGAATCAGTCACAGAGGGGCAGCCATCATAGCAGACCCAAAAGTACCCATATACAGCAGAAAGATTAGGATGCCGTTCAGGCTAGAGTAAAGACTCTTAGTGTACTGTCACACAGTGGCACTTTGGTCGCTACAATGGCACGATCCGTGACGTTCCAGCGATATAGTTACGATATCGCTGTGTCTGACACGCTACTGCGATCAGGGACCCCGCTGAGAATCGTACGTCGTAGCAGATCGTTTGAAACTTTATTTCGTCGTCAAGTGTCCCGCTGTGGCGGCATGATCGCAGCGTGTAACAAAGGTGTGCACGATATTCCCAATGTCCCGTATGACTTCTACATCGCAACTACGTCATGAAATTATCGCTCCAGCGCCGTGCATTGCAAAGTGTGACCGCAGTCTACGATGCTGGAGCGATAATCAAGCGACGCTGCAACGTCACGGATCGTGCCGTCGGAGCGATCAAAGTGCCACTGTGTGACAGTACCCTTAGAGCCCCAGAGGTATCAAACCAGATAAGGTGGAATAAACCACTACTATGTTGATAACCGAATATCCACGGAAAAGCGTGTTGTGATAATATCTCCAGATGGACTGTCAGGTCAATGGATAGTGATAGCCAAAAAAAAAAGGTATCATCAGTCTGGGATTGGACATTATTATCTGGAACTTGGACCTGAATATGGAGGAACATGGCCTCGCTATGAGGAGCTTTGTGTTCCTATCGTCATGAGGATTGCACATAACGTGCGGATACCAGCGACACTTACAATTATGTGCCCATATTCTTTGAATTACAGACTGGGCGTATGGCGATGCAGTGATGGAGGCCCACATGCTCTATGACTATTTTCCATCTTTTATTTTCACTTTTTATTATAAATTTCTGTTTTGTTTATTTTTTCTTCACTATTTGGGCTACAGGATTGAGAGGAGTTGGAGACTTATATCGATGGGGATCTGTCTGGACTTGTAACAGATATGGATTTGGCCATTGTGAAGTGTAACACGATTTTGTTCAACCTAAGTACTCACATGAACTGACCCATAGGATTTGGCGCATGTTACTTACCGACCAGGAACTAAGATATTTATGGGTCCCGTTGCTAACAAGTTATGTGGATGTATACTAATAATTGTATTCCTTGTTATGGGCTATGTAGCGAGCTATGTATCTGCACTATGATGCGAGTTTTTGTGGCTGTATACAAGGTCGGACACCAGTTCCATGGGTGCTCCAATATAGCCCTATTTATATAGATAAATGGTTGTGCATATACTTTTTTTTTTTTTGGCTATCACTATCCATTGACCTGACAGTCCATCTGGAGATATTATCACAACACGCTTTTCCGTGGATGTTTGGTTATCAACATAGTAGTGGTTTATTCCACCTTATCTGGTTTGATACCTCTGGGGCTCAAAGAGTCTTTACTCAACCCCGAACGGCATCCTAATCTTTCTGCTGCATATGGGTACTTTTGGGTCTGCTATGATGGCTGCCCTTCTGTGACTGATTCCTCCGTTGGTGTCATCCTTCTGAGTATGTGCTTGTATGGGCCTTACTCTTAGTGCTAATATAGCATCACTGATTTTTCTAATATAACATTTCGTTGATTTGTTGCGCCCGGATGCATTTGTAACCTATAGGGTCTACTGTCTGTATGCATTGACCGGCACTCAGGCTCTGCCCTTCAGTAAATGCCGCTTACCATGTTGTAATGACTCTGCGCATGTGTGAACTTCTCCCCCTAGTGTTGCCATTTTGCATGTGCATCAGCACTATCACAATGGCACACATGCGGCGGCTTCCACTGACGCGATGCTCCAGGGCTACACACCGGTTCGTATTTTATTCATTATGAATACTTGTATATTAACCTCAGAGGAGGCGTACTACCTTCACTTCCCCTGACGAAGCTGCGCTTGCAGCGATACGCGTGGGGCTCTCGCCTCACCCCCTGAGCCTGTCTCCTGCTTTTTCCAGGCATCCAGCTTCATGGTATACCATTACTTAGCATTGGTGCTGTATCTTTTGGCACATTCCTTTCTCCCTTTTTCCATTCAATTCTATGCAGGCTATTGTGCCAGACTTGCGATAGATCTCTCTTTGCGTATTTCAATTAATAGGGGGTTATTAGTATGTGCCTGATTAGGGTTTTGGGCGTATAGTCTATGCCCATGTTCAGATAGTCTTATTCATGCTATCAATACACTGGGTAAAGAGCATGCTCATTTAACACTTCATGCCTTTATTCTATCTCTATTGAACAGGTCAGTGAGCACGCTCATCTAAAACTTTATGCTTTCATGTTCCGTCTATAGAGTCTCAGTAAATCGATGACTGGTCAATGGCATTAGCTGTGGCATGTATTATTTTGTGATCACTATTCTGGGCAAAGAGCATGCCCGTTTAACACTTTATGCCTTTATATTCTTTACATTGAATAGGACAGTGAGCATGCTCATTTAAAACTCTATACTGATATATTCTGTCTATAGAATCTCAGCAAATTGATTACTGGTCAGTGTATGTTCATTGGTTGTGGCATGTATTATCTTGTGATTTGAAATACTATCTGCATAAACAGGAGACATTGTATATATTTATTATTAAGCACTTTATGTGTGTTATTATTTTTTTTGTAACATGTATTCGGGGGTGGCGGCCTATGGTTCTGTATTCAGGCCTTTTTAAATGGTTTTATTGTGTACTTGTCCTTTTGAGGTGTAATAAAAGTTTTTGATATTTTGTATATTCTATGGGTGTGCATACCGTTATTGGTCTAGTCTTTTTCTTCCTTGTTTATCCAAGCTGTATACCATCCTTATGTAGTCTCTGATATCTCTACTGGATCCTTGCATTCGATGCTGAAGTCCATGTAGTCTTATAATCCATGTTCGGTTATGGCCTGCCAATCTGATCTGCAGATCCAACATTGGTACCATGCAGCAAGAGAGACTTGGTCACTGGACAGTCCTTCCATACCCCTGAGCTCTCAATTCAGACCCTTGCGGCTTCATGATTGGTGGAATAAAGGTACCTTCACACTGAACAACTTAACAACGATAATGACAGCGATCCGTGACGTTGCAGCATCCTGGATAGCGATATCGTTGTGTTTGACACGCAGCAGCGATCTGGATCCTGCTGTGATATCGCTGGTCGGAGCTAGAAGTCCAGAACTTTATTTGGTCGTCAGATCGGCGTGTATCGTTGTGTTTGACAGCAAAAGCAACGATGCCAGCAATGTTTTACAATGGTAACCAGGGTAAATATCGGGTTACTAAGCGCAGGGCCGCGCTTAGTAACCCGATATTTACCCTGGTTACCATTGTAAAAGTAAAAAAAAAACAGTACATACTCACCTTCTGATGTCTGTCACGTCCCCCGGCGTCCGCGCTGCTGCTCAGAGCTTCCTGCACTAAATGTGTCAGTGCCGGCCGTAAAGCAAAGCACAGCGGTGACGTCACCGCTCTGCTTTAGGGCCGGCGCTTACACAGTGCAGGGAAGCGGACGCCGGGGGACGCGACAGACACCGGAATGTAAGTATGTAGTGTTTGGTTTTTTAACATTTACACTGGTAACCAGGGTAAACATCGGGTTACTAAGTGCGGCCCTGCGCTTAGTAAGGCTACGTTCACATTTGCGTTGTGCGCCGCAGCGTCGGCGCCGCAGCGCACAACGCAAACAAAAACGCGGCAAAACGCATGCACAATGCTGCGTTTTACGCCGCATGCGTCCTTTTTTTCATTGATTTCGGACGCAGCAAAAATGCAACTTGCTGCGTCCTCTGCGCCCGGACGCGGGCGCCGCAGGGACGCATGCGGCGCCAAACGCAAGTGCACCGCATGTACATGCGCCCCCATGTTAAATATAGGGGCGCATGATGCATGCGGCGCCGCTGCGGCGCCCGACGCTGCGGCGAGGACCGCAAATATGAACGTAGCCTAACCCGATATTTACCCTGGTTACCCGGGGACTTCGGCATCGTTGGTCGCTGGAGAGCTGTCTGTGTGACAGCTCTCCAGCGACCACACAATGACGAAACAGCGATGCTGCAGCTATCGGCATCGTTGTCTATATCGCTGCAGCGTCGCTTAATGTGACGGTACCTTTAGAGTGTGCTAGATTGGCTAGATTCCACGCCGCGTACATAATATCCCTAGTAGTAATGGTGTCTAACAGAGAGGAGGAAGAGTCAGCTAATTTACATAGAATCGAGCAATACAATGAAAGGTTAGCATAATTGATTTGTCTGAGTCTGTGACCTTCCCTGACAAAGGTAATTACATGAGTCAACAGGAACTCCTTAAGGTACCGTTACACTAAACGACTTACCAACGATCACGACCAGCGATACGACCTGGCCGTGATCGTTGGTAAGTCGTTGTGTGGTCGCTGGGGAGCTGTCACACAGACAGCTCTCTCCAGCGACCAATGATCAGGGGAATGACTTTGGCATCGTTGAAACTGTCTTCAACGATGCCGAAGTTCCCCTGCAGCACCCGGGTAACCAGGGTAAACATCGGGTTACTAAGTGCAGGGCCGCGCTTAGTAACCCGATATTTACCCTGGTTACCATTGTAAAAGTAAAAAAAAAAACACTACATACTCACATTCTGATGTCTGTCACGTCCCCTGCCGGCATCCACAGGGTTAAAACTGCTTTCGGCAGGAGCGCTGCTGTGCACGCGCTGCTGCCGAGAGCTTCCCTGCACTGAATTTGTCAGCGCCGGCCGTAAAGCAGAGCACAGGGGTGACGCTCTGCTTTACGGCCAGCGCTGACACATTCAGGGCAGGGAAGCTCCCGGCAGCAGCGCGTGCATATTAGCAGCGCTCCTGCCGAAAGCAGTTTTAACCCTGTGGACGCCGGGGGACGTGACCGACATCAGAATGTGAGTATGTACTGGTTTTTTTTTTACTTTTACAATGGTAACCAGGGTAAATATTGGGTTACTAAGCGCAGCCCTGCGCTTAGTAACCCGATATTTACCCTGGTTACAAGTGAACACATCGCTGGATCGGCGTCACACACGCCGATCCAGCGATGACAGCGGGTGATCAGCGACCAAAAAAAGGTCCTGATCATTCACATCGACCAATGATCTCCCAGCAGGGGCCTGATCATTGGTCGCTGTCACACATAACGAGATCGTTAGCGGGATCGTTGCTTACGTCACCAAAAGCGTGACGTTGCAACGATATCGTTAACGATATAGTTATGTGTG
This sequence comes from Ranitomeya variabilis, assembly GCF_051348905.1. NCBI lineage: Eukaryota > Metazoa > Chordata > Amphibia > Anura > Dendrobatidae > Ranitomeya > Ranitomeya variabilis. The sequence goes on from NC_135237.1 coordinate 219,871,360, forward strand.
ACTCAGCCTTTAGAGTCTTGTAGAAACAATGAGGGGCTTATCACATGGTAATAAACAGAATACCATCATGTGTGACCAAATTTTATGAAACTCAACCCATGCTAGGCATTGAGTCCATGTCATCACTGTTCTGTTCTGAAGTGATACACTCACTCGGAAGCCATCGAAGTATGCCATAGAGAGGCCCTACTTGGAGGATTGTCTGTGAACGTCATCTGTCCATGGTAAGGATTTGTGTTGAATTGGCATACTGGAGTTAACTTACACTGTAACCTCAAGTCTGAATTTCAGTGTTTCTATACGGCACCAGATATTACTACGGACCCATGTAGGTATAATAACTCATAAATATATCATTTATCCGGAGGACAATGAGTAAGTAACAAAAACAAATAATTCAAATATAACAATTGTTTTTATTTTTACTGACATAAACTTGTTTACATCCAAAATAAATACATAGGTCTTAATAAAATTATGTGAATCACACCAAAGTGTTTAGATGTGACACAGGATGGAGCATATCAGACTATGGTTACTAAATAAATAAACAATGAGGGATCCTTAATGCTTTTAACTGGGTGCCAATGAGTCCACTGGAAACAGTGCATCACTAATTGTGATTGCACTCCCTCCCACTCATACCAAAGTATTCACACCATATGCTATAGACAGCAAAGATAGATGAATCACCGATTGCCAATGCAGCCCCTCCTATTTATGCACATATGCTACGATTAGCTAATCCCTCATCAGTATACAAAAGTAACAACTGTATTTACCCATGATAAGGTCCAATGTCCAGCTCCAAACTGTGTCAGGAACCCCAACGCGCGTTTCGCGTATAAAATATGTCGCTTCCTCAGGGGGCGTGGTTTAAGTGATGGTTAGGTCCGGTATAAATAGTACACCGTTCCGGTCACAAGACCGTGCGGCCACCTATCCATACTCACGGACAGTGCGCACGCGCACGGCGTCTCGTCGCCATATCAACTGGAGCCCTGAACGGACGTCCCCCTATGATCACGTGGGCGGGCCGGCGCCAGGCCTCGCACCTCGCTTGCACAGGATGGGCGGTCGAACAAGGGCCAGTGGAGTGGCTACCTGGGACACGGTGTGCGTTACATTGTGAAAAGGTGCCGCATTATAAGTGTATGTAAATCAATGTTCATGCTAGACGATACTGAAAGTGCTCTGTGCATATCAATTATAAATGACGGACATAAACAGCCATTTATCAATAAAGTGCAATAAATATTCATATTTAACAATACTAAAAGTGCTCTGTGCATATCAATTGCAAATAATGGGCGTAAACAGCCATTTTTCAATAAAGTGCCAAAGATATATACTGTGCATTGAATTAGAATCTTAAATAAGATATATAAAAAAGACCTTAAGTATCACATCTTATAGACATTATGCACCACAAATGCTATATATAATCATATCTAACAAAGACTAAGGAAAATAGGGGGGGGGGGGGAGAAGGAGAAATAGCAGCAGCCACAGTCTACCCAGAATAATTAAACAGAGACTATGTGAGGGTATAAATCTATATCCCACACTATTCCTAGTACTGATAGTCCAGAAAATCCACATATGATGGACTCCGATTTTTGGTTATCTTCTGATTGATAGTAGTCAATTCTTCAATATTCATTTTTTATTTTTCTCTTTTACTTCAGAAACCAGAACATAACTTCAGATGTGCCTCCGAAACCGCGGGCAACCACACCAGCTGCTCACTCACTTCCCCTCACCATATCACGAACAAGGGTAAGTATACTATAATAGAACAACACAATAAAATACAATTAAAATCACATAAACAAAACCACACTTAAAATCTGGAAGGTGCATGACAAAGCTATGGAAAGGGATGCAAAGGTCATGTATGTCAAACTGTTTTAATCTATTTACGCCATGAGGAGGGATTCAAAGGAACGAAGAGAATCCCTGACTTTCATTTAGACCTATAGGGGTCATAGTGCCAAGGAGAGTTATCTATCGGCATTCTTTTTGTGCAAGAAGACGTTGGATATTACCTCCCCTAATCCCACATTGTACATGTTCAATGCCTCTCACCAAAAAAGATTTGGGATTGCATTTGTGATATTGTTTGAAATGGCGTGGAATAGTTTTTAGTTGGGAGGGATCCTCCTCCGTTTCTGCTGCCATAATATCACGAACGTGTTTCCTTGTGCGTGTTCCCAAACGTCTAGAAGTTAGACCTATGTACACTTTGGGGCAGCTGCATCTCGCATAATATATGACTTGTGTTGTATTGCACGTAATGTGCTGTTTTATTGAAAAATTCTTTTTTCCATCAGTCGATTGAAAATCTACTGCCCGGCATATATTCTTGCAAGAGATGCAGCCGCCACATGGGAAACATCCTAAGGAACAACCACTTGAACCAAATACATTTCTGCTAATTGGAGGCACGTAATGGCTAGACACCAAGATATCTCTCAAATTTTTACTTCTTCTCGATGTCATCATAGGATGTTTAGACAGGATTTTAGACAATGTGGGGTCAGTTTTTAGGACATCCCAATGTCTACTAAGGCAATCTCTCATAGAGGTCCACTCCCCATTAAAAGTTGATATGAATCGGACGGCTTCATCTTTGTTGTCCTTATTCCTCTGTCTAGGGTACAGCAAAGCATCACGAGGTTGAGATTTTGCTCGCAGATAACCCTTTTTGATGCATCTATTGCTGTAACCACGTTCCTTGAATCTCTCTCGGAGATCCAAGGCTTGGTTTTCAAACTTAGACTCAGAGGAGCAGATCCGCCTCATCCTGAGGTGCTGCCCAACCGGGATGGCCCTAATAGTGCTGTATGGATGGCTTGAACTAGCATGCAATAGGGTTGAGCGACCTTTACTTTTATAGGATCGGGTCGGGTCTCACGAAACCCGACTTTTTCAAAAGTCGGGTCGAGTGAAATCGGCCGATCCTATAAAAAAGTCGGGGTCGGGGTCGGCCGAAACTCGAAACCCAATGCAGTGCATTGGGTTTCCAATGGTTCCCAGGGTCTGAAGGAGCGGAAACTCTCCTTCAGGCCCAGGGATCCATATTTAAGTGTAAAATAAAGAATTAAAATAAGAAATATCGCTATACTTACCCTCTGACGGGCCCTGGTACTAACCGGGAACCTTCCTTCCTTAGAATCAGCCTTCCAGGACCTTGCGGTGACGTCACGGTGACGTCGCGGCTTGTGATTGGTCGCGCGGCCACCCATGTGACCGCTCGCGTGACCAATCAGAAGCCGTGACGTCACCGAAGGTCCTGGAAGGGCTGATTCTTAGGAAGGAAGGCTGCCGGAAAGAAGCAGGGCGTGTCCGAGGGTGAGTATATACCTAATAGGAATATACTCACCCTCGGCTTCGTTCCGGCAGCCTTCCTTCCTAAGAATCAGCCCTTCCAGGACCTTCGGTGACATCACGGTGACGTCGCAGCTTGTGATTGGTCGCGCAGCGGTCACATGGGCGGCCGCGCGACCAATCACAAGCCGCGACGTCACCGCGACGTCACCTGTTGTGAACTATACTTTTTGGCTCCCTCTTGTGGTCACTAGTGATTTGGCACTTGGATTGTCTTTTACCAGGTTGGTGCTCACCTGCTTCGTTAGGCCTGGGGTGTTGCTATTTAAACTTCCTGGATTCTCAGTCCAGTGCCTGGCATCGTTGTAATCAGTTCACTTCTGTTTGCTCCTGTCTTCAGGTCCTGGTTCTTTGCAAGATAAGCTAAGTTCTGCTTTCGTACTCTTGATCATTTGCATTGTTCATATTTTTTGTCCAGCTTGTACAATATGTGATTCCTGTTATTGCTGGAAGCTCTAGGGGGGCTGATATTCTCCCCCCACACCGTCAGTCGGTTTGGGGGTTCTTGGATATTCAGCGTGGATATTTTGCAGGGTTTTTTGCTGACCATATAAGTCTTCTTACTATATTCTGCTATTAGTCAGTGGGCCTCTCTTTGCTAAATCTAGTTCATTCTTACGTTTGTCTTTTCTTCTTACCTCACCGTTATTATTTGTGGGGGCTTGTATTACTTTGGGGTCTTTTCTCTGGAAGCAATAGAGGTCTTTTTTTCCCTGATAGGGGTAGTTAGTTCTCCGGCTGGCGCGAGACGTCTAGGACCAACGTAGGCACGTTCCCCGGCTGCTGTTAGTGTTTGCGCTAGGATCAGGTATATGGTCAGCCTAGTTACCACTTCCCTATGAGCTGGTATTTATGTTTTGCAGACTTTGCTGTAATCTTTGAGGTCCCCTGCCATTGGGATCATAACAGTATGCCAGGCCCATAAATAGTTAATGCATTGCTGAAGTGGGATTAAAAGAAAAGAAGTTCTGAGTTTTTTTTTTTCTTCCTCCCCTTTATCTCTGAGTGGCTTGAAGCTTTGCTGCAGACATGAATGTTCAGACCTTGATTACTAGTGTGGATCAGCTTGCTGCACGCGTGCAGGGCATTCAGGATTTTGTTGTTAGCAGTCCTATGTCAGAGCCTAAGATACCTATTCCTGAGCTGTTCTCTGGAGATCGATTTAAATTTAGGAATTTTAGGAATAATTGTAAATTGTTTCTATCTTTGAAACCTCGTTCGTCTGGAGATTCAGCTCAGCAAGTCAAAATTATTATCTCCTTCTTGCGTGGCGACCCTCAGGATTGGGCTTTCTCGTTAGCGCCAGGAGATCCTGCATTGGCGGATGTTGATGCGTTTTTTCTGGCGCTCGGATTGCTTTATGAGGAGCCTAATCTTGAAATTCAGGCAGAAAAAGCTCTACTGGCCATCTCTCAGGGCCAGGATGAAGCTGAGGTGTACTGCCAAAAATTTCGGAAATGGTCCGTGCTTACTCGATGGAATGAATGTGCTCTGGCCGCAAATTTCAGAAATGGCCTTTCTGAAGCCATTAAGAATGTGATGGTGGGTTTTACAATTCCTACAAGTCTGAATGATTCTATGGCGCTGGCTATTCAGATTGATCGGCGTTTGCGGGAGCGCAAATCCGCTAAACCTCTGGCGGTGTTGTCTGAACAGACACCTGTCTCAATGCAATGCGATAGAATCCTGACTAGAACCGAACGACAAAATCATAGACGTCAGAATGGGCTGTGTTTTTACTGTGGTGATTCTACACATGTTATATCAGCATGCTCTAAACGCCTAACCAAGGTTGTCAGTCCTGTCACCATTGGTAATTTGCAGCCTAAATTTATTTTGTCTGTGACTTTAATTTGTTCATTGTCTTCCTACCCTGTTATGGCATTTGTGGATTCAGGTGCTGCCCTGAGTCTTATGGACTTGTCGTTTGCCAAGCGCTGCGGTTTTGTCCTGGAGCCTTTAAAGGTTCCGATTCCTCTCAGAGGAATTGATGCTACGCCACTGGCGGAAAATAAACCGCAGTATTGGACACAAGTGACCATGTGCATGACTCCTGAACATCGGGAGGTGATTAGTTTTCTTGTTCTGCATAAAATGAATGATTTGGTCATTTTAGGTCTGCCATGGTTACAGACCCATAATCCTGTTTTGGATTGGAAGGCTATGTCTGTCTCAAGTTGGGGTTGTCAGGGAATTCATTGCGATTCTCCGCCGGTGTCTATTGATACTTCTACTCCTTCAGAAGTTCCTGAGTACTTGTGTGACGATCAGGATGTATTCAGTGAGTCCAGGTCCAGTGCTCTTCCTCCTCATAGGGACTGTGACTGCGCTATAGATTTGATTCCTGGCAGTAAATTTCCAAAGGGAAGATTATTTAATTTGTCTGTACCCGAGCATGCCGCGATGCGTTCTTATGTCAAGGAGTCTTTGGAGAAGGGGCATATTCGTCCATCCTCTTCCCCTCTCGGTGCGGGATTCTTTTTTGTGGCCAAGAAAGACGGGTCTTTGAGACCTTGTATAGACCTATAGGCTTCTGAATAAAATCACTGTTAAGTTTCAGTATCCATTGCTGCTATTGTCAGACTTGTTTGCTCGGATTAAGGGCGCCAAGTGGTTCACCAAGATAGATCTTCGTGGTGCGTACAACCTTGTGCGCATTAGGCAGGGAGATGAATGGAAAACTGCATTCAATACGCCCGAAGGTCATTTTGAATACTTGGTGATGCCCTTTGGGCTCTCTAATGCCCCTTCAGTGTTTCAGTCCTTTATGCATGATGTCTTCCGGAAGTATCTGGATAAATTTTGGATTGTGTATCTTGATGATATTCTAGTTTTCTCGGATGATTGGGATTCTCATGTAAAGCAGGTCAGGATGGTGTTTCAGGTTTTGCGTGATAACGCTTTGTTTGTGAAGGGCTCAAAGTGTCTCTTTGGAGTGCAGAAGGTTTTCTTTTTGGGTTTTATTTTCTCCCCTTCTGCCGTGGAGATGGACCCAGTCAAGGTCCGAGCTATTCATGATTGGACTCAGCCCACGTCCGTTAAGAGTCTTCAGAAGTTCTTGGGGTTCGCTAATTTCTACCGTCGCTTTATCGCTAATTTTTCTAGCGTTGTTAAACCTTTGACGGATATGACCAAGAAAGGTTCTGATGTGGCTAATTGGGCTCCTGCAGCCGTGGAGGCCTTCCAGGAGCTGAAGTGCCGGTTTACTTCGGCGCCTGTTTTGTGCCAGCCTGATGTCTCACTTCCCTTTCAGGTTGAAGTGGATGCTTCTGAGATCGGTGCTGGGGCTGTTTTGTCGCAGAGAGGCTCTGGTTGTTCTGTGATGAGACCATGTGCCTTTTTCTCTAGGAAGTTTTCGCCTGCTGAGCGGAACTATGATGTTGGTAATCGGGAGTTGTTGGCCATGAAGTGGGCATTTGAGGAGTGGCGTCATTGGCTCGAGGGTGCTAAGCATCGTGTGGTGGTCTTGACTGATCACAAAAATCTGATGTATCTCGAGTCTGCTAAGCGCCTGAATCCTAGACAGGCTCGTTGGTCATTGTTTTTCTCTCGTTTTGACTTTGTGGTCTCATACCTGCCTGGTTCGAAGAATGTTAAGGCTGATGCTCTCTCTAGGAGCTTTGTGTCTGACTCTCCTGGAGTCTCGGAGCCAGCTGGTATTCTTAAAGAGGGAGTGATCGTGTCGGCCATATCTCCGGATTTGCAACGTGTGTTGCAGAGATTTCAGGCTGGTAGACCTGACTCGTGTCCACCCGACAGACTGTTTGTTCCTGATAAATGGACCAGCAGAGTCATTTCCGAGGTTCATTCCTCGGTGTTGGCAGGGCATCCGGGAATTTTTGGTACCCGAGATTTGGTGGCTAGGTCCTTTTGGTGGCCTTCCTTGTCACGGGATGTGCAGTCATTTGTGCAGTCCTGTGGGACTTGTGCTCGGGCTAAGCCTTGTTCTCGTGCTAGCGGGTTGCTTTTGCCCTTGCCCGTCCCGAAGAGGCCTTGGACGCACATTTCCATGGATTTCATTTCTGATCTTCCGGTGTCTCGGGGAATGTCTGTCATCTGGGTGGTGTGTGATCGTTTTTCCAAGATGGTCCATTTGGTACCCTTGCCTAAGTTGCCTTCCTCTTCCGATCTGGTTCCTTTGTTTTTTCAGAATGTGGTTCGTTTACATGGCATTCCGGAGAATATCGTGTCCGACAGAGGATCCCAGTTTGTGTCCAGATTCTGGCGATCTTTTTGTGCTAGGATGGGCATTGATTTGTCGTTTTCATCTGCCTTCCATCCTTAGACTAATGGTCAAACGGAGCGAACTAATCAGACACTGGAGGCTTATTTGAGATGTTTTGTTTCTGCGGACCAGGATGATTGGGTGACCTTCTTGCCATTGGCGGAGTTTGCCCTTAATAATCGGGCTAGTTCCGCTACTTTGGTTTCGCCATTCTTCTGCAACTCTGGTTTTCATCCTCGTTTCTCCTCGGGTCATGTTGAGTCTTCTGACTGTCCTGGGGTGGATTCCGTGGTGGATAGGTTGCAGCGGATTTGGAATCATGTGGTGGACAACTTGAAGTTGTCACAGGAGAAGGCTCAGCGTTTTGCCAACCGCCGCCGCGGTGTGGGCCCCCGACTTCGTGTTGGGGATTTGGTTTGGTTGTCTTCTCGGTATGTCCCTCTGAAGGTTTCCTCTCCTAAGTTTAAGCCTCGCTTTATTGGTCCTTATAAAATTTTGGAAGTTCTTAACCCGGTTTCTTTTCGTTTGGATCTTCCGGTGTCGTTTGCTATTCACAACGTGTTCCATAGGTCTTTGTTACGGCGGTACGTTGTGCCTGTGGTTCCTGCTGTGGAGCCTCCTGCTCCGGTGTTGGTTGAGGGCGAGTTGGAGTACGTGGTGGAGAAGATCTTGGATTTTCGTCTCTCTAGACGGAGGCTCCAGTATTTGGTCAAATGGAAGGGCTATGGTCAGGAGGATAATTCCTGGGTGGCCGCCTCTGATGTTCATGCGGCCGATTTGGTTCGTGCCTTCCACGCTGCTCATCCTGGTCGCCCTGGTGGTCTTGGTGAGGGTTCGGTGACCCCTTCTTAAAGGGGGGGTACTGTTGTGAACTATACTTTTTGGCTCCCTCTTGTGGTCACTAGTGATTTGGCACTTGGATTGTCTTTTACCAGGTTGGTGCTCACCTGCTTCGTTAGGCCTGGGGTGTTGCCATTTAAACTTCCTGGATTCTCAGTCCAGTGCCTGGCATCGTTGTAATCAGTTCACTTCTGTTTGCTCCTGTCTTCAGGTCCTGGTTCTTTGCAAGATAAGCTAAGTTCTGCTTTCGTACTCTTGATCATTTGCATTGTTCATATTTTTTGTCCAGCTTGTACAATATGTGATTCCTGTTATTGCTGGAAGCTCTAGGGGGGCTGATATTCTCCCCCCACACAGTCAGTCGGTTTGGGGGTTCTTGGATATTCAGCGTGGATATTTTGCAGGGTTTTTTGCTGACCATATAAGTCTTCTTACTATATTCTGCTATTAGTCAGTGGGCCTCTCTTTGCTAAATCTAGTTCATTCTTACGTTTGTCTTTTCTTCTTACCTCACCGTTATTATTTGTTGGGGGCTTGTATTACTTTGGGGTCTTTTCTCTGGAGGCAAGAGAGGTCTTATTTTCCCTGATAGGGGTAGTTAGTTCTCCGGCTGGCGCGAGACGTCTAGGACCAACGTAGGCACGTTCCCCGGCTGCTGTTAGTGTTTGCGCTAGGATCAGGTATATGGTCAGCCTAGTTACCACTTCCCTATGAGCTGGTATTTATGTTTTGCAGACTTTGCTGTAATCTTTGAGGTCCCCTGCCATTGGGATCATAACAGTCACCGCAAGGTCCTGGAAGGCTGATTCTAAGGAAGGAAGGTTCCCGCTTAGTACCAGGGCGCATCAGATGGTAAGTATAGCGATATTTTTTATTTTAATTCTTTATTTTACACTTAAATCTGAATTCCGATACCAATTCCCGATATCTTAAACATATCGGGAATCGGTATCAGAATTCCGATTCCAGATTCAGAAGATCGCCGACTTCATGGCCGACCCCACACAGGGGTCGGGTTTCATGAAACCCGACTTTGCCAAAAGTCGGCGACTTCTGAAAATTGCCGACCCGTTTCGCTCAACCCTAGCATGCAACAATGAATTGACTGAGGTGGACTTCCTGTACACATCTGTTTGCAAGTATCCCTGTCCGTCCACCTCCACTTTGATATCCAGGACGTCGACCCCAGTTTTACTCATGCTATATGTCAATTTGATGTTGAATCTGTTGTCATTCAACTGCTGCATAAATTCATGTAGGCCCTTTTCAGACCCCTGCCAAATTATAAATAAATCATCTATGTAGCGCAGCCAGCACTGCACATGGTCCGCGGCCCGGGCACCCCCCCCGCCAAATATCTCCCTCTCCCAAAATCCAAGGAAGAGATTAGCGAAGGAGGGCGCACAGGCCGCGCCCATGGCAGTGCCGTACTGCTGCAAATAAAAAACATCCTTAAACACAAAAAAGTTTTTGGTTAAAATGAATGACAACAGTTCCATAACCAACCCGCACATAGGGCCATCCAGGTTGCCGGACCCCAGGAAGAAGCGGACCGCCTCCAACCCATCATCATGACGGATACAAGTGTACAATGATTCTATGTCAGCAGTGACAAGAATCATATCCTCATCCAGTTGAATCCCATTGATCCTACTCAGGACGTCCGATGTGTCACGTGCATATGAGGGAAGTGACTCTACCAAAGGTTTTAGATAGAAGTCCACAAATTTACACACTGGATCATTAAGTCCCCCCATGCCGGACACAATCGGACGCCCGGGGGGATCAATGGGATTCTTATGTATCTTAGGAATAAAATACAAAGTTGGTATTTTGGGAAAGTTAGTGAGTAAACCCTCATATACTTTTTTGGGGATAATCCCCTGTTCAAAAGCATCTTCCAAGATGGTTTCTAGTTCTAGGGTGAATTTGTGTACTGGATTATGATCCAACCTCTGATATGTCACCCTATCACGGAGATGTCTCATTGCCTCCTTTTCATAAAGAGCTTTCGGCCACAATACGATGTTTCCCCCCTTGTCTGCTGGCTTAATTGGTATGAGTGGGAGGGAGTGCAATCACAATTAGTGATGCACTGTTTCCAGTGGACTCATTGGCACCCAGTTAAAAGCATCAAGGATCCCTCATTGTTTATTTATTTAGTAACCATAGTCTGATATGCTCCATCCTGTGTCACATCTAAACACTTTGGTGTGATTCACATAATTTTATTAAGACCTATGTATTTATTTTGGATGTAAACAAGTTTATGTCAGTAAAAATAAAAACAATTGTTATATTTTAATTATTTGTTTTTGGTATTTACTCATTGTCCTCCGGATAAATGATATATTTGAGTTATTATACCTACATGGGTCCGTAGTAATTTCTGGTGCCGTATAGAAATAATCTGTTTATTCTGTGTTTTCTCTCAGCATTCAAAACCAGTGTAAATATGGACTTCAGAGCGGGAAGACATCGAAGGTGAGTATAGGACTATTTTTTATTTTAATTCTTTTTTTTGACCAATTATATGGTGCCCAGTCCGTGGAGGAGAGTCTCCTCTCCTCCACCCTGGGTACCAACCAAACATGATCTGCTTACTTCCCGCATGGTGTGCACAGCCCCGTGCGGGAAGTAAGCAGATCAATGGACTCCCAGGTGTGCGGAATCCCCTGCAATTCCGCATTTTAATGAACATGTTGCTTTTTTTTCCGCGATGCGATTTTTTCGCAGAAAAAAAGGCTACATTTGCACAAAAAATGCGGAATACACTGAAAATAATGGGAGGCATATGTAAGCGTTTTTTTTGCGTTTTTATCACGTTTTTATAGCGAAAAAACGCGAAAAAAACGCGAAAAATACTGAACGTGTGCACATGGCCTTACAATTCTGACCACTGTCCCTTTATGAGGTTATAACTCTGAAACGCTTCAATGGATCCTGGTGATTCCGACATTGTTTTCTCGTGACATTGTACTTCATGATAGTGGTACAATTTCTTAGATATTACCTGCGTTTATTTGTGAAAAAAACTGAAATTTGGTGAAAATTTTGAAAATTTCGCAATTTTCCAACTTTGAATTTTTATGCAATTAAATCACAGTGATATGTCACACAAAATACTTAATAAGTAACATTTCCCACATGTCTACTTTACATCAGCACAATTTTGGAACCACATTTTTTTTTTGTTAGGGAGTTATAAGGGTTAAAATTTGACCAGAAATTTCTCATTTTTACAACACCATTTTTTTTTTTAGGGACCACATCTCATTTGAAGTCATTTTGAAGGGTCTATATGATGGAAAATACCCAAGTGTGACACCATTCTAAAAACTGCACCCCCCTCAGGGTGCTCAAAACCACATTCAAGAAGTTTATTAACCCTTCAGGTGTTTCACAGGAATTTTTGGAATGTTTAAATAAAAATGAACATTTAACTTTTTTTCACACAAAATTTACTTAATCTCCAATTTGTTTTATTTTACCAAGGGTAACAGGAGAAAATGGACCCCAAAAGATGTTGTACAATTTGTCCTGAGTACGCCGATACCCCATATGTGTGGGTAAACCACTGTTTGGGCGCATGGGAGAGCTCGGAAGGGAAGGAGCGCCGTTTGACTTTTCAATGCAAAATTGACAGGAATTGAGATGGGACGCCATGTTGCGTTTGGACAGCCACTGATGTGCCTAAACATTGAAACCCCCCACAAGGGACACCATTTTGGAAAGTAGACCCCCTAAGGAACTTATCTAGATGTGTGGTGAGCACTTTGACCCACCAAGTGCTTCACAGAAGTTTATAATGCAGAACCGTAAAAATAAAACAAACACTTTTTCCCACAAAAATTATTTGGGCACATGGGTGGGCTCGGAAGGGATGGAGCGCCATTTGGAATGCAGACTTAGATGGAATGGTCTGCAGGCATCACATTGCGTTTGCAGAGCCCCTAATGTACCTTAACAGTAAAAAACCCCCACAAGGGACACCATTTTGGAAAGTAGACCCCCTAAGGAACTTATCTAGATGTGTGGTGAGCACTTTGACCCACCAAGTGCTTCACAGAAGTTTATAATGCAGAACCGTAAAAATAAAACAAACACTTTTTCCCACAAAAATTATTTGGGCACATGGGTGGGCTCGGAAGGGATGGAGCGCCATTTGGAATGCAGACTTAGATGGAATGGTCTGCAGGCATCACATTGCGTTTGCAGAGCCCCTAATGTACCTTAACAGTAAAAAACCCCCACAAGTGACACCATTTTGGAAAGTAGACCCCCTAAGGAACTCATCTAGATGTGTTGTGAAAGCTTTGAACCCCCAAGTGTTTCACTAGATTATAACGCAGAGCCATGCAAATAAAAAATAAATTTGTTTCCACAAAAATTATTTTTTAGCCCCTAGTTTTTTATTTTCCCAAGAGTAACAGGAGAAATTGGACCCCAAAAGTTGTTCTCCAATGTGTTCCGAGTACGCTGATACCCCATATGTTGGTGTAAACCGGTTTGGGCACACGGGAGAGCCCCTAACCCTAACCACACCTCTAACCCAGACACACCCCTAACCCTAATCCCAACCGTAAATGTAATCCAAACACTAACCCTAACTTTAGCCCCAACCCTAACCCTAACTTTAGCCCCAACCCTAAATGTAGCCTTAACCCTAGCCCCAACCCTAGCCCTAACCCTAATGGGAAAATGGAAATACATTTTTTAAATTTTTTTTTACTTTTTCCCTAACTAAGCGGGTGATGAAGGGGGGTTTGATTTACTTTTATAGCAGGTTTTTTAGCGGATTTTTATGATTGGCAGCCGTCACACACTGAAAGACGTTTTTTATTGCAAAAAATATTTTTTGCGTTACCACATTTTGAGAGCTATAATTTTTCCATATTTGAGTCCACAGGGTCATGTGAGGTCTTGTTTTTTGCGGGACGAGTTGACGTTATTATTGGTAACATGTTCGGGCACGGGAGATTTTTTGATCGCTTTTTATTCCGATTTATGTGAGGCAGAATGACCAAAAACCAGCTATTCATGAATTTCTTTTGGGGGAAGGCGTTTATACCGTTCCGCGTTTGGTAAACTGGATAAAGCAGTTTTATTCTTCGGGTCAGTACGATTACAGCGATACCTCATTTATATCATTTTTTTATGTTTTGGCGCTTTTATACGATAAAAACTATTTTATAGAAAAAATAATTATTTTGGCATCGCTTTATTCTGAGGACTAACTTTTTTCGCTGATGATGCTGTATGGCGGCTCGTTTTTTGCAGGACAAGATGACGTTTTCAGCGGTACCATGGTTATTTATATCCGTCTTTTTGATCGCGTGTTATTCCACATTTTGTTTGGCGGTATGAGAATAAAGGGTTGTTTTTTGCCTCTTTTTTTACGGTGTTCACTGAAGGGGTTAACTAGTGATATAGTTTTATAGGAGGGGTCGTTACGGACGCGGCGATACTAAATATGTGTACTTTTATTGTTTGATTTTTTTTATTTAGATAAAGAAATGTATTTATGGGAATAATTTTTTTTTAATTTATTTAGGATTTTTTTTTTTTTTTTACACATGTGGATTTTTTTTAAAAATTTTTTTTACTTTGTCCCAGGGGGGGACATCACAGATCGCTGATCTGACAGTTTGCACAGCACTCTGTCAGATCACCGATCTGAGTTTCAGCGCTGCAGGCTTACCAGAGCCTGGTCTGCACCCGGAAGTAATCCCTGCAGGACCCGGATTCAGCCACGCGGCCATTTTGGATCCTGGGCCTGCAGGGATAGGAGGTAAGAGACCCTCGCAGCAACGCGATCACAGCGCATTGTTCCAGGGGTCTCAGGGAAGCACGCAGGGAGCCCCCTCCCTGCGTGATGCTTCCCTGTACCGCCGGCACACCGCAATCATGTTTGATCGCGGTGTGCTGGGGGTTAATGTGCCGGGGGCAGTCCGTGACCGCTCCTGGCACATAGTGCCGGATGTCAGCTGGGATAGGCAGCTGACACCCGGCCGCGCTCCCCCCGTGAGCACGGCCGATCGTGCTGGACGTACTATTCCGTCCTTGGGAAATTAGGGCCCACCCCACATGGACGGAATAGTACGTCCAATGGCAGAAAGGGGTTAAAGATACAAGTGTCATTATAATGCTCCTGAATAAAAAATGCCCCTCACTATATTGTCTGCACAAAATATGACCCCCACATTGTCCCTCTTATGGTACATGCGCTTTACACTGACCTCTCCTTTCCATACCGGCCTCCCTTTTCACACTGTCCTCTCATACTGTGTCCCCCCTATAGGGCCCAGTATTTATACTGTACTCTCTCATCACACTCCCCCTCCTTGGTATACTGTCCCCCCATGCTATGAACGCACTACTCAGTTTCTATTCTGTGCCCACTCACTTTTGTCCCCCCATACTGTCTCCTCACACTATTCCCCTCCCTCCTCATACTGTTTCCTCTCACATCCCTCCTGTTCACCATACTGTCTCCTCATATATTTACCCCCTCACTTTCTATACTGCCTGCTCACCTGACTCCCCATACTGTGTCTGCACACATCCCATCACCCTCAGTCCCCGTACTCTGTCCATACATTTTTCACATCGCTACTCATACTGTGTCCACATACATTCCCCCGTCGCTCCCCATACTATCTGCACCCATCCCCCATACTGTTTCCTCATATATGCATGCCCCCATTCCCCAGTACTGTTTCCTCATATATGCCCCCAATCTACCATACTGTTTCCTCATACATGCCCCTCATTCCCCCAATACTGTTTCCTCCCCCATTCCCCAGTACTGTTTCCGCATACATGCCCCCCATTCCCCCAGTAGTTTCCGCATACATGCCCCCCATTCCCCAGTACTGTTTCCTCATACATGCCCCCCATTCCTCCGTACTGTTTCCCCATCTCCCCTTTGCTCTTCATTTTGTGTCCTCAAATCTCCTCACACACATTAAATCCCCCCATCCCCACTACAAATCTCCCCACACACAATAACCCCATCTCCACTCCAAATCTCACCCCATACATTAAAAAAAAACCCCATCCCCACTCAAATTCTCCATATAATAAATCCCCCCCGTGCACTTAATCTTCGGTGTCTTCTGCTCCACTGGAGCACTTACCACCAGTGTTAGCCTCTGCAGTGCGAGTGAACGACGTCAGCAGCGATAACATGATCTGCTCACGTTGCTCTGACTGCCAGTCAGAGTCTCAAATGTACTCACTTCTGTAAGATGCGAGTACCATTGATCCCTGGACAGGGGCATACACTGACAGCTTGGGGCCCCGATGCAAGAACTGTGTCTGGGCCCCCTCCTTTTATGGCAACAAAGCTATATATATATATATATATATATATATATATATATATATATATATATATATATATATATGTATATACACAGCCACACATACATGTGTATATATTACATACCGTATCTACTCGAGTATCAGCAGACCCAAGTATAAGCCGAGACATCTAATTTTGCCACGGAAACTTGGTAAGCTTATTGACTCGAGCATAAGCTGGGTATGTATTGCCCCCTCATTCCTATCCTGGTATGTGTGGTCCCCCCATCCTGTCCTGCTCTGTGTGGCTCCCCCTGTGGTATGCATGGCTCCCCTGTCCCATCTTGTAGGCATGGCTCTGCCCTTCTCCCATCCTCGTATGCATGGCTCTGCTCCCCCTTCTCCCATCCTCGTGTGCGTGGCTCTGCTCCCCCCTCCCATCTTGTATGCGTGACTCCGCTTCCCCCCTCCCATCTTGTATGTGTGGCTCTGCTCCCCTTCCTCCTATCCTTGTATGCGTTGCTCCGCTCCCCCCTCCTCCCATCCTTGTATGCCTGGCTCCGCTCCCCCCTCCCATCTTGTATGCGTTGCTCCGCTCCCCCCATCCTTGTATGCGTGGCTCTGCTCCCCCCGGCCATCTTGTATGCGTGGCTCCGCTCCCCCCTCCCATCTTGTATGCGTGGCTCCGCTCCCCCCTCCCATCTTGTATGCGTGGCTCCACTCCCCCCTCCTCCCATCTTGTATGCGTGGCTCCGCTCCCCCCTCCCATCTTGTATGCGTGGCTCTGCTCCCCCTCCTCTCATCCTTGTATGCGTGGCTCCGCTCCCCTCTCCCATCCTTGTATGCATGGCTCTGCTCCCCCTCCTCCCATCCTTGTATCCTTGTATGCGTGGCTCCGCTTCCCTCCTTCTTCCATCTTGTATGCGTGGCTCACCCGTCCTCCTCCCTCCTGACAGCACGCTGAACGGACTCCCTGTCCTGCACATCTGTCCCGACTCCTGGCGCCGAAGCTTCTTCCTGTGTGAGCAGTCACATGGTACCGCTTATTAAGGTCATGAATATGCATCCATATTCATCACCTTAACGAGCGGTACCACATGACCTCTGTGAGCACAGGACGAGCTGCCGGCGCTGAGGACGACGGAGCTGCAGGCACCGCTGGAGGAGGGTGAGTATGTCGTCTTCGAGGAGGGGAGGGAGTGAGGGGGGATGGTGGGTTAGCCGGTTAATAAATAAAAAATAAAAAAAAGAGCAAAACCAAACCTTGCTCAGGTGCCGCCCCCCCGCTTCCTGCCGCCCTAGGTACGTGCCCTCACGTGCCTAGTGGCAAATACGGCCCTGATTCGTGGCAAAATGTTTTCCTGCCCCCCAACAGTTGGCCTGTTTAAACAGGCTTCTAATCACATGATGACAGAACAAAAATGCTTGTTTAGCAGGTGAAATTTTTATGCTTCCGTAGAAATCATTTCTCAGCAGCCCATCATTTGTAAACCGGATATGGGGTACCAAGAACAATGACAGTCTAGATAGACAACCATATTAAAAATTATTCTGTGCAATATGAAGTGAAGTTGGCCGGCTTAAACATGCTGCTAAACTATCGATCTATGTACATGAAACCAATAAGTGGTTGTCAAATGGTCATAGGTTGGCAAGTTTAAGAGTGGTATCACCAAGAAGATGAAATATTAAAACCAAAGCAGAATAGCAAGGATGGCAATTTATTTTATTGATTGAAGCCAATATACGATATTTGAAAAAAAAACAAACAAGCAAAAAAAAAAAAACGTTAAAATAAATAGCGATTGGGGACTTTATTGGCTATTTTTTTTTGAGGCACTTATTCCTCTGTTTCACCAGGTCTACGTATGTCATCAATCTTCAAAATCATCTTCACAACCTGTGTTGCCAATGAAAGCTGCTGTTTTTTACCAATGAGCGTTTCAATTACATGCTGCAGTTTCATGTCTGGAAAAAAAAACAAAACACAAAACAAAAATCACATTAATATGTAACGGGTTTATATGAGTGTACAGAATTTTAGGTTTTACCCATCATTAGAACTATAATCACTTTCAGTTTCAATGCAATTTGACAAACTGTAATCTTCAATTAATTTCAAGAATCCTAAATGGAAACGTTAGAATCTTTTTAATCCCTTAACGACCACAGACATGCATAAAAACAGCAACTAATAAGGGGCCTAATTCCCTCATCACAGTTTTAAAATGGCGATCGGGAATAAGTCTATAGCGCCCACTGTACATTGATAGCTGACACCTGGCGGTATTGGCCCCGGCCCAATTTTGTAACTGATCGCGGCCGATTGACCACTTAAATACTGCTGTCAATCGAGCTAGTGGTATTTAATAGGCTAACAGGGAGTAAAAAGACCCGCTTTGTAACCATTGGACCTCCGCAATGAGAATTAAAGGTGCCAATGGCTACTATGGTATCCTAAGGTCATGACATGACCCCAAAACACAGTGGCCTGTGGGATCCTGCTATAAGAATAAATTTGCTTCATCACTTATACCGTATGGTGGACCGCAAAAAAGAAAAAAATATATATATACATTTTGGTACTGTTTTTCATTTGTTCCTCCCAAAAAACGGAATAAGGCTCGGGTCACATTTTTCCTGTGCTCTCCGCTGAGTGCTTAAAGGGCCACTGTCACCCCCTCCAGCCGTTATAAACTAAAAGAGCCACCTTGTGCAGCAGTGATGCTGCTTTCTAACAAGGTGGCTCTTTTAGTTTTTTGTGCATGTATTCCCAAAATAAAGCGTTTTATAAGTTCTCCAAAATACCTGTCTTTGGCCAGGGAGGCAGGTCCTCACCCCCCTGCTTGAAACGCCAAACTGCCGTCACTCAAATGTTCAGGGCCGCCGGGCACCGCCCCCTCCGCTCTGTTTTCGCATGAAATCCGGCGCCTGCGCTGTGTAGTACTGTCTAGTGCAGGCGCAGTGAGCTCTGGCCGTTTGACGTCAGTCATGGCTCGCAGACTGCGCCTGTGCGGTCAGTGCGGCCACACACCTTGTGAATCCCAGCCCCGCAGCGTGTTATGCATTATGCAGAGTGCCGGGCTGAGATTCACAAGCAGGGCGGCCGCACAGGCGCAGTCTGCAAGCCTGGCTGTGACGTCAGACGGCCAGAGCTCACTGCGCCTGCACCAGACATTACTACACAGCGCAGGCGCAGGATTTCATGCGAAAACAGAGCGGAGGGGGCGGTGCCCGGCGTCCCTGAACATTTGAGTGACGGCAGTTTGGCGTTTCAAGCAGGGGGGTGAGGACCTGCCTTCTTGGCCAAAGACAGGTATTTTGGATAACTTATAAAACGCTTTATTTTGGGAATACATGCACAAAAAACTAAAAGAGCCACCTTATTAGAATGCAGCATCACTGCTGCACAAGGTGGCTCTTTTAGTTTATAACGGCTGGAGGGGGTGACAGTGGCCCTTTAAGTCTGTGTTTCCGTGTAAATGCCACAAAGCTGCGATTCAAACAAAACCCAGGACGGAACCATTCACTTATGAGGCAGATGGAGTCACTTTGGACTTGTCTGTGTTCCGGCGGTGTCACATCAATTTAGGCATCTTTTTAGCGCACAAGTGTAGACGACCAGATTTGTGGACGCCTAAAAAGATGGATACCACGGAGCAGATGCCAAATGGAGTACAAAATGTCTCCATCTGCCTCTATTTTGGGTGGTTCTGTTTGGGGTTTCAATCACATTTTTGTGGGATTTACAGGGAAACCCCGAGGTAGGAGCACATTGTAGAACACAAGAATGTGATCCAAGCCTTATTCTGAAAGCGATCGAAATTATATACTACAAAATGTTACCAACAACAACCCTAATTAATCGCACACAAAACCAGCCTCAACTCAGGTCTGTCATCTGTCCTATTATTGGGGGTTCCCACGCTACTGGTAGAACAAAGGCTGTGGATTGTATGTGACTGGGTGGGAGCAATGATGCTTTTCCAGTGTATTCTGCGCTGCTAAATGCCCCCTGTACCTAAAACCACAGTAAGAGGCCACATGTTTGGCATTATTGTACTGGGGAGAGCAGTTAATTTGCAGAATATTGCCAAAAGCACAAGCTGGGCACAATGTATGGGGGGCTCTGCACAGTTTAGTGTACAATGTATCGGCGCTAAACTGGCATATCTGTAATTCTACAGAAAAAAAAGGAGTGGATGTTACAAAATAGTCAATTGCAGCCAATAGATTGAGAGATGCAATTTCTCCAGTAGGGTCACTTTTTTGCAGCTATTGTGGGACCTTCGGGGCTCTACAAATGTCACCTGAAAACTATTCCAGCTAAATCTGTACTCCAAAACCCAAATAGCACTCCTTCCTTCTCAGCCCTGATGTGTGGCCCAAGTTTATGTATACACGTTGCGGATTTGCCTGTGGAATTTTCTGCGTGGATTCTTCCTCTTGGCAGAAAACGCAGTTGAAAATTCGCACAGATTTGATGAGGATTTTTCATGCGGTTTTTTTTTTCACGAGGATGTGTGAGCATTTTTGTTAGCTAAATAAAGATGCATTATTTAACAAAAAAAAAAAAGAATTGTGATGTAATTTCTGTGTTTAACCTCTGCTTTTACATACTCCATTGAAGAATAATGTTTACACACACAGATAGAGCCACCAACGGGTCATGTTTTCAGGATTTCCTTAGTATTGCCCAGGTGAGAATTCCATCATCTAGACAGGCAAGAATTCCATCACCTGGGCCATACTAAGGAAATCCTGGAAACACGACCTGTTGGTGGCTCTTGAGGACTGGAGTTGGGGAATACTGCAATAGATCTATTTATTGATACATAGATCTATAGAGAGATATAATAATCTTTATTTTTATATAGCGCTAACATATTCCGCAGCGCTTTACAGTTTGCACACATTATCATCACTGTCCCCATTGGGGCGCACAATCTAAATTCCCTATCAGTATGTCTTTGGAATGTGGGAGGAAACCGGAGAACCCGGAGGAAACCCACACAAACACAGAGAGAACATACAAACTCTTTGCAGATGGTTTGGTATAGATAGATAGATAGATAGATAGATAGATAGATAGATAGATAGATAGATAGATAGATAGATAATAGAAAAAAATAATAGAAAAAAATGGAACAGCACTACTTCTTTACTTATCTTCGGGTGCACAGCCCAGACAACCTGTCCTCGGTTGTTTCCACTTCAAATACATCACAAAAACAGGCAGCACTCCATGTTCTTAAGTTCATATGCAGGTGTTTATTGTGCCCACATCTTCATGCAACGTTTCGGCTCTGACTGAGCCTTTCTCAGATAGATAGATAGATAGATAGATAGATAATACCAAGCCCGATGTTTAGTAATAAACATAATAAAATAAAATATTAAAAAGTACATAAAGCATTAAAGACACACAAAATCTGCATTATTGGGCTGGGTAACACTTGCGAGAAACTCGCACCTCAATACCCGGGCACTGCCGCCCACACTCGGACCGGAGCATTCAGCTGCATAGATATACATGCAGCCACACACTCCGGTCCCGAGTGCCGACAGCTGTGTCGGGTATTGATGCAAGTGACTCGTGCGAGTTTCTCATGTGACCCCGACCTTAAACGCAAAAAAAAAAAAAAAAATGGCGTGGTCTCTCGTGCAATTTTCCAAACCAGAGAGGGAAAGCCAGCGACTGGGGGCCGATGTTTATAGCCTGGGAAGGGGGTAATACCCATGGATCTTCCCAGGCTATTAATACAGCTGTATACACAGCCTTTACTGGCTATTAAAATAGGGGAGCCCGCCTCAAAAATGAGGAAGGGTCCCTCTATAATTAATACCCAGAAAAGGCGATGCAGACAGCTGCAGGCTTATTAATAGCCTAGGAAGGGGCCATGGATATTGCCTCCTCTATTCTGCTACAAACACCAGCTCTCAGCCGCCCCAGAAATGACACATCTCTAAGATGCGCCATTTCCAGCACTTAGCCTCTCTCTTTCCACTTGCCCTGTAGCGGTGGCAAGTGGGGTAATAGTTGTGAAGCTGAGGTCACCATTATTTTGTAAGCTGACATCAAGACCAAGTCTTAGTAATCCTATAGTTGTTACATGCTAAATAAAGACACAGCCAGAATAAAGTATTTCAATGAAATAAAACACAACACAGTTTCCCATATATATTATATACCTAATTCCTGTGACACCATTGATCTCCTGGCAAAAAATAATAAAATAAACCAACACAAATACTCCCTCTGTCACGGATCCTGCTCCGTGGTATCACTAATTTGTCACGTACGCGCTCCCAGCATGTGACTAGGGGATTGTGCCTGCAAAGGTAAATCTATCTCCACTCTCAGTCCAGCATTCAACCTCTGTCCTATGCTGTAATGGGAGCATAAATCACACACCGACCCAGGCCACACACCCGCTCATACACGCTGCCACCACTCACTGAATACATGGGCGTTGAGTCCCGGAAATTACTAATACTGTCTACCACTTATACGGATCATACAGTTTAAGGCTATGGATTCTTTTAGAACTGTCAGGTTGTGTGCACACGTTCAGGATTTTTCGCGTTTTTGTCACTATAAAAACGCAATAACACCGTGGAAAAAATGTATACATTAAGCATCCTATTAGAATGCAATCCGCAATTTTTGTGCACATGTTGCGTTTTCTTCCGTGGCGGAAACACATTCCGGAAAAAAAAAAGCAGCATGTTCATTCTTCGTGCGTAATTGTACACGTAGGAATGCATTGATCCGCTTACTTTCTGCATGTGGCTATGCCCACCATGCGGGAAGTTAGCGGATCATGTGCGGTTGGTACCCACGGTGGAGAGGAGGAGACTCCTCCAGGCCCTGGGTACCATATAATTGTTAAAAAAAAAAAAAGAAAAAAAAAAAGAATTAAAAAAAAATTGTGATATTCTCACCTTCCGGCATCCCCGGCAGTCTTCCCGCTCCTCGCGATGCTTCCTTTCCCAATAATGCATTGCGAAAATGACCTGTGATGACGTAGCGGTGAGACTGCTATGTCATCTGAGGTCATTGCCGCAATGCATTATTGGGACCAGAGAATCGCGAGGAGCTGGAAGGCTGCCGGGGACGCCGGAAGGTGAGAATATCATGATTTTTTATTTTTTTGTATTATTTTTAACGTTCTATCTTTTTACTATCAATGCTGCATAGGCAGTATCAATAGTAAAAAGTTGGTCACACTTGTCAAACACTATGTTTGACAAGGGTGACCAATCTGTCAATTAGTTTTCCAAGCGATGCTACAGATCGCATGGAAAACGCTAGCATTCTGCAAGCTAAAAACGCTTGTGTTTAGCGGGAATACGCATCTGATATACCCGCGGCAGGAGTTGCGGAATTGCCGCGGAAATTTCGGAGGCAATTCTGCAACATGTGCACTTAGCCTCAAGGTTCAACTTGTTAAAGTTTTATGCTTTAATACAAAAAGGTTCAGTGCTTACAGTAAGAAAAAGGTATAAAAATATGATAAAAACACATATAGGTATGCAAAACTGTATAAAATAAACAGGAGAAAACTTACAGAAACTTCTAACTTTGTAGTCTGCTTTCTGCTCCCTGGGGGGGGGGGGGGTGAATATGGAGTTGGTGGAACACATCAGCTTCCCAGGCTGCCCTCACATGTGAACATGATTCTATGTATACAGGCCTAATTTATAGTTTTACTCTGGAGGTCAGATTTCTAGACCATCCCCTTAGGTTAATATCATAATTGCTTGTTTTTGACTGGACCGTGGCCGCTCCCCTCAATGAATATATTATTTGATCTGAGATTCCCTGTGTAAAAGTTCTCACAAATAGATAGTGTCAGGCTGTAATTGACATCTCTCATCAAACAGCTAGGAGGTGTCAAATTTTTCTCTTTTTTCTTGATTCCCTGCATGACCCCCTGGCGAGAGTGGAGACAGTCTTCCTCCTCAAGATATGTATGCTGTGACCTTTGTGAAGCCTGCAGTTTCAGGACAGATATTCAACTACTGCTAGTTACACATATAACCCTAGACATGTCACTACACACATATATATACAGGTCCTTCTCCAAAAATTAGCATATAGTGTTAAATTTAATTATTTACCATAATGTAATGATTACAATTAAACTTTCATATATTATAGATTCATTATCCACCAACTGAAATTTGTCAGGTCTTTTATTGTTTTAATACTGATGATTTTGGCATACAACTCCTGATAACCCAAAAAACCTGTCTCAATAAATTAGCATATTTCACCCGTCCAATCAAATAAAAGTGTTTTTTAATAACAAACAAAAAAAACATCAAATAATAATGTTCAGTTATGCACTCAATACTTGGTCGGGAATCCTTTGGCAGAAATGACTGCTTCAATGCGGCGTGGCATGGAGGCAGCCAGCCTGTGACACTGCTGAGATGTTATGGAGGCCCAGGATGCTTCAATAGCGGCCTTAAGCTCATCCAGAGTGTTGGGTCTTGCGTCTCTCAACTTTCTCTTCACAATATCCCACAGATTCTCTATGGGGTTCAGGTCAGGAGAGTTGGCAGGCCAATTGAGCACAGTAATACCATGGTCAGTAAACCATTTACCAGTGGTTTTGGCACTGTGAGCAGGTGCCAGGTCGTGCTGAAAAATGAAATCTTCATCTCCATAAAGCATTTCAGCCGATGGAAGCATGAAGTGCTCCAAAATCTCCTGATAGCTAGCTGCATTGACCCTGCCCTTGATGAAACACAGTGGACCAACACCAGCAGCTGACATGGCACCCCACACCATCACTGACTGTGGGTACTTGACACTGGACTTCAGGCATTTTGGCATTTCCTTCTCCCCAGTCTTCCTCCAGACTCTGGCACCTTGATTTCCGAATGACATGCAAAATTTGCTTTCATCAGAAAAAAGTACTTGGGACCACTTAGCAACAGTCCAGTGCTGCTTCTCTGTAGCCCAGGTCAGGCGCTTCTGCCGCTGTTTATGGTTCAAAAGTGGCTTTACCTGGGGAATGCGGCACCTGTAGCCCATTTCCTGCACACGCCTGTGCACGGTGGCTCTGGATGTTTCCACACCAGACTCAGTCCACTGCTTCCTCAGGTTCCCCAAGGTCTGGAATCGGTCCTTCTCCACAATCTTCCTCAGGGTCCGGTCACCTCTTCTCGTTGTACAGCGTTTTCTGCCACATTGTTTCCTTCCAACAGACTTACCATTGAGGTGCCTTGATACAGCACTCTGGGAACAGCCTATTTGTTGAGAAATTTCTTTCTGGGTCTTACCCTCTTGCTTGAGGGTGTCAATGATGGCCTTCTTGACATCTGTCAGGTCGCTAGTCTTACCCATGATGGGGGTTTTGAGTAATGAACCAGGCAGGGAGTTTTTAAAAGCCTCAGGTATCTTTTGCATGTGTTTAGAGTTAATTAGTTGATTCAGAAGATTAGGGTAATAGGTCATTTAGAGAACCTTTTCTTGATATGCTAATTTATTGAGACAGGTTTTTTGGGTTATCAGGAGTTGTATGCCAAAATCATCAGTATTAAAACAATAAAAGACCTGACAAATTTCAGTTGGTGGATAATGAATCTATAATATATGAAAGTTTAATTGTAATCATTACATTATGGTAAATAATGAAATTTAACACTATATGCCAATTTTTTGAGAAGGACCTGTATATACACATATTTCACCACACTCCCTTGTTCTAAAGTAATCCATTTAATAACGACTTTCCCATGACGATCTCCTGTGTAGAGCAGTCACAGCAGGAGATGTGACCGCTCTACAGGGGCCTCCGATGATAGTATACACTGACCAGAGATAATACTCCCACAATGTAGTTCATCGGAGTTCGTGCTCTCACTTTACAGCACTACAGCTGCATGAGAATTTTCTCATGCAGCAGTGTCGCAAGCGACAGGACAAACTCCGGTGACCTCTAGGTGGCAGTGTGATACAGTGCAGGGAGGATACCTCCTGTCACTATCACCGGAGGCCCTGTAGAATGGTCACACTCCTGATTTGAGTGTTCTACATGGGAGATCGTCGTGGGACACTCGTTTATAAATGGATTACATCAGAACAGGGAGTTCTGGGTTGGTTTATTTATTTATTTTTTTTTGCAGGCGATCGAGGGCGTTGGGGATTAGCTGTTTGGCAAGCATGTACTGTATGTGTAAATGTTTTTTTTTCTAATATACAGTAGCTGGATGATGGGACTATCCCAACATCGGCTAATGCTGTCGCTGTTCTATGTGACAGCAGACATAGCCAGATAGGACTAGTAGACGATGCCTGCATACACACAAAAACCCACACATCTTCTCTGCTCACACACATTCTCAGCCCACAAACTCTTCCTCCTGCCTTTCTGCAGCATTTTTCGCACGCACATCCGCAGCAAATCTTTTTACATCTGTGGTTTTGCTGCGGATTTGACTGACAATGGAAGTGAATAAGTGCAGAAACGCTGCAGATCCGCAAAAAGAATTAACATGCTGTGGAAAATAAAACGCTGCGAATCCGTGCAGATTTTTATGCAGCAATGTGCACACCAATTCTGGATTCACATAGATTAACATTGGTTGTGCACTACACTGTGGATTTAGTGCAATTCCGCGAGTCCAAAAACGCTGCGGATCCGCAATGTGTGCAATACCCTAACGGTAATTTCTGACAAGATATGGGGCAGCAACGTGTTCAAGAGAACTTGCACAACAAGTTATGTGGTCCAGTTTTTTTTAACCCTTGTGTAAACGACCAATTTCCAGCAAATAAAAAAATTACATTTTTACCACAAATACGTCATATTTCAATTTCCAATGTAATAAAATTCTGTGAGGCACCTACAGGTTCCAAATACCCACTACCGTAGACTAATTATTTAGGCAATGTTTCCAATATGGGGTCACCTGGGAGGGTGCTGTTCTGGCACCTCAGGGGCTCAGCTAATGATGCCCACAATCTATTCAAACAAAATCTGCGTTCTAAAAGCCAAGTAGCTCTCCTTCCCATCCGATCCCTGACGTTTGCTCAAACAGTAGTGTACAATCATACAGGTGCTTTTCACAAAATTATCATCAAAAAGTAAATTTATTTCAATTTTTCAATACAAAAAGTGAAACTCATTATATAGAGTCATAAACAAAGCAATCTATTTCAAGTGTTTATTTCTGTTAATGTTGATTATGGCTTACAGCCAATGAAAACCCTTAAGTCATAATCTCAGTAAATTGGAATACTTGCGACTATTCAGAATATACACAAGTGACACCATTTCAAAAACTGCACCCCTCAAAACCACATGCAGGAAGTTTGTCAACCCTTTAGATGTATCACAGAAATAAAAGCAATGTGGAATGAAACACAAATATGTTAAACTTTTGCAGGAATAGAGAGGGTAGTCTTACCAGTGCAAGGAGGGGATCTGCATAAATTATTATTAAGACAAGAAACTAAATGGATCATCCATACGCGGGCTATGGGTCCTGCCGGTTTTAATGACCGGATTGATATGTCTGTATTCATATGACCCCTGTCTGTCTGGTTTCCCCTGCCTAATTCCCTATAGTATTTATTTATCACTGGTCCTCCTAATCTTGTTTGCTCTTATCATTCAGTCTTTGTCCATTAATCTGGCATACATATATATATATATATTTTTTTTGTTAGTACTCATTTACATATTTGCACATATATTCATAATATTGATATTTTTCTGTTGGCTTTAGGTCCGCGGTCTGTTGCTTTCATAGGTATGCTCCGCCAGCTTTTGTTTTTAATTGATTTCATTCATGTTATGTATATGTTTTGTATCATTATCTGTTGTATTAAGGCACCTGTATTGTGGGCGTGCGACGGCAGTGGGTGGGTTTGCTCACCTATTTCCATCAGCGTCACCTCAGTGCTTCAGACCTGTTGAAGCGCTGCTTCAGCGCGAAACGATCGTCGTCACTCCTGCTCACCTCCTCTCTCCTGCACTCCCCCGAGCCGTGAAGACGCGGCTATGAATATGCTTCAATAAAAGATTGGACCACACTTCCTGGTGAGTGCTGCCGCATTTTTTCTTGGTTTCATTCATTGTTCCACTGTTTCCATGCGAGCACCTCCAGTTCTGACGTCGGACTTTCCGTTCACATTACATGTGAACCACGGTTCACTCCAGGGAAGCTAGGCTGTGTAGCACCATTTTTTTCTTTTTTCTTGATATTGATCACATTGTGTTTGGGCTAGCACGCCTGGAACCGGAGTAGTGGTATCATAATCATTGACGGTTTTTACCGCAATATGGATCCCGACGTCTCTGCAATACGTGTGGGGCTATTAGCCGGCCGGGAGGATGTGGCTAATTATTTTAAGGAGTGTGAGCAGGCAGATCAGATACACATGCTGAGCACTAAAAATCTGGAGTACAAGCTTATGAACCTATCTGAAAGAGAAATCAGACTGTTTTGGACTAACAACTCTCTTCAATCCTATGCGGACAATGGCCGAGTCCCAAGGGGACTACGTGTCTGGAAGGAGATATCACATTTCAGTAGTGATGTTTCGTTTAAATTGGAATGGGAAAAAATCATGCTTAAGAGTTCCCAAGAATTACTTTTATTGGTTTTGAAATCCAACATGCAGAATTATGAGTCATTAAAAACTGATATGGCCAAAACTCAGGCCGAACTTAAGAGCAGACTCACGGAAAGCCAATAGTCTTCCTTTAATTAAAAACTGGATAGTAAGTTAATTCCAATCCAGGCTGAAATTAAACAGAGGAAGAGGGACAAATTTATCCGTGACAAAAATGACTGACTCTTGGACAGATTTTTTCATGGCAAAAGTCACATAAGGATAATTTTCCGTCCCATTCCAAAATGAACAAGCCAAACGTTAAGAAACGTAAATTCAGAAAACGCAACCAATTTAATCGCAATGAGTACATAACCACTGAGCCAGATTCGAGTCTGAGTGAAGGGCAAACTACAGGAATGGATCCAATGGACAGTTCTATCTCTGAAGCTTCAACTTCCACAGCACCCCCTTTAGGAGAAGAACACGTAGGGGGGAGGAGGAAACACAGGTTACGTTCCCGGCTGGAGACGCAAGAGGAAGAATGTGTCTTGGAGACAGGGGCATTAGCATCATCTATTACGGAGGACTGTCTCATTAACTTAACGGACCGGGTTTTGGAGCCATCACAACTCAGCTTATTGGCTAAAGGCCTTAATTATTGTATCCCTGATAAATTTGACTTTGTTGATTTCCGGATTGATCTATTTAAAGCCATTAGAAAGATTCACTTACATAAGGCTTTTGCATCTGGTTCCACCAGTATTTCCGGTTTGGAAGGGGACCATCCTTGCCATATAGGACCTTTGGGTTTTATGGCAGGGTCGACTGGGGAGGTGTTGGCTGATTTCCGCAGCGATGCGGCTTTATTGTTGAGTTTGAATAATACATCACTCTTGCAAGAAGAAAGCATACCTCATGGCTCAGTCTCTAAATCGTTTGTGGGTGGGGTTCCCTCTACATTTATGCCGGTTACATCTCCCGGCAATATGGTGGATCTTTTTGAAACCTTGGTTCTTTAAGACATAGAAGCCTTGATTTATAAGGAGGCACCCCCTAATCTTACTGTGCCTGAAAAAACAGCTTTGAAGGATATGGCTAGTTGGACAGATGTCGTGATACGTCCTGCCGATAAAGGGGGTAAGACAGTCTTGTTGCCTAGAGAAGCATATCTCTCAGAGGCAACACGATTGTTATCCGAGGCTTGTTATCCGAGGCTAATGTCTACTGCAAGTTGCAAAAAGATCCCACCAATAGATTTAAGATTGAATTACAATCATTTTTGAGGACTGCAGTGGAACAACGCGTTATCACTCAAAAAAAGGCAGAGAAATTGTTCCCCACCTTTCCCACTAAGCCATATTGGTATTATCTCCCCAAAGTACACAAATCCATCACCCAACCCCCCGCCAGACCTATTGTGTCAGGGGTGGGATCTCTAACTGAACCCCTTTCCCAGTACTTGGAATGGCTTTTACACCCCATACTCGTTTCTGTCCCGTCCTACATCAAGGACACGAACTCCTTCCTGGATCGCATTCGTGATTTTTGTTGGCAGCCGGGGTTCTCCATGGCATCCATCGATGTGGTCAATTTATACACCATGATTCCTCAACAGATGGGGGTGGACTCCATCAGGCGGGTTCTGTCAACCGCTGATAGGAGCATTGACTTCATCGATTTTGTGTGCAACGGGCTTAGTTTTATACCTACCCATAATGCCTTTACTTTCATGGACTCTTGGTACCTCCAGACCACTGGGACTGCCATGGGGACCCCGGTTGCATGTACATTCGCGAATCTGTACTTGGCGGTTTTCGAGGAGGATTTTATTTACTCCTCGAAGAACCAATTTTTGCGACATATTCGACTTTTTCTCAGGTATGTTGATGACGTGTTCCTGGTGTGGGACGGCACGGAGGACAAGTTTGCACTCTTTGTTGAGTACTTGAATGACACTAACACCATGGGGATGCGATTCACTTCCGTATTTGGAGGCGATTGCCTAGAGTTTTTGGACGTGCGAGTTACCGTCGAAAACGGGGATTTGTGTACATCTATCTATCGAAAGCCCACCGCGACAAATTCAGTTTCACATTTCAATAGCTTTCATCCCCCCAATACAAAACGTTCCCTTCCCTTCAGTCAATTATTGCGGACACGTAGGGTCAACAATACACCTCACGGTTTTGAACAACAATCTGGCGAGCTTTGCAATAGATTACGGGCTAGAGGCTACCCCGAGGGTCTATTGCAGACGGCGAAAAACTGGGTCGATGTCCGTTCACATGAGCAAGATTTGGGTAGAGTCACTCCAGCGGCGCCGCATTTTAATTTTTGTTTCAAGTACGGTCCTATGGATCGGGAGATAAGGGCCTCAATCAGGAGACATTGGCATCTCCTGGAGAGGGACAAGGAGCTCTCGGATAGGGCGGTTGGAGGTCCCTTAATCTCAAACAAACGCAGCACACCCATTAGGGATGTGCTAGTTCATAATAGGACCCCAAATCCTCAGGTTAAATGGTTGGAATTATCGACATTAAAGGGCAACTACCGCTGTGGACATTGTCATTTTTGCACATATCATGTTACTGGACGGGCCTTGAATATTGGCCCTGTAAAGCACACAGTTCAACAGTTTATTTCGTGCAAAACTGACTATGTCGTATATGTACTTTACTGCCCCTGTAAGCGGTTCTATGTGGGCAAAACTATCCGTCAATTATATGTACGCTTCAGAGAACATGTCAGATCCATCCAGACGGGCAAAGGTGTCCCGAGACTTATTTATTATGTCAGGGATTTCCATGAAGGAAGATCTGAGGTTCTAACTTTTGCAGGAATAGAGAGGGTAGTCTTACCAGTGCAAGGAGGGGATCTGCATAAATTATTATTAAGACAAGAAACTAAATGGATCATCCGTACGCGGGCTATGGGTCCTGCCGGTTTTAATGACCGGATTGATATGTCTGTATTCTTATGACCCCTGTCTGTCTGGTTTCCCCTGCCTAATTCCCTATAGTATTTATTTATCACTGGTCCTCCTAATCTTGTTTGCTCTTATCATTCAGTCTTTGTCCATTAATCTGGTATATATATATATATATATATATATATATATATATATATATATATATATATATATATATATATATATATATTTGTTTTTTTTGTTAGTACTCATTTGCATATTTGCACATATATTCATAATATTGATATTTTTCTGTTGGCTTTAGGTCCGCGGTCTGTTGCTTTCATAGGTATGCTCCGCCAGCTTTTGTTTTTAATTGATTTCATTCATGTTATGTATATGTTTTGTATCATTATCTGTTGTATTAAGGCACCTGTATTGTGGGCGTGTGACGGCAGTGGGTGGGTTTGCTCACCTATTTCCATCAGCGTCACCTCAGTGCTTCAGACCTGTCATCTTATAGGGCCGGTGAATATGTGCCTTTTGGCGTGGTCCCGATGACTAAGACAGGGGGCGTCTCACAGTAAAGTGTGAGTGGAGTATATCCCCCTATTACCTCAATGTGGCAGCGTGGGGGTCCCTGTGCTGGGAGCGGCAGCTCCTCTTCGTGCCGTGGGTGCTCTGTGCCGTGGGTGCTGTGGGGCGGCGCATCTTCTTGCAGCGTCGGGGCATCTCCTCCAGGCCCGGAGGCAGTCCGGCAGCCTCATTGCTGTGATGCGGTGGCCTCCGGGAAAATGGCCGCTGCTCAGATTCAGATCTCGTCTCCCGAGATCTCGGGAGACGAGATCTGAATCTGAGCAGCGGCCATTTTCCCGGAGGCCACCGCATCAAAGCAATGGGGCTGGCGGTGCCTCCGGGCCTGGAGGAGATGCCGGAGAAGCCCCGACGCTGCAAGAAGATGCGCCGCCGCCGCCCCACAGCACCCACGGCACGAAGAGGAGCTGCCGCATTGAGGTAATAGGGGGATATACTCCACTCACACTTTACTGTGAGACGCCCCCTGTCTTAGTCATCGGGACCACTCCCCCCCCCACCCACCATATGCACATTTTATCTGTACCCGGCGTATAAGACGACCCCCGACTTTTAAGAAGATTTTGAGGGGTTAAAAAGTCGTCTTATACTCTGGAAAATACGGTACTGCAAATTAACTTTTGGATTGCAAAATTGAATGGAATAGAGCACCCGCTGTGTATAAACAGCCGAAACTACCAAGAAGTTACCCTATTTTGGGAACTACACCCCTCAAGGAACTTATCTAGACGTGTAGTGAGCAGCTTCAACTCAACTTCCCAATAATGTTGAGCACTGAAAATAATTTTTTTTCCCATAAACATGTTCATTTTGGTAACGGGAGAAAAGGGACCATACAAAATGTCCTGAGTACACAGAGACCCCATACGTGTTGGAAAACTACTTTTTGGGCACATGTGAAGGCTCATAAGGGAAGTCGAGCCAATTAAATTCTGGAGTGCAATTTTGGCTGGAACAGATTGTTAATGCCATGTCACGTTTGAAGAGCTCCTAAAATGACAAAAACAGCAGAAACCCCCACAAGTGACACCATTTTAGAAACTACACCGCTTTAGGAATTTATCTGGCGGTGTAGTGAGCATTTCTAAAGGGAACCTGTCACTCCCATAATCGAAGGTGAGCTAAGCCCGCCGGCATCAGGGGCTTATCTACAGCATTCTGTAATGCTGTAGATAAGCCCAGATGTATCCTGAAAGATGAGAAAAAGAGGTTAGATTATACTCACCCAGGGGCAGTCCCGCTGCGGTGGTTGTTGCAGTCCGGTCTAGGGGGCAAAGGCGCCAGGAAAAGTCAGAGAGGCCTGGCGCCTGCCACTGCAGTACTTTGCTCTGCCCTCAACAGGGTAGACAAAGTACGCCTGCGCCTAAGCCGCAGCGTGAAGACAAGAGGACGTCATCGTAAGAAGATGGGAGGCCCCGGACCGCGACGCCCATCGGACTGAACTGCAGTGGGACCGCCCCTGGGTGAGCATAATCTAACCTCTTTTTCCCCATCTTTCAGGATATATCGGGGGCTTATCTACAGCATTACAGAATGCTGTAGATAAGCCACTGATGCCAGTGGGCTTAGCTCATCTTCGATTTTGGGGGTGACAGGTTCCCTTTAACCTGCAGGTGATTGCCATAATTGTATAACAATTGTCACGACACAGCTGTCGGGCGACTCGGGACCAGAGGCTCTATCCCTGACCGTACCACTAGGGGGAGCCTTAGTTCCCCATATTCCCCATGATATTTGTGAAGGTGAAGATGCTGGGGCCGCCACCCTTGCCTTATCTCCTGAGTTAGCCCTTTGTTCTCTTCCCCCACCCAGGGAAGAGGGGTGCTATTGTGCACTGCAGTACACCAACCCTACAAACAAGGCTACACAAACCAGGGTTAACAAAACTCCAGGCTTCCAAAATATTCACTCACATATAACAGAGGAATGCACCAGGGAGTGGAAGGTAGGGAATAAACAAAATTAGAAAAGGGAAGGGAATTACTACACTTACAAACCATTAAACAGTCACAGATAACTCCTCCAACACTCCTCATATGAACACTTCTTCCTCCTGAAACCATGCAGCAAATGGTAGCTCGGACATGGATTTGCAACAGAGCCCAGATTATAAAGGGTAAAGGAGTGGCTAAGTGAGCTCTGCTGTGAACTCTAGAGTTTTCCAAAATGGCCGATTAACCCCTGTTCTGCCAAAAGGAATAAACACTTAAAATGAAGAAGTGCTTCTTCTCAGTGCCAGAGTAGGAGAAATCAGGAGCTGCGCTTTTCTGGCTCCACACTTTTGCAGTAACCCCGTGACAACATTGGTCCACGTTAATGAAGAATTACCATTTTTTTCTACTAAAATGTTAATTGGGCCTTAAGTTTTCAATTTTCAAAAGGGATAATATGAGAAAATGGACCACAGCATATGTTACCAGGGCTATGGAGTCAGAGTCGACATAAAATGGACTAAATTCTAAAATATACACTAAATTGGGTACAGTAGTTCACTGAAGTATGTGCTGTAAATTTTTTCACAAGAATTTTGAAAAGTTATGAAATGTCCTATAAAGATCTGTTCTATTTCTTATCTAAGGCTCTAAGCTTTTAGTTGAGATTAATATGTGCTGCATTATATGTAGTAGTAGTGAACCAGTGCTATGGAGTCTGAGTCATGGAAATTGAAGACTAGGAGGTTTGGCTTACTGACTCTACAGACCTGTATGTAACGCAATATCTCCTGCGTAGGCCAATACCTCATATGTGCTCGAAAGCTAGTTTTGAGGTACAGTGCAAAGCTCAGAAAAGGAAGGAGTGCTATAATGTAGTGTCAATTTTGTTGTTATGGTTTGAGAGTGCCATGTCACATTGGCAAAGCCACTGAGGTGCCAGAACAGCAGAACCCCGCCATAAGTTACTTAACTTTAATGACACCACAGGTGGGTCACAGAATTGCATACATTGGGCAGTGAAGAAAAAATAATTACATTTTTGCTCTAAGAATTTTGTTTTAGCCCCAAGTTTTACATTGACACACTGGAAAATGGGTAAAAATGACACTAAAAGGCACAATTTCTGCTGAACGTGGAAATACCCCGTAAGTGGCTGTACAGTAATGTCTAGCTGCACAGCAAGATTTGGGAGGGAAGAAGCGCTATTTGACTCCTGGAGAACATATCATAGAATAGTTGGTGGACTCCATATACAGAGCCCCCAAGTGCCAGAAAGGCAGAATTCCGCTCATGTGACCCCATACTGGAAATTACAGCCCTCTAGGAATGTATGTCCATGTTTTTTTGCCATAGACAAGCAGCACTGAATGTTGCCAAGTGAAAACTACAAATATTGCCCCCAGCTTGTGCTTCTGGAGACATGGACCGTGTAAATTAACCCCTTTATGACCCAGCCTATTTTGACCTTAATGACCTGGCCATTTTTTGCAATTCTGACCAGTGTCACTTTATGAGGTAATAACTCAGGAACGCTTCATCGGATCCTAGCGGTTCGGAGATTGTTTTTTCTTGACATATTGGGCTTCATGTTGGTGGTAAATTTAGGTCGATAATTTTTGCATTTATTTGTGAATAAAATGGAAATTTGGCGAAAATTTCAAATTTTTATTCTGTTAAACGAGAGTTATGTGACACAAAATAGTTAATAAATAACATTACCCACATGTCTACTTTACATCAGCACAATTTTGGAAACGACATTTTTTTTGCTAGCAAGTTATAAGGGTTCAAATTTGACCAGTACTTTCTCATTTTTAAAACGAAATTTACAAAACCATTTTTTTTGTTTTTGTTTTTAGGGACCACCTCACATTTGAAGTCAGTTTGAGGGGTCTATATGGCTGAAAATACCCAAAAGTGCCACCATTCTAAAAAATGCACCCCTCAAGGTGCTCAAAACCACATTCAAAAAGTTTATTAGCCCTTCAGGTGCTTCACAGCAGCAGAAGCAACATGGAAGGGAAAAATGAACATTTAACTTTTTAGTCACAAAAATGATCTTTTAGCAACAATTTTTTTTTATTTACCCAAGGGTAAAAAGAGAAACTGGACCCCAAAAGTTATTGTACAATTTGTCCTGAGTACGCCGATACCCCATATGGGGGGGGGGGGAACCACTGTTTGAACGCACGACAGGGCTCGGAAGGGAAGGAGCGCCATTTGACTTTCAATGAAAAATTGGCTTTAATCTTTAGCGGACACCATGTCGCGTTTGGAGAGCCCCTGTGTGCCTAAACATTGGAGCTCCCCCACAAGTGACCCCATTTTGGAAACTAGACCCCCCAAGGAGCTTATCTAGATGCATAGTGAGCACTTTGAACCCCAGGTGCTTCACAAATTGATCCGTAAAAATGAAAAAGTAATTTTTTTTTTTTTCACAAAAAATTTCTTCTAACCTCAATTTTTTAAACAACCCTAACCCAGACACACCCCGAACCCTAATCCCAACCCTAATCCAAACCACAACCCTAACCCCAACACACCCCTAACCATAACCCTAACCACAAGCCTAATCTTAACTCTATTTCTAATCCTAGCCCTAATTCCAACCCTAAGGCTATGTGCCCACGTTGCGGATTCGTGTGAGATTTTTCAGCACCATTTTTTAAAAATCTGCAGGTAAAATGCACTGCGTTTTACCTGTGGATTTACCATGGATTTCCAGTGTTTTTTTGTGCGGATTTCACCTGCGGATTCCTATTGAGTAACAGGTGTAAAACGCTGCGGAATCCGCACAAAGAATTGACATGCTGTGGAAAATACAACGCAGCGTTTCCGCGCTGTATTTTCCATACCAAGGGCATGGTACTGTAAACCTGATGGAAAACTGCTACGAATCCGCCACATATCAGCAGCCAAATCCGCACCGTGTGCATAATATAGCCCAAGTCTAACCCTAACCCTAGTGGAAAAATAAAAGTGAATATATTTTCTTTATTTTATTACTGTCCCTACCTATGTAGGTGATAAAGGGAGGGGGTTCATTTACTTTTTTATTTTGATCACTGTGATAAAACCTATCACAGTGATAAAAATGTACCTGGAACGAATCTGCCGGCCGATTCGGTGGGCGCACTGCGCCTGCCATTTTGGACGATGGCTGCGCCCATGGAGCAGACGGACGACACCGGGAGGCTCGGTAAGTATGAGGGGGGGAATCGGAGCACAGGGGCCCCGTATCGGAGCACGGGGGGAGCGGACAGGCGGACGGAGAGTAACAGAGCACAGGACGGAGGACTGGGGAGGCGATCGGTGGTGGCAGATCAGGGTTTCCAGCCATGGCAGATGATATTGCAGCATCGGCCATAGCTGGATTGTAATATTTCACCAGTTTTCATAGGTGAAATATTACAGATTGCTCTGATTGAAAGTGAAACAGCCACGGGCGGGGGGGGGGGGGGGGGGTTGTTTGGGCTGCAGTACCACTCCCCCTGTCCCTGCAGATAGGGTGAAATTGGAGTTAACCCTTTCACCCAATCAGCAGGGACGCGATCCCACCATGACGCCACATAGGCCTCACAGGTCGGATTGGCACCGACTTTCATGACGCCTACGTGGCGTCTCTGGTCGGGAAGGGGTTAAGCGAACTCTCATTGCTTCAGAAATGCCCATCATGAATGCTAACTGCAAGTAAGTCACACTGTGGGGATCACAATGGAAGGGGGAATTTGTGAGTGCAAAATTCACTTGATTTCCTTGGGTAGAGTGGGGGGCGTTTTAGGAGCCATGGTGCTTTTCCAGAGCCTTTTTTTCCCCCACCAGTAATGTTCAAACCCCTGTATTTCCACTGCAGACGGATCTGAGTGGCGACTCTTTATGTGGATTGGGTTTAAGCCAATATTTGGAACATTTTTAGTGACGTGCGAATATACTCGGTACTCGAGATTTCCCGAGCACGCTCAGGTGTCCTCCGAGTATTTGTAAGTACTCGGAGATATAGTTTTCAGTGCCGCATGTGCACTCTCCTCCAGGTCCTAGGAACCATATTTGTGTAAAAAAAAAAAAAGAATTAAACAAAAAATAATGATATACTCACCTCTCAGCGCTGCATGCGGCCGTCCGGTCGCAGGGTTGCTGTGCGAGCAGGGCCTGGATGTTATGTTCATTAGGGCCCCGTATCAAGTTCTCCCCTAATAGTTTAGATAGGTCACTACTACCAGATTGTCCGAAAACATCCGCACGTGATGACCCTGTAGAATATCCAGGAATTCTACCAGCGCGTAACTTACTGCTAACAGTTCTTTTTGGTTTGATGATACCTCAAGTTTTTGGTCTTGCCAAAACCACAGAGTAACCTTGCTGCATCGGTGGTGCATCTGTGGTAACTATCCTTGACATCTTTGTCACCCAAGGGACCCCTTTGGACAAATCGCTGATATTCCTCCATCAATCTAGGGAATAAATAATGGTTAAAGGCAGAGCTGTGTGTCTTTCTAAGGTCCCACTGTAGGTCCCGGGTGTGTAGCTGTGCCCACTGAACTGCTGCTAAACAAGCGAAAAGGGAACCCATCAGGAAAATGGCCTTCCTCAAAGTCATGGAAGGGCTCTGTGAAGCTTTTGACACCAGGTCTATAATCCTTCCATTTTTCTGTACCGGGAGACGGCACTCCTGCTTCTGAGAGTCCACTACCCTGAGAAATTTCTGTGAGTCTTTGTGAATGGGAACATGGTAGTAAGCATCACCGAGATCCAGAAGTCATAAAAATTCAGAAACCGTGTTTTGACTGTCAACTTTATTGACTCCATCTTGAATTTTTGAACTCTCACACAGCCGTTTAAGTTCCGCAAGTTTATGATTGTCCGGTAAGACCCATCTGGTTTGCTCACCAGAAACAATGGGGAATAGAATCCCTCCTTCCTTGAGGAGAGACTTCCTGAAGAACGGCTTTGCTTACTAAGTCCATAACCTCGCATTCCAGGGTCTCTTGTTCCTGTGGAGAGGACCGCAAGGATTTCACAACAAAGTTCTGGGGAGGGAGGGAGTGGAAATCTTACCAAAGTCCTGTTCCAACTAGATTTAGTACCCAGGGGCTGTTTGAGATCTTCTCCAAGGCCGGAAGAAAGTGGAAAAATCTTCCCTCTACCTGGGAAAACAGTCACTTCGAGGATTTATCATCTCCAGAGGAGTTTCAGAAGAGATAACCCTTATCCTTCCTCTTCCCTTCATCCCATCTACTCTGTTCCCTCCAGGGGCCTTCCACAGAAGAATTTTCTGCTCCGAAAAGACCATTTATGTGTTGGGGTGACCAGATTAGAACATCCTTTTTTTTCTTATCCCCTGCTTTTTGATATCATCAAATGTTTTCCCAAACAAAAACTCTTCATCACATGGGATTGAACATAATTTTAACTTGGACTGCAAATCTCCCGACCAGCACTTGAGCCAGAGAGCTCTATGGGTTGCATTTGAGAGAGCTGCTGACTTGGATGTTAACCTAACAGTCAGCTGAAGAATCTGCCAAGCGGCTGCCCCCCGAATTAAGGGAATGGATTATAGTACCTTGTTTCTGGGTACCCCATCTCGCAGCTGTTTTTCTAACTGATCTACCGATATCATAAGGGATCTAGAGGTACAGGTAGCTGCTATAGTGGGCCTAAGATTACCCCCTGCTGATCTTAACTGAAGGTTCCCTGCCAGGGACAGGAAACCAACTGATGCGAGGGAGTGGTACTGCCCTTTTTATCTGTAGGTTTCCTGTCCCTGAAGGATGGATCCTCTCTCTGTGGTGCTGTGATGGAAGGAAGGAGAAATATATGCTTGAAAGAGGATAATGGCAGAGTAGACGTGATTGTTCCAGAAAATAAAGTATTTTTCCCTGACAAATTATTGCAATTACACGTTTTGTTACATACATTATTTTGGGGTCTATTGGAACAAGAAAAAAAAAAAAAAGGAAATTTAACATAATTTCACACAAAACCCCCAAATTGGTCTGGACAAAATTACTGGCATCTTTCCGAAATTGTGGCTAAACAACTTTGTGTCAAGCATGTGATGCTATGCTCGTTCAAACTCACATGTCGCAAGTAACAGGTTTGGGCCATTGAAAATCACACCTGAAACAAGATAAAAAGGGGAGAAGTTGGCTCAAACTTTGCATTGTGTGTCTGTGTGCCACACTAAGGCTACTTTCACACTAGCCTCCGTCGCAATCTGTCGTGTGGGGCAAAAAACGGATCCTGCAAATGTGCTGTTGTGCCGACGGATCGCGACGTATGTACATGCGTCGCGTCCGTTGTGCACTGGATCCGCCGTGTTTTGGCGGACCGTCGGCACGAAAAAAAAACGTTTAAGTGAATGTTTTTTCGTCTGTCGGATCCGTCATTTCCGACCGCGCATACGCGGCCGGAACTCCGCCCTCTCCTCCCCGGACTTCAGACTGGGCAGCGGGTGGGTTGAAAAACTGCATCCGTTGCCCACGTTGGGCACAAATTTCACAACGTGCGTTGGTACGACGCATAGCGACGGACCCGTACCGACGCTAATGTGAAAGAGCCCTAAGCAGGGAGAACAGAAAGAAGAGCAAAGAACTGTCTGAGGACTTGAGAACCAAAGCTGTTGAACAATAGCAACAAAATCAAGGTTATAAGTACATCTACAGCGATCTTAATGTGTGTATTACATTCTATGGGGGCTGGCCGCATTACATTCTATGGGGGCTGGCCGCATTACATTCTATGGGGGCTGGCCGCATTACATTCTATGGGGGCTGGCCGCATTACATTCTATGGGGGCTGGCCGCATTACATTCTATGGGGGCTGGCCGCATTACATTCTATGGGGGCTGGCCGCATTACATTCTATGGGGGCTGGCCGCATTACATTCTATGGGGGCTGGCCGCATTACATTCTATGGGGGCTGGCCGCATTACATTCTATGGGGGCTGGCCGCATTACATTCTATGGGGGCTGGCCGCATTACATTCTATGGGGGCTGGCCGCATTACATTCTATGGGGGCTGGCCGCATTACATTCTATGGGGGCTGGCCGCATTACATTCTATGGGGGCTGGCCGCATTACATTCTATGGGGGCTGGCCGCATTACATTCTATGGGGGCTGGCCGCATTACATTCTATGGGGGCTGGCCGCATTACATTCTATGGGGGCTGGCCGCATTACATTCTATGGGGGCTGGCCGCATTACATTCTATGGGGGCTGGCCGCATTACATTCTATGGGGGCTGGCCGCATTACATTCTATGGGGGCTGGCCGCATTACATTCTATGGGGGCTGGCCGCATTACATTCTATGGGGGCTGGCCGCATTACATTCTATGGGGGCTGGCCGCATTACATTCTATGGGGGCTGGCCGCATTACATTCTATGGGGAGGGCTGTATTACATTCTATGTGGGAGGGCTGTATTACATTCTATGGGGGGTGCTGTATTACATTCTCTGTGGGGGCTATATTACATTCTCTGGGGGCTACATTATACTCTATGGGGGCTGTATTATATTCTATTGGGAGGTGGGCTGTATTACATGGCGGGGCATTATACTATATGGAGCACTATGAGGAATGTATTATACTATTTGGAGGACTGAGGAGTGTATTATACTATATGGAGGACTGTGGCAGTACATTATACTATATGGAGGACTGAGGAGTGTATTATACTATATGGAGGAATTGCAGTGTATTTTAATATATGGAGGACTATGGGGAGTGTATTATACTATATGGAGGACGGAGGAGTATATAATACTATATGAAGGACTGAGGAGTGTATTAATACTATATGGAGGGCTGAGGAGCGTATTATACTATATGGAGGACTATGGGGTGTATTATACTAAACAAGCAAAATGCTGCTAATTCACCGAGTGATTGGATTGTTTTATGTGGGAACAGAAATCCTTGTTCTCAGCAGCACAACGCTGGTGTAAACTGTAGTTGTGCTGCTGATAACTGATGATACTATATGGGGACAGATTGATCTAACTGTGATTGTTCTGTTCCATTCATTCTCTTTCAGTTGGCGTAAAGAGGCCA
Source organism: Ranitomeya variabilis (assembly GCF_051348905.1). Taxonomy (NCBI): domain Eukaryota; kingdom Metazoa; phylum Chordata; class Amphibia; order Anura; family Dendrobatidae; genus Ranitomeya; species Ranitomeya variabilis. The sequence continues at coordinate 219,913,192 of NC_135237.1, forward strand.
GGAAACAAGCAAACGACTTCAGTATTGTCGATCACACTCGTTTAGCGGCCTGAGATCAGTGCATGCAAATACAGCAGAAATGCTTCGCAGGGAGACCAGGCAAGGATGATGACAGTTGTAGTTAGCACCCGGCGCCTGGGAATAGCGCTAACTCTACTGCTTTTCCCAGCCACCAGAGCATTTAATTCTGGTATGTGTAATTATTTTTAGGGTTGATGTCAGCTGCTATCAATGCCTGGTGTAAGTAATGGAGAGGTGTCTATCAGACACCCCCACTACTAGCTCAGACCTGGCGAGATCCAGCAACTCTGAAGAACGGTGACGGTAGTAACAATACCGCTCTTCACAGTCGCCGAGCTCAGCGCTAGACCCAGAATATCTGAAGAGCGGTGATATTACTGATGTCACCGCTCTTCAGAGTCACCGGGTCTCGTGCTGCGCAGCGGAACCAAAAGTGGCTGTAGCCAAAGTTTATGGAGCATCAGAATGAGGTTCCATAGCCTTTGGTTGTCTCATCCCTTCAATATCTATGAGATCAAGTTATGAAGGTAAAGCAGAGGCTTTTCTTGGTACTGCAACTAAAAGCAATAAATAGGACTGAGCTGTAATGCTGGACACAGCTGTAATTATATGTCATATAGTCGTGTTACACTCCTCTCACTTCTTGTAACCTACAAGTGTACAAAGATATTGTACAGTCACCATGTGACAAGTGGGCCTGTGTAACTTCAAATGCTAGGGCTGAATTTTAGTCCCAGTCCGGCCCTGGTTGCAATGCAGGTTAGTGCGGATGGTAGATAAGCAGCGATAATCGAGTTCCAAAGAAATTCAAGCGCTCCTGCAGTCTCGGGGTGTATCAGTTTCAGCACAAACTATAAAGAAAGTTGATACATTTGAATGAAATGATCTGGCATAAGTCCCAGGAACTCACTCAGCTTTTATGCGCACACACACTGATTAAAAGTAAACAGGTTACCTTTAGGGTACTGTCACACAGTCACACTTTGATCGCTACGACGGTACGATCCGTGACGTTCCAGCGATATCCATGCGATATCGCTGTGTCTGACATGCAGCAGCGATCAGGGATCCTGCTGAGAATCGTACGTCGTAGCAGATCGTTTGGAACTTTCTTTCGTCGCTTGATCACCCGCTGACATCGCTGGATCGTTGTGTGTGACAGCGATCCAGCGATGTGTTCGCTTGTATCCAGGGTAAACATCGGGTAACTAAGCGCAGGGCCGCGCTTAGTAACCCGATGTTTACCATGGTTACCAGCGTAAACGTAAAAAAAACAAACCGTACATACTCACATTCCGGTGTCTGTCCTCCGGCGTCTCAGCTTCTCTGCACTGTGAGCGCCTGCCAGCCGGAAAGCGAGCACAGCGGTGACGTCTGACGTCACCGCTGTGCTTTCCGGCTATGGTGCTTACACAGTGGAGAGAAGCAGAACGCTGGGGGACAGACACCGGAATGTAAGTATGTACGGTTTGTTTTTTATACGTTTACGCTGGTAACCATGGTAAACATCGGGTTACTAAGCGCGGCCCTGCACTTAGTAACCCGATGTTTACCCTGGTTACCCGGGGACTTCGGCATCGCTCCAGCGCCGTGATTGCAACGTGTGACCGCAGTCTACGACGCTGGAGCGATACTCATACGACGCTGCGACGTCACGGATCGTGCCGTCGTAGCGTCTAAAGTGTGACTGTGTGACAGTACCTTTAGTAGCCATTCAAACCCATTGTGTCAACTTCTGTGTATGTTATCAGGCCAAAATCACCAGGGTATGTAAACTTTTGACCAGGTTCATTTGGATGTTTTCGGTTGTCATTATAATTAAAAAAAAAAAAGATAACACAGCAGTTTGACAATAAATGGCTTCACAGAACCATTATCCAAGAGGGGAGAAAGTTTTGGTTTCATCATATATATTCATATTCTCTGAAAAAAGGCCAAGAAAGTAAAAATTCTCCCGGGGGTATGTAAACTTTTGAGCACAACTGTACATAATAAAACATGTGTAATTACAATAATTTTATGGGATAAATACTTCATTTTCTAGAACAATTTCCAGGGTGCCAATATTTTCAGCCATGATTATCTGGTTTAAGTGCATAAAAATTAAGTTTAAAAATTGTGGAATGGTCAAAATTAACCCCTTTCTGACATCTGACGTACTATCCCGTTGAGGTGGGGTGGGCCCGTATGACCACCGATGGGATAGTACATCATATGCGATTGGCCGCGCTCACGGGGGGGAGCGCGGCCGGGTGTCAGCTGACTATCGCAGCTGACATCCGGCACTATGTGCCAGGAGCGGTCACGGACCGGCCCCGGCATATTAAAACCTGGAACACTGTGATCAAACATCGCAGTGTTCCGGCGGCATAGGGAAGCATCGCGCAGGGAGGGGGCTCCCTGTGTGCTTCCCTGAGACACCCGGAGCAACGCGATGTGATCGCGTTGCTCCGAGGGTCTCTTACCTCCTCCTTCCAGCAGCAGGCCCGGATCCAAGATGGCCGCGTCATCCGGGTCCTGCAGGGAGGTGGCTTCACAGCGCCTGCTCATAGCAGGCGCCGGGAAGCCTCTAGGATCTGTGCACGTCAGATCGCCGATCTGACACAGTGCACAGCAAAGTGTCAGATCGGCGATCTTACACAGTAACATGATGCCCGGGCAATGTTATAGTGTAAAAAAAAACAAAAAACATTCACATGTGTAAAAAAAATTCAAAAAAAAAATTCAAAAAAAAATCCCCCCCCAAAAAAATATATTGTTCCTATAAATACATTTATCTAAATAAAAGAAAAAAACAATAAAAGTACACATATTTAGTATCGCCGCGTCCGTAACGACCCGACCTATAAAACTGTCCCACTAGTTAACCCCTTCAGTGAACACCACAAAAAAAAAAAAACGAGGCAAAAACCAACGTCTAAGTATCATACCGCCGAACAAAAAGTGGAATAACACGCGATCAAAAAGACGGATATAAATAACCATGGCACCGCTTAAAACGTCATCTTGTCCCGCAAAAAACGGGCCACCATACAGCATCATCAAAGAAAAAATAAAAAAGTTATAGTCCTCAGAATAAAGCGATGCAAAAATAATTACTTTTTCTATAAAATAGTTTTTATCGTATAAAAGCGCCAAAACAAAAAAAATAATATAAATGAGGTATCGCTGTAATCATACTGACCCGAAGAATAAAAATGATTTATCCATTTTACCAAACGCGGAACGGTATTAACGCCTCACCCAAAAGAAATTCACGAATAGCTGGTTTTAGGTCATTCTGCCTCACAAAAATCGGAATAAAAAGCGATCAAAAAAGGTCACGTGCCTGAAAATGTTACCAATAAAAACGTCAACTCGTCCCGCAAAAAACAAGACCTCACATGACTCTGTGGACCAAAATATGGAAAAATTATAGCTCTCAAAATGTGGTAACGCAAAAAATATTTTTTGCAATAAAAAGCGTCTTTCAGTGTGTGATGGCTGCCAATCATAAAAATCCGCTAAAAAACCCGCTATAAAAGTAAATCAAACCCCCCTTCACCCCTCGCTTAGTTAGCGAAAAATTAGAACACTAAAAAAAAGTATTTATTTCTATTTTCCCATAAGGGTTGGGGCTAAAGTTAGGGTTGGGGCTAAAGTTAGGGTTGGGGCTAAAGTTAGGGTTGGGGCTAAAGTTAGGGTTTGGATTACATTTACGGTTGGGAATAGGGTTGGAATTAGGGTTAGGGGTGGATTAGGGTTTTAGTTATAATTGGGGGGTTTCCACTGTTTAGGCACATCAGGGGCTCTCCGAACGCGACATGGCGTCCGATCTCAATTCCAGCCAATTCTGCGTTGAAAAAGTAAAACAGTGTTCCTTCCATTCTGAGCTTTCCCGTGCTCCCAAACAGTGGTTTACCCCAACATATGGGCTATCAACGTACTCAGGACACATTGGACAACAACTTTGGGGGTCCAATTTCTCCTGTTACCCTTGAGAAAATACAAAACTGGGGGCTAAAAAATAATTTTTGTGGAAAAAAAAAGATTTTTATTTTCACGGCTCTGCGTTATAAACTGTAGTGAAACACTTGGAGGTTCAAAAGTTCTCACAAAACATCTAGATAAGTTCCTTGGGGGGTCTAGTTTCCAATATGGGGTCACTTGTGGGGGGTTTCTACTGTTTAGGTACATTAGGGGCTCTGCAAACGCAATGTGACGCCTGCAGACCAATCCATCTAAATCTGCATTCCAAATGACGCTCCTTCCCTTCCGAGCTCTGCCATGTGCTCAAACGGTGGTTCCCCCCACATATGGGGTATCAGCATACTCAGGACAAATTGGACAACAACTTTTGGGGTCCAATTTCAACTGTTACCCTTGGAAAAATACAAAACTGGGGGCTAAAAAATAATTTTTGTGGAAAAAAAAAGGAATTTTTATTTTCAAGGCTCTGCGTTATAAACTGTAGTGAAACACTTGGGGGTTCAAAGCTCTCACAACACATCTAGAGGAGTTCCTTAGGGGGTCTACTTTACAAAATGGTGTCACTTGTGGGGGGTTTCAATGTTTAGGCACATCAGTGGCTCTCCAAACGCAACATGGCGTCCCATCTCACTTCCTGTCAATTTTGCATTGAAAAGTCAAACGGCGCTCCTTCCCTTGCGAGATCTCCCATGCGCCCAAACAGTGGTTTACCCCCACATATGGGGTATCAGCGTACTCAGGACAAATTGGACAACAACTTTTGGGGTCCAATTTCTTCTCTTACCCTTGGGAAAATAAAAAATTGGGGGCGAAAAGATCATTTTTGTGAAAACATATGATTTTTTATTTTTGTGGCTCTGCATTATAAACTTCTGTGAATCACTTAATGGGTCAAAGTGCTCACCACGCATAGAGATAAGTTCCTTAGGGGGTCTACTTTCCAAAATGGTGTCACTTGTGGGGGGGGGGGGGGTGGGGTTCAATGTTTAGGCACATCAGGGGCTCTCCAAACGCAACATGGCGTCCAATCTCAATTCCTGTCAATTTTGCATTGAAAAGTCAAATGGCGCTCCTTCGCTTCCGAGCTCTGCCATGCGCCTAAACAGTGGTTTACCCCCACATATGCGGTATCGGCGTACTCAGGACAAATTGTACAATAACTTTGGGGGTCCATTTTCTCCTGTTACGCTTGGTAAAATAAAACAAATTGGAGCTGAAGTAAATTTTTTGTGAAAAAAAGTTAAATGTTCATTTTTTTTTTTTTAAAACATGCCAAAAATTCCTGTGAAACACCTGAAGGGTTAATAAACTTCTTGAATGTGGTTTTGAGCACCTTGAGGGGTGCAGTTTTTAGAATGGTGTCACACTTGGGTATTTTCTATCATATAGACCCCTCAAAATGACTTCAAATGAGATGTGGTCCCTAAAAAAAAAATGGTGTTGTAAAAATGAGAAATTGCTGGTCACCTTTTAACCCTTATAACTCCCTAACGAAAAAAAATTTTGGTTCCAAAATTGTGCTGATGTAAAGTAGACATGTGGGAAATGTTACTAATTAAGTATTTTGTGTGACATATCACTGTGATTTAATTGCATAAAAATTCAAAGTTGGAAAATTGCGAAATTTTCAAATTTTTCGCCAAATGTCCGTTTTTTTTTTCACAAATAAACGCAGGTAATATCAAAGAAATGTTACCACTATCATGAAGTACAATATGTCACGAGAAAATAGTGTCAGAATCACTGGGATCCATTGAAGCGTTCCTGAGTTATAACCTCATAAAGGGACAGTGGTCAGAATTGTGAAAATTGGCCCGGTCATTAACGTGCAAACCACCCTTGGGGGTAAAGGGGTTAAAAAAAAAATTCTGAAATTTTCATAAATGAACACAAAATATATAGACCAAAATGTACCACTAACAAAAGTACAATGTGTAACGAAAAAATAAATCAATCACTGGGGTACGCTGAAGCATTCCAGAGTTATTACCTCAAAGTGATACTGGTCAGATTTCAAAAATTTTACGTGATTAGGAAGGTGCAAACTGGCTCAGCCACGAAGGGTTTTAAGTAAGAGAAACCAATAGCTGAATAGACATCTGACTACTCAGAAAACACAAAATTTAGAGGAAAAAAAAAAAAATCACAATTACTCGAACAATAAAAACTAATAAATGAATAACACTTGTCTACAAAAAAAAAAATAAAAAATTCTGGCATGGACTTTAAGAACAGTTTTAGAATAATTTGAGGGTGCTGAATTCAAATCTGATCTTATAATTTCTCTATCACATCATGTTTTTGTGCTATAGGTATACAGCCCATTTTCATGAATTCCATATAAGTAGTGTATGAAAAGTGCCGGTTTATACGGTTCACTAAGGTAAATTTAGTTTAATTTGAGTGGTTAATTTGTGTTTATTTGAAAATGGTTAACTTTCTTTTGGGTCTGCAAGGAGGGTACCCAAAACACCCTTGTTTTCTGTGCTACTGGGACAGTAGAGCTACAGCAGAGCATTGGGTGAAAACTGAATGGCCTCAGCGACAGTTTGGCATCTGGCGATAAGAATGTCATCCACGATCCTCTAGTGGATAGGAAGAATATTGTCTTTCCTCACTTACACATAAAACTTGGATTGATGAAGCAGCTCGTCAAAGCTCTCAAGCACAGTGGAGAATGCTTTAACTATATATGTTCAACTTTTCCTGGTCTTAGTGAAAAGAAAAAGGCTGGAATATTTGATGGACCTCAAATAAGAACACTTATGAGAGACCCAAATTTTATCACATCAATGAATGAGACAGAAGAAAGAGCTTGGAATGCATTTTGTAATGTGGTGCAGAATTTTCTAGGGAATAAGAAAGCAGACAACTATGAAGAGATTGTGGAAGAGCTACTAATGAGTCTGCAAAATCTTGGATGTAGAATGAGTATCAAGATTCACTATTTACACAGCCATTTGGACTTTTTTTTCCCAGAGAACCTTGGGGATGTGAGCAAGGAACTAGGGGAGCGTTTTCATCAGGACATTAAAACAATGTAAGAACGGTACCAAGGCCGGTGGGACTCTCATATGATGGCTGACTATTGCTGGAGCTTGATGAGAGACAACCCAGAAGCTGTACATCACAGATCAGCCAAGAAAATAAAGTTCAAATAACTGCCATTTGCCATTTACCTGTGTGCCATTATACATGTGTTTTTATAGTTTGTAGTTTAATTCTGTAAGTATATTTGATTTGCTGTACATAGACTTTGTAAGCTTTGTTATTTCTTGATTAAAAATATACAAAATGTAGTACCGAAAATCATGTGTTTTTATCATAAAACATTAGGAGTAATTTTTATCAAAAATTGAAAATATCTTGAAATCCTGATGTGATAGCCAAAAACGGAGTTCATTTTCGTAATCAGCAGCCAAAATTTACTTAAAATATGTTTTAAAACCTTTTGCCAGAAAATTGCGTTGACCAGTGTAATATTTGATGTTCATATTTTGTAGGAACTTTATATGCAGACAGCTTCCTGTAAATTCTTATTCTGGAGCAGCAAAACATTTTCTTACCAACGAGGAGGCTACTCATTTGCAGTTTTATGGAATCTAGGTTACTTGTCCAGAAAGGTGAAGGAGTTGGCAATGATAACTTACCATATGGAAAGAGTTTTGGATATTGACTCTTCATACCCAGTTCCCACACTGTATGAACTTCAAAAAAATTTTTTTTCTGCATTCATTAGTTATTTTATTAGTTGGGATGTTCTTTTGCGATTTTTTTACAAAATTTTGTGTTACTTTCAGTAGTCAGATGTCTATTCAGCTATTGGTTACTCTTTATTTAACCCCTTAAAGACTAGGCCAACATTTTTAAATCTGACCAGTGTCACTTTATGTAGTAATAACTCTGGAATACTTCAACATAAGCCCATTGACTTGCAAATTTTTTTGGGGGGACACATTATACTTTATCATAATGGTAAATTTAAGTTGATAGTTTTTTTTTAATTAAAAATATCATGGCACAAATTTCCAAAACTTAGCAATTTTCAAACTTTTAATGATTATCTCTCTAACCAGATAGGACCCGAAAGATGGTGAACTATGCACAGGCAAGACAAAGCCAGAGGAAACTCTGGTGGAGGTCCGCAACGGTCTGTGCAAATCGGTCATCGACCTGGGTATAGGGGCGAAAGACTAAATCGAACCATCTAGTATCCGTTTCCCTCAGGATAGCTGGTGCACTACAGAGACCCAATTTTATTGGCACCATGACGCCTCCCCTCCCGGCGCCCAGAGCAGCAACACAAACTATCCCAGAGAAGCCAGCGGGAGCCCCGAGTGCGTTCTCTTTAATCCAGATAGTCATACCACAGAAAAACATTAATAAATTACATTTCCCTCATGTCTGCTTTGCATCAGCTCCATTTGTAAAACTGTCTTATTTTGTTAACATTTTAAACGATTTAAAAATGTAGCAGCAATTTTTCATTTTTTTTTTACAAGGAGATTTACAAAACTTACCTTTTTGTCATTGTAAATATCAGGACACAATCAAGATCTCAGGGTGCCGAGGGGGTTAAAGAGGGAGCCCTCACACTCTTAACTATCTAGATACTGTAATCACTATTTACGCAGTATTTAAGTGCTTAAATGGCCATAGATGATGCCAACACTGATCATGACTGATGCAGTAAAGGTACCTTCACACGAAGCGACGCTGCAGCGATAGCGACAACGATGCTGATCGCTGCAGCGTCGCTGTTTGATCGCTGGAGAGCTGTCACACAGACCGCTCTCCAGCGACCAACGATGCCGAGGTCCCCGGGTAACCAGGGTAAACATCGGGTTGCTAAGCGCAGGGCCGCGCTTAGTAACCCGATGTTTACCCTGGTTACCAGCGTAAAAGTAAAAAAAACAAACAGCACATACTTACATGCGTCCCCCAGCGTCTGCTTCCTGACACTGACTGAGCTCCGGCCCTAACAGCACAGCGGTGACGTCACCGCTGTGCTTTCACTTTCACTTTAGGGCCGGCGCTCAGTAAGGGTCAGGAAGCAGAGGCTGGGGGACGCGCAGGTGAGTATGTACTGTTTGTTTTTTTTACTTTTACGCTGGTAACCAGGGTAAACATCGGGTTACTAAGCGCGGCCCTGCGCTTGGTAACCCGATGTTTACCCTGGTTACCAGTGTAAAACATCGCTGGTATCGTTGCTTTTGCTTTCAAACAACGATACACAGCGATCGGACCACCAAATAAAGTTCTGGACTTTATTCAGCGACATCACAGCAGGATCCTGATCGCTGCTGCGTGTCAAACGAAACGATATCGCTAGCGAGGACGCTGCAACGTCACGGATCGCTAGCGATGTCGTTTCGTGTGAAGGTACCTTTAGTTGTCAGCTACAGTGTACAGCTGATCGCTTCTGAATTGTCATCCGTCGGAGGATGCTATTCTCTTATATTGCAGGTCAGTTTTAAGTCGTATTGGTGGTCATTAAGAGGTAAAACTAGTTCCCATGATTCACTACTTCATACTACCATTAAGAGCGCCTGTTTGCTCCAGAAACGAATCAGTTTTTAATTCACTTGTTTTTATGGATTCAGAATAAATGCATTTTTATTCATTGGATAAGAAGTGTCGACAATTTCCTCTATTACGACCTTGCTTTGATCCCATTGGCGCTTCACAGAACTTTAGAATATTGTATATACATTTTTTTATGAAAACGTAGCTTCAGACCCAAATTTCTAATTTTCACAAGGGTACCCAAAAAAATTGCACAATAGATGTTGTTTGCAATTTCTCCCGAGTATGCAGATACTGGACGTTGTCGGAAACCAATAATTGGTCACACAGCAGGGCTAGGAAGGAGCATCACTATTTTTTCCTGGAACAAACTGCAGATCAATGTCTCTTTTGGAAAGCCCCTGAAATCGCACCCTTGAGGAATTATCTAGAGGAAAAGTGAGCATTTTAAAACAACAGGTGATTTGCAGAATTGAATAACATTGAGCAGTGCAAATTTAAAGAATATTTTTTCCCTCAATGTTCTCAAAGGTAACATTAGAAAATAGATCCCACTACTTGTAGTGCTTTTTCTCCTTAGCATGCTAATACCCCAAATAGGGGTCAGAACCTACTGTTTGGTCACGTCAGTGCTCAAAAGGAAAAAAGGGCTATTTGATTATTTAAGTGCAAATTTGCCAGGACTAGGTTGAAGACTCCATGATGCATTTGCAGAGCCACCCCAACCCCCCAGAGCCAAATAAGTAGGTGCAAAAACCACCAAAAGTGATCCCATGTTGGAGGTTACACTACAAAGAACTCATTTAGGGGTGTGATGAGCATCTTAAGCCCATCCTGAGTCCCCCTCCCTCTGACAACCTTCGAAAAGGCCAACATCACTGGAACAGAGGAAAATAGATCTGGTAGCAGTCAGAACTAGCAAAGTACAGGCAGAAGAAAACCATTTAGTGGATGCAGACGAATACAGCGCTTTATCTCCCATTAAAGTAGATGCACTGAAATAACTTGGCAGTTGTCATTAATCAATATGCCCCACTGTGTGTGAAAACCTTTCAATAATATTTAGGAATCAACACAAAACACATTTTAATAAATTCCCAAAAATTAGTACTTTAATACTAAAATCTCACCATTTGTGCCCTTGTGAAGACAGTCAATGCCAAGTGCAGGGTTATTCTTCTTCAATTGTTTTGCACGTACTTCAGTCATAGTTTGAATAGGGTTCATACCACTGTTCTCTGCAAGTGACATTGGGATAGCTTCCAGAGCATCAGCAAAAGCTTGCATTGCATACTGCTCCAATGATGGACACTACATGCAAAATGGAAGAGAAAATATGAACTCAACTTTATTTGAATAATTGGCTAAAATACAGTACAGCCTAAAAAAAAAACCAAGCACCTAATTGGTAGAAGGTCTTAAAAGTCTGATAAGTTTGATCAGCCATTTAAAATGGAAAATACTGCCGCGCGCATCATAAACCTTTTTATTTTACTTTTTTGTATATATGTCAAAATTTACCTTGTCTGCTGCCTGGCTAACTGCTAATGCACAAGATATCTCTGCAGCTCCACCACCGTAAACAATACGACTGTCACGTACCAAGTTGCGAATGACACACAATGCATCATGAAGTGAACGTTTGGCTTCTTCAATAATCTGTAAATGTTAACCATATATTTTACAATATATTCAGTTTTAAATAAGCAATTAAAGTAAAAAAATAAATTAAAAGAAACTGGAGTATGAAGGCATTTATCTCAATATGGTAATAAATCAGCACTTATAATCCTTACACAAATCCTTATATGTCTTTTCCTGGCTGCATTATCATATTTTGTTTAGAAATCGAATTGACTCATTTTATGCTTGTTTTTAATGTCTTGGGTTGGGAAGATAAAATACAGTGATATTTTTTAAAAAATTGGACATGAATAGTCATTGGGGTCAATTCATCAAGAATGGAGAAACACACTCGCGCTATGCCAGCCTCCATGGAATAGAAGAGGTGCCAAATTCATTCAGAAGCATATGCCAATGAATGGGTTGTGTTTCTGATTGGTGTTCAAAGCATCAGGAATACTATTCTAGTCTAGCCCTAACCCAGCTTTGTTAAACTGGACAACTCCTTTAATGAATCTCGTGATGACTGTGGCACTGCAGTGTAGAGGAAATGGTGCATCCCAGGTACGAAACCAGGGAAATGCCATTACCCCTCCACATTCACCATTTGCTGCAGGGGTTAGTGACCTCGCAGGGAAGAGCACTAGGTCCCGGAACTTTATGCAGGACCCCATTCCTACTGTAGTGTGCTTTGCTACAGAATAGGTGTATTCAAGAGAGGAGGGGTGGAGGGCAGGGTGATTGATGCTGGGAGTCTTTCTCTGGGGCTCTTTAAGATGACAAATTTTGGATCTTGAAGAAAATAAAACTTAAGCACACTGGCAATTCGACGAGACAGACATCAAAAGCCTCAAGAACATAGCAAAAAAAAAAAAAAAAGGTATTTAATGAAAATTTAAGCAAACCTACAGTGCTGTAATGTAAATCCCAGGAGAGCAGTATGTGTGAGGATTCACTGCTGTGTTTCTGAATGGCCCAGGAGCAAGTACAATTCTACCGCACTTTCCTCCCAGCAGAGGCAAGCTTTGGTCACATGGGGATTTACTACATACAGAAGAAAGGTCTGATCTATCCTAAAAGTACCGTCACACTCAGCGACGCTGCAGCGATATAGACAACGAGCCGATCGCTGCAGCGTCGCTGTTTAGGTCGCTGTAGAGACGTCAAACACAGCAGCTCCACAACGATACAGGAGCGATCCTGTGACGTAACGGCGACTCACTTATCGTTCTCACAGGTCGTTAGCTCAATGTAAAACATTGCTGACATCGTTGCTTTTGCTGTCAAACATGACGATACACGCCGACCTGACGACCAAATAAAGTTCTGGACTTCTAGCTCCGACCAGCGATATCACAGCAGGATCCAGATCGCTGCTGCGTGTCAAACACAACGAGATTGCTATCCAGGACGCTGCAATGTCACGGATCTTTGTCGTTCTCGTTGTTAAGTTGCTGAGTGTGAAGGTACCTTTACACAGAGGCAACTCTTGTATAGACACCTGCTGGGACTTCTCTTCTCCAACTGGACAGTGCAGTGGGCTGTCTGAATAAGTGACCACAAGTAACATTATGTTCACTGTGGACAGGGCACTTGCTTGTCTCTGACAGAGCTCCTTCAGACTGCAAGACAGGGGTGGGAGGGCTGCCTTCCTTGCTGGCCAAATGATATTAGCTCATGGGCCAAATTTGACACATGTGTATCAAATCAATTGGTCCAAACTTTTTCTAAATTAATTTAATCAAAAATTATTAAAATTGCTGATTTTTTTTGTTTAACTGGTCACAGTTTCAAAAGAACAACCAAAATATGAAACAACTTTGTAATAGAAGCATATTTCCCTGATAAAACTATCTTCACTTTTTAGGGACTTACATATGTACACACGTTTTTAAACATGTCTTCAAACATAATATTACATAAGGCAAAAAATAGTAATACTGCCAAAACATTTTTTAATAATCTGACCAATCATACAAAAACAAAACCGACGTTTCGGCCTAATGGCCTTTGTCAAAGTTATTATCTGTAAGGGTATGTGTCCACGTTCAGGATTACAGCCGGATTAGATGCGGGTTTTTCACAAAGATTTTATTTTAGACCCTTTTTTTTTTTGCAAGAATAACAGGAGAAATTGCACAACAAATTTTGGGGTCCTTTTTATCCTAAGCATGCTGATACCCAAAGGCTAAGTGCACATGTTGCAGAATTGCCAAGGAAATTTCGCATGGGGAATTGGCATGCGTTTTCCCGCTAAACACTAGTGTTTTGCAAGCGTTTTTAGCTTGCAGAATGCTAGTGTTTTTTAAGCGATCTGTAGCATCGCTTGGAAAACTGATTGACAGGTTGGTCATAATTGTCTAACAGTGTTTGACAAGTGTGACCAACATTTTACTATTGATGCTGCCTATGCGTGTCTATGTGTTTGGAGAGCCCCTGATGTGAATAAACAGTGAAAATCCCCCACAAGCGACACCATTTTGGAAATTAGACCCCCCAGGGAACTTATCTAGATGTATGCTAAGAACCTTGAACCCCCAGGTGCTTCACATAAGTTTATAACGTTGAGTCCTGAAAATAAAAAAAATAATCAAATTTTACAAACAAAAATCTTTTTTTTTTTTTAGCCCCAAATTTTGCATTTTCATAAAGGCAACAGGAAAAATTGCACAGTACAATTTGTTGCGCAATTTCTCTCGAGTACATCGATACTCCATATGAGGGAAAACCTACTGTTTGGGCGCAAGGCAGAGCTCAAAAGGGAAGGTGCATCATTTGACTTTTTGAATACAATATTTGCTGGAATCATTAGCAGACGCCATGTCCCGTTTGGAGAGCCCCTGATGTGCCTAAACACCGAAAACCCGCCACAAGTGACGCACTTTGGAATCTAGACCCCACAAAGAATATATGTAGATATGTGGTAAGCACCTTGAACCCCCAGGTGCTTCACAGAAATTTATAATGTTGAGCCGTGAAATAAAAATAATAAAAAAAAAAATATCACATTTTCCCCACAAAATGTGTTTTAGTCCAAATTTTTTAAATTTCACAAGGGTAACAGAAAAAATTGCACCATACAATTTGTTGTGCAATTTCTCCTGAGTACGCAGATACCCCATACGCGGGGAAAACTACTTTTGAGGCAGAGCGCAAAGCTCACACGGGAAGAAGCGCCATATTGGAGTTCAGATTTCGCTGGAATGATTTGAGGGTGCCATGTCACATTGGCAGATCCTTTGAGATGCCAGAACAGTAGAAACCCCCCATATGTGAACTCATTTGACAAACTACACCCCCAATGAATTCACCTAGGGGTGCAGTGATCATATTGACACCACATGTGCTTCAAAGAGTTTAATACCATTGAGCGATGAAGAATAAATTAAACTTTTACCACTAAAATGTTGTCTTAGCCCCAAGTTTTTAATTTTTCTAAAGGCTAGGAGAATTTTTTTTTTACAACAAACTAAGGTCCATTTTTTCCTGTGTCAATACACTACATTGTAATCGTTAAATACCATATATACTTAAGTATAAGCCGACCCCCCTAATTTTGACACAAAAAACTGGGAAAACTTATTGACGCGAGTATAAGCCTAGGGTGGAAAATGCAGCAGCTACCGGTAAATGTCAAAAGTAAAAATAGATACCAATAAAAGTAAAATTAATTGAAACATCAGTAGGTTAAGTGTTTTTGAATATCCATATTGAATCAGGAGCCCATATAATGCTCCATAAAGTTTATGATGGCCCCATAAGATGCTCCATATTAAAACATGCCCCATATAATCCTGCATAAAGGTTAATAATGGCCCCATAAGATGCTCCATAGATACATTTGCCCAATATAATGCTGCACAAATGTTGATTATGGCCCCATAAGATGCTCCATAAAGATATTTGCCCCATATAGTGCTGCACAAACCTTGATTATGGCCCCATAAGATGCTCCACAGACACATTTGCCCCGTATAATACTCCACAAACGTTAATTATGGCCCGATAAGATGCTCCATACAGACATTTGCCCCATATAGTGCTGCACAAATGTTGATTATGCCGCATAAGATGCTCCATAGAGATATTTGCCCCATATAGTGCTGCACAAACCTTGATTATGGCCCCATAAGATGCTCCATACAGACACTTGCCCCATCTCCTGTGATAAAAAAAAAAAAATGACATACTCACCTCTCCGTCGCTCAGGCCCCCGGCACTTTCAATATTCACCAGACTTCGTTCCGGGCGCCGCTCCGTCTTCAGCGTCTTCTGCACTGACGTTCAGGCAGAGGGCGAGCACTAACCCTCTGACCTGAGCGTCACTGCAGAAGACGCTGAAGACGCAGCGGCGCCCGGAACGAGGAGAGGTGACTATCGCGCAGCGCTCCCCCTCCCCATTAAACTCACCTGCTCCTGGCACGGTCCCTACTTCCCCGGCGCCGCAGCTTCTTCCTGTACTGAGCGGTCACCGTTACCGCTCATTACAGTAATGAATATGCGGCTCCACCCCTATGGGAGGTGGAGCCGCATATTCATTACTGTAATGAGCGGTACCATATGACCGCTCAGTACAGGAAGAAGCTGCGGCGCCAGGGAAGCAGCGACCGCGCCAGGAGTAGGTGAGTATAATTAGACAGCCCCCGCTACCCCTTCCCTGTCGACCCCTGGGTATGACTCGAGTATAAGCCGAGAGGGGGACTTTCAGCCCCAAAAAATGGGCTGAAATCTCGGCTTATACTTGAGTATATACGGTACTTTTCAGGCACAGTGCAAAGCTCAGAAGGGAAGGCGCACCATATTATTATAATGCAGATTTTACTGTTATGGTTTGCAAGTGCCATGACCCCCTGGGAGAGCCCCAGAGGTGCCAGCACAGCAGAAACCCCCTACCCCATAAGTGATCCCATTTTACAAACTACAGGTCTCCATGAATTCATCTAGTGGTGCAGTGATCATATTGATACCACAGGTGTGTCACAGAATTTTATACCATTCTGCAGTAAAGAAAAAATAATTACTGTATATACTCGTGTATAAGTCGAGATTTTCAGCACTTATTTTGTACTAAAAATGCACCCCTCAGCTTATGCACGAGTCATCGTTCAGAAAGTTAGCAGGGGAAAGAGGGAGCGGGGAGCCGGTGGCTGTAGCACAGTGACAGCTGCAGCTGCCGGCTTCCAGAAGACATCAATACGCACTTTCCGTCGCTAAATCTCGGTCCCGGTGTGGCAGCTTCTTCCTGTGCTGAGCAGTCACATGGTACCGCTAATTAAGGTCATGAATATGGACGCATCTCAACTCCC
Source organism: Ranitomeya variabilis (assembly GCF_051348905.1). Taxonomy (NCBI): domain Eukaryota; kingdom Metazoa; phylum Chordata; class Amphibia; order Anura; family Dendrobatidae; genus Ranitomeya; species Ranitomeya variabilis. Next base: position 219,929,637 of record NC_135237.1, read on the forward strand.
ATAGGCGTGGAGCGCATATTCATGACCTTAACCCCCGAGGGTGGTTTGCACATTAATGACCGGGCCAATTTTTACAATTCTGACCACTCTCCCTTTAGGAGGTTATAACTCTGGAACGCTTCAACGGATCTTGGCGATTCTGACATTGTTTTCTCGTGACATATTGTACTTCATGATAGTGGTAAAATTTCTTTGATATTACCTGCATTTATTTGTGAAAAAAATGTAAATTTGGCGAAAATTTGCAATTTTCCAACTTTGAATTTTTATGCCCTTAAATCACAGAAATATGTCACACAAAATACTTAATAAGTAACATTTCCCACATGTCTACTTTACATCAGCACAATTTTGGAAACACATTTTTTTTTTTTGGTTAGGGAGTTATAAGTTGACCAGCAATTTCTTATTTTAACAACAAAATTTACAAAACCATTTTTTTTTAGGGACCACCTCACATTTGAAGTCACATTTAGGGGTCTATATAGCAAAAAATACCCAAAAGTGACACCATTCTAAAAACTGCACCCCTCAAGCTGATCAAAACCACATTCAAGAAGTTTATTACCCCTTCTGGTGCTTCATGAGAGCTAAAGCAATGTTGAAGGAAAAAATGAAAATTTAACTTTTTAGTCATGAAAACGATCTTTTAGCAACAATTTATTTTATTTTCCCAAAGGTAACAGGAGAAATTGGACTGCAAAAGTTGTTGTCCAATTTGTCCTGAGTACGCTGATACCCCATATGTGGGGGGAACCACTGTTTGGGCGCATGGCAGGGCTCAGAAGGGAAGGAGCTCCATTTGACTTCTTCAAGCTAAAATTAGCTGGAATTGAGATCGGACGCCATGTCACGTTTGGTGAGCCCCTGATGTGCCTAAACAGTGGAAACCCCCCACAAGTGACCACATTTTGGAAACTAGACCCCCTAAGGAACTTATCTAGATGTGTGGTGAGCACTTTTATCCCCCAAGTGCTTCAGAAGTTTATACCGCCCGTACGTGAAAATAAAACATTTTTTCCACAAACATGATCGTTTAGTCCCCAATTCTTTATTTTCACAAGGGTAACTGAAGAAATTGGACCACAAAAGTTGTAGTCCAATTTGTCCTGAGTACGCCAATACCCCATATGTGGGGCAGAACCACTGTTTGGGCGCATTATGTACTCCAGACTACTATGAACCTGTCCCTTCTCAGACCTTTCTCCCATCCCCGAAGATGTTGACACTGTGCAGACAAGAAATATATCCAGGTGTTAGGAAGGGCAAGCCCTCCTTCATCTTTTTGCCTCTGAAATATTTCTTGTTTGATTCTCGGACTCTTCCTACCCCACACTAACTCACCGAATAGTGATTTTATCCTGCGGAATCTGCCCAATGGGAGCCAAACAGGAGAGTTATGCAAAACGTACAATAACTGCGGCATCACAATCATCTTAAGGAGATTCACTCTACCCACCACCGATAAATGCAGCTTGTTCCATGCTGAGATTTTAGTACGCAGTCTTTGTATTAATGGATCTAAATTAAGCTCCTCAAATCTTGTCAATGGGAGAGCTATGTGGATCCCCAGATACTTAAATTTTTGAACCACCTTTAACTTGGTGCATTCCTCCATCTCCCCTGTACAATCATATTCTCTGTCTACCTGCAAAACGCACGATTTATCCCAATTAATAATCAGCCCCGATATTCGCCCAAAACCTTCAATTGACACTGCATTTCTTAAGGGCTCCCCAGGACCTTCCAAGAAAAGTAGGATGTCGTTAGCATACAGAGCAACTTTCTCCTCCATTTTCCCATACACAAATCCCCTCACTTCCTGGGACCTAATTGCAGCAGCTAATGGCTCCATCGCCAGGGCAAAGAGCAACGGGGACAACAGACATCCCTGTCTCGTACCTCTAAACAACTGAAAACTTTTTGACAGTGTATTGCTCACTCTAATCTTAGCCACCGGAGGAGTACAGTAACTTCACCCACGAGATAAAAACTGGCCCAAACCCACAACGATCCAGCACCGACCAGAGGTAATGCCATTCTACACTATCAAAGGCTTTATGCGCATCGAGGGATACTACCACTCTACTCCCAACATTGTCTGCTGGTATTTGCATATTTAAATACAGCCTACTTAAGTTGACAGCAGTAGATTTATTAGGCATAAAGTCAGATTGGTCCGAATGAACCACTTTATTACCCGAATCAGTCTGTTCGCCAAGGCCTTCGCCAGAATTTTGACATCTGCTGTTAAGAGTGATATCGGTCTATATGACTCCGGCAACCGCGGATCCTTTTCCGCTTTAGGGATAACCACAACAATGGCCTCCCTCATACAGTCATGGCCAAAAGTATTGACACCCCTGCAATTCTGTCAGATAATACTCAGTTTCTTCCTGAAAATGATTGCAAACACAAATTCTTTGGTATTATTATCTTCATTTAATTTGTATTAAATGAAAAAACACAAAAGAGACTGAAGCAAAAAGCTAAACATTGATCATTTCACACAAAACTCCAAAAATGGGCCAGACAAAAGTATTGGCACCCTCAGCCTCATACTTGGTTGCACAACCTTTAGCCAAAATAACTGCGACCAACCGCTTCCGGTAACCATCAATGAGTTTCTTACAATGCTCTGCTGGAATTTTAGACCATTCTTCTTTGGCAAACTGCTCCAAGGTCCCTGATATTTGAAGGGTGCCTTCTCCAAACTGCCATTTTTAGATCTCTCCACAGGTGTTCTATGGGATTCAGGTCTGGACTCATTGCTTGCCACCTTAGAAGTTTCCAGTGCTTTCTCTCAAACCATTTTCTAGTGCTTTTTGAAGTGTGTTTTGGGTCATTGTCCTGCTGGAAGACCCATGACCTCTGAGGGAGACCCAGCTTTCTCACACTGGGCCCTACATTATGCTGCAAAATTTGTTGATAGTCTTCAGACTTCATAATGCCATGCACACCGTCAAGCAGTCCAGTGCCAGAGGCAGCAAAGCAACCCCAAAACATCAGGGAACCTCCGCCATGCTTGACTGTAGGGACCGTGTTCTTTTCTTTGAATGCCTCTTTTTTTCTCCTGTAAACTCTATGTTGATGCCTTTGCCCAAAAAGCTCTACTTTTGTCTCATCTGACCAGTGAACATTCTTCCAAAACGTTTTAGGCATTTTCAGGTAAGTTTTGGCAAACTCCAGCCTGGCTTTTTTATGTCTCGGGGTAAGAAGTGGGGTCTTCCTGGGTCTCCTACCATACAGTCCCTTTTCATTCATACGCTGACGGATAGTACGGGGTGACACTGTTGTACCCTCGGACTGCAGGGCGGCTTGAACTTGTTTGGATGTTAGACGAGGTTCTTTATCCAACATCCGCACAATCTTGCGTTGAAATCTCTTGTCAATTTTTATTTTCCGTCCACATCTAGGGAGGTTAGCCACAGTGCCATGGGCTTTAAACTTCTTGATGACACTGCGCACGGTGGACACAGGAACATTCAGGTCTTTGGAGATGGACTTGTAACCTTGAGATTTCTCATGCTTCCTCACAATTTGGTTTCTCAAGTCCTCAGACAGTTCTTTGGTCTTCTTTCTTTTCTCCATGCTCAATGTGGTACACACAAGGACACAGGACAGAGGATGAGTCAACTTTAATCCATGTCAACTGTCTGCAAGTGTGATTTAGTTATTGCCAACACCTGTTAGGTGCCACAGGTAAGTTACAGGTGCTGTTAATTACACAAATTAGAGAAGCATCACATGATTTTTCGAACGGTGCCAATACTTTTGTCCACCCCCTTTTTTATGTTTGGTGTGGAATTATATCCAATTTGGCTTTAGGACAATTCTTTTTGTGTTTTTTCATTTAAGACAAATTAAATGAAGATAATAATACCAAAGAATTTGTGTTTGCAATCATTTTCAGGAAGAAACTGAGTATTATCTGACAGAATTGCAGGGGTGTCAATACTTTTGGCCATGACTGTAGATGCAGGCAATACTCCCCTCCCCAGCGACTCCTTAAAAACCCCTAGCAATTGGATCATCAACTCCTCATTGAGGATACCATACACGTCAGTTGAGATGCTGTCAGCCCCCGGAGCCCTCCCCACCGCCATGGATGCCAAAGCCCCCCCATAACTCTTCCACTGTAAGTGGCCCATCTAGCCAGTCCCTATTCTCAGTGCTCAATTCAGGCAATTTTGCCTCTTCTAAAAACCTATCCATTTCCCCTTCCGTCTGCAGTGTCTGTGAAGAGTATAATTTACTGTAAAATCACCTGAATCCCTCCAAAATTTGTGCCTCCTGCATAGCCATACTTCCATTCTCTAATTTTAACGCATATACATGTGCCGAGTCTCGCTGCGCAGATGCCACCGAGAGCAAATGTCCCACCTTCTGCATAAAAAGCTTCTCTTTGAAAGGCCCTCGCCCTCTCTGCCTTACACAAATGTGATTTAGCTCTTTAGCTCTTCCTGAGCAGCCTTCATACGATTGAGCATACCTTGTGAAGGCAAATTACTCAGCGCTTCTTTCTGCTGCCCTCAATTCCTCCAATACCGCTTTATAGGAATTCCTAGTTTGCGTCTTATGCCTAGACACGTCTCTAAATAAAATCCCCCTCAAGTATGCCTTCATAGGATCCCAAACCACATGCTTCGCTGCACTACCATCATTAATTCTAAAACATTCCTCAATGTTTTCCATATCTAGGAGTTGTAACCAGAAGGGGTTAATTTTCCAACGCAACCCCACATTTTTCCCAGGATCTTCAATATGCAATGTCACTACCAGCGGACTATGCTCCGACACTACTCTAGGCATATACTCCACCTCCCGCACCAAACTGTCCATCCCCTTCATTACCCAGGGCCAAATCAATACGGGATCGAGAACCATATGTCGCTGAGTAACATGAGAAACAGTATGTGTCAATATTACGCACTCTCCATAGATCTTACCAAGCCACTTCACTCAAGTAATTACCAAACGCTGTCTCATTCCCCTCCTTCCTCAACAAAGCATGTCTTCCCTTATCCCAGTGGTCGTTAATATTATTGACGTCTCCTACTACGAGCAAGGGGACCCACACCCACCTTCCTGATATCTAAAAATTCCCCCCCACCTTCCTGATATATCTAAAATTCCCCGCCCCCCCGAGTAAGGTGGAGGAACATACACCGACACTACACAATATTCTATTCAAATTTCTTTAAACCTAGCATGCGTATTGGGGGGCCCCCATGCTTACTTTTTTGCTATTATCTGCTAAATTATTTAAGTTAGAATTTTGAAACTCCAGGTAATCCTCAAGTATGTCATTGTTGGTAATATACAGTTGTTTATATAATTTTTTTCATAGGCATTTCGGTGTAAATACTTTTTTGGTGAAAACCACACCTGTACGGATTGGGGACCTTTTAGGCCCCCATGTATTTTTTATCATGTTCTCAGTAGTGTTTGTGTCTCAAGTTACTTTATTTGTAACGGCAATAGAAAAAAGGCGTTCCAGCTCCATAAAATTTCGATGCTGTATTGATCCATTAAAAATTAGTACAGCATGGTAAATCCTTGCCTCTATGCGAATGTCCTAGTACAAGGTACATGCGACGCGTTTCGATCGTGCCCGATCTTAATCAATGCATGGTTTCTTGGAGATTGCGGTGATTATTATCAAGTGTTCACGGACCAATCCTATGGACAATTCAAGCCACATGACTCCTACCGCAGGTCCTGAACACACAATCTCCACCGCAGCTGCAAGAATTACATCTGACTGCAGTAATATAAAAATAGTTAACAAAATTTTCCCTAAAATATCTACAACTAAAAATACAATTAAATAATACAATGATTAGCTAACAATAATGATACATAATTTCTTTTTTTCGATTGAGGCCAAATGGATATCTAGTTCGCAGATTATAGATCCAGAAAGCTTCTCTAGTGAGAAGCTGTCTTGACATCTCCACCCCGCTGTGATAGATTAACATGCTCTATGCCCTGAATCGTCATCATGGATATATCTCCTGTATGGTACATGGCAAAATGCTTGGCAACAGCTGATAAATTCCTATTTAAAGTATTGCTGCTCCCTAGATCCCTCAAATGCTCCGATATTCTAGTCTTCGGCTTTCTCGTGGTGCATCCTATGTATGCTACATTGCACTCAGTGCAATCAATTTGGTAAACTACGTTACTTGTATGACAATTAATAAAGGTCTTAATATAAAAGGTTTTAACTTTATCCTTGTCCTGAAACATTTTTTGTCAGTGCGTTTCGGCAAGTGCTGCAAGCAGTAATACCACACTTAAAAAAGCCCTTACACTGGAGCCACGTTTTGGATGCCGACTGCGATGAAAAGAGACTGGGAGATAATGAACTGCCAATAGTTGGCGCTCTCCTAGCCACAACATTCAATCCATCTTTCAGGATTTCCGAGAGCATATAGTCTACCTGCAAAATGGGTAACCTTTTTAGAATTATATTCTTGATTTCATTGAACTGAGTGCTATATTGAAAACAAACATAGGGTTTTTTCTTCCTTCCCTCTTTCCCTCTTATTTTCTCTGTCAGATATTAGGAGACTATCTCGGTTTGCTCTCAACCATTTAATGTGCCCTATTTAGGGTCCAATTAGGATACTCTCGTTTTTTTAACCTGGCTTTTAAATGACTGAACTCCTCATTTCTTACCATTTCCCTACTACAATTTCTTTTGAGTCGTGTGTACTCTCCAACCGGAATGGATTTAACGGTATGTTTGGGGTGACTACTCCTTGCATGTAACACAGTGTTCCCACTTATGGGTTTAACATGCATTTGCTTTCAATAATCTGATTTTTAACTCCCACCAGATCCAAGTCCAAAAACGATATTTCACTGCAATCCCATCTGTGAGTAAATTTGATGCCATAATCATTTCCATTTATGTATCCAATGAAGTCCGGCACGGCAGATATATCGCCACCCCAAATTATTAGGGTGCCATCGATGTATCTGCCGTACCAGACAAGGAACTCAGCAAATGGATTATTCACACAATAAATGTATTTGCGTTCCCAATACGCCATGGTTAAATTGGCAAGTGAAGGGGAATATTTAGCCCCCATCGGAACACCTGTTCTCTGCTCATATACCACATTTTCAAAGGAAAAGATTATGTTTGAGAAGGAAAAAAATGACCTGCAAAACAAAATAAGGTCATGTGTGTATGAGCTGAAATTCTCCAAATGATAACGCAACGCCTCCATTGCCAGGGTGTGCGGTATGCACGTGTACAACGATATCACATCACAGCACAGCCATGAATAGTAGTTGTGCCATATTTTATTTGAAAAGGTTTTACGAACCTCCATGGAATCTTTAATGTAACCCGGCAATTTGACTACAAGCGGCTGTAGGATGGAATCCACCCACTCACAGAGATGTTCATTCATTGAGCCCATGCCTGACAATATGGGTCTCATGGCCGGCAATCCCACCCCCTTGTGTACCTTAGGCAGACCATACAAAATAGGCAATTTCGGATAAGGGACATACAAATAATCTGCCTGCTTTTTGCCAAGGATCATTTTTGCTTATGTATCATTGTTAGCTAATCATTGTATTATTTAATTGTATTTTTAGTTGTAGATATTTTAGGGAAAATTTAGTAAACTATTTTTACATTACCGCAGTCAGATGTAATTCTTGCAGCTGCGGTGGAGATTGTGTGTTCAGGACCTGCGGTAGGAGTCATGTGACTTGAATTGTCTATAGGATTGGTCCGTGAACACTTGATAATAATCACCGCAATCTCCAAGAAACCATGCACTGATTAAGATCAGGCACGATCGAAACGCGTCGCATGTACCTTGTACTAGGACATTCGCATAGAGGCAAGGATTTACCATGCTGTACTAATTTTTAATGGATTAATAAAGCATCAAAATTTTATGGAGCTGGAACGCCTTTTTTCTATTGAAGTTATATTCACTCATCCTGGTCCGAGATGAAGTTCCGAGCACCTACGTGGATCGGTGGGCTGCCTGTGGCTTTTTAGCTATATTTACTTTTTGCTTTTAACTTTATTTGTACTTAGTAATGCTGGTGGTGGGGCCAGGGTGTGGATAAAGCCATATGAGGATGTCATGTGATTTTTGGAGGGAGAGATAAGGCCATGACATAATCTCAAGTCTTTCTGAACACAGTAAAGGCCCCGTTACACACAGCGACGCTGCAGCGATACAGACAACGCTGCTGATCGCTGCAGCGTCGCTGTTTTGTCGCTGGGGAGCTGTCACACAGACCGCTCTCCAGCGACCAACGATGCCGAGGTCCCCGGGTAACCAGGGTAAACATCGGGTTACTAAGCGCAGGGCCGCACTTAGTAACCCGATGTTTACCCTGGTTACCAGCGTAAAAGTAAAAAAAACCAAACACTACATACTTACCTTCCGCTGTCTGTCCCCCGGCGTTCTGCCTCTCTGCACTGTGTAAGCACAGCGGCCGGAAAGCAGAGCGGTGACGTCACCGCTGTGCTGTGCTGTGTTTTCCGGCTGGCCGGCGCTCACAGTGCAGAGAAGCACAGCGCCGGGGGACAGACAGCGGAAGGCAAGTATGTACTGTTTGTTTTTTTTTTACATTTACGATGGTAACCAGGGTAAACATCGGGTTACTAAGCGCGGCCCTGCGCTTAGTAACCCGATGTTTACCCTGGTTACCAGTGAAGATATCGCTGAATCCGTGTCACACACACCGATTCAGCTATGTCAGCGGGACCTCAACGACCAAAAAAAGGTCCAGGCCAATCCGACACGACCAGCGATCTCACAGCAGGGGCCGGGTCGCTGGTACGTGTCACACATAGCGAGATCGCTACTGAGGTCGCTGTTGCGTCACAAAACTTGTGACTCAGGAGCGATCTCGCTATGTGAGACTGGGCCTTAATGAGCTGAGTAGAGAGTTAGGGTACTGTCACACTCTGCAACTTTCCAACAATCACGACCAGCGATACGACCTGGCCGTGATCGTTGGAAAGTCGTTGTGTGGTCGCTGGAGAGCTGTCACACAGACCGCTCTCCAGCGACCAACGATGCCGAAGGCCCCGGGTAACCAGGGTAAACATCGGGTTACTAAGCGCAGGGCCGCGCTTAGTAACCCGATGTTTACCCTGGTTACCAGCGTAAAAGTAAAAAAACAAACAAACAGTACATACTCACATTTCGGTGTCCGTCAGGTCCCTTGCCGTCTGCTTCCCGCTCTGACTGAGTGCCGCCGTAAAGTGAAAGCAGAGCACAGCGGTGACGTTACTGCTGTGCTCTGCTCTTACTTTCCGGCCGGCAGCCAGTCAGAGCGGGAAGCAGACTGTGAGGGACCTGACGGACACCGAAATGTGAGTATGTACTGTTTATTTTTTTATACTTTTACGATGGTAACCAGGGTAAACATCGGGTTACTAAGCGCGGCCCTGCGCTTAGTAACCCGATGTTTACCCTGGTTACAAGCGAACGCATCGTTGGATCGGTGTCACACACACCGATCCAACGATGACAGCGGGAGATCCAGCGACGAAAGAAAAGTTCCAAATGATCTGCTACGACGTATGATTCTCAGCAGGGTCCCTGATCGCTGCTGCGTGTCAGACACTGCAATATCGTATGGATATCGCTGGAACGTCACGGATCGTACCGTCGTAGCGACAAAAGTGCCACTGTGAGACAGTACCCTAATGAGGACAGTATACACTGTGAGCTAATTGTGAAGGACCTGAGATAAGATAAGATGTTGAGAGGAAGTCTGATTCAATTTCAGTTTCTCTGATTCTAAGAAGCCTGCAAAGGGTAAAGCTATTGAGCTACAGACATCCAGAGAATTGTACAACACCTAAAAGAAAGTATAAAAGGTAAGAGGTGCTGAGGGTGAGTGGAGGGAGGGAGCACTTTATACTTAAGGTACCTTCACACGAAACGACATCGCTAGCGATCCGTGACGTTGCAGCATCCTGGCTAGCGATATCGTTTCGTTTGACACGCAGCAGCGATCAGGATCCTGCTGTGATGTCGCTGGTCGCTGAATAAAGTCCAGAACTTTATTTGGTCGTCCGATCGCTATGTATCGTTGTGTTTGAAAGCAAAAGCAACGCTACCCAGCGATGTTTTACACTGGTAACCAGGGTAAACATCGGGTTACCAAGCGCAGGGCCGCGCTTAGTAACCCGATGTTTACCCTGGTTACCAGCATAAAAGTAAAAAAAACAAACAGCACATACTTACATGCGTCCCCCAGCGTCTGCTTCCTGACACTTACTGAGCGCCGGCACCTAAAGTGAAAGCACAGCGGTGACGTCACCGCTCTGCTGTTAGGGCCGGAGCTCAGTCAGTGTCAGGAAGCAGACGCTGGGGGACGCATGTAAGTATGTGCTGTTTGTTTTTTTTACTTTTACGCTGGTAACCAGGGTAAACATCGGGTTACTAAGCGCGGCCCTGGGCTTAGCAACCCGATGTTTACCCTGGTTACCCGGGGACCTCGGCATCGTTGGTCGCTGGAGAGCGGTCTGTGTGACAGCTCTCCAGCGATCAAACAGCGACGCTGCAGCGATCGGCATCGTTGTCGCTATCGCTGCAGCGTCGCTTCGTGTGAAGGTACCTTTACAGTGTGTCACACACAAGCAAAGAGTGGACAACCCTGATGGCAGGCGCGGTACTGAATAAGGTGCGTGCCTCTGACTGGAGAGCACACAGAGAGCAGCTTGAAAAGGTTGTCAGTGCCAGTTCCCCCCTGGCATCACTCCCCCTTAGTGATGCACTAATTAGAAGACCTCCAGCCGGCCAGTGGTCACTAGAGGGGAGGGGTCCTACGGCCACTCCTACAGGGGTTAAATCCAGGTGTCCGGCCGGGAACTTCCTCTTTTCCTCCCGGCGGACACCTGGAAACTTTTGTCTTGGTCCCTGGAGTAGTGATGTCGGACCCCCTGGTTGAGGCCCCACAGAGGAGAGTGGCACAGAAAGGTGAGCACTGGCTTCATGCCCTTTTCACCGGCATCAGGGCTCAGCTTTCTGTGCCCTCTCCCGACCCCCTGCTCACACTCCCCATAGTCGATTCGGCTAGGGTAGCCTCATCCACCCTCACGCCTGTGCCCCCTGGGCCAGCTCACCTCCGTTGCTGACCAGCTCGCCGGCTGGGGGGCATTCCGTGCAGCGTCCCTGTGATCCGGAGTTTGGGACAGCGCAGCCCCCCGCGCAGGAGCTCCTCTCTGTCACGCGGCGGGCCGAGGGTCTAACAGCTGCGGGCATTCCAGAGGCGGCGGGGGAGGGCCGGGCGCCGCACCCGCCGAAAAAACAGTACTGTCCTCCTCGTCGACGTGGCGTCGGGCTGTGTCGGGCGGCGTCGCCTCTTTCTCCCGCTGTTCCGGCGGCTGGCGGTGAGCAGGCTGGCGGCGCCATGCGGCGCGAGGCATCGCCCCTTCCCCTGACTGAGCTCCCATCTGTGCGGGGGGGGGGGGGGGGGGCGGTCCGCCCGCTTACCCCGCGCGCCGGAGCGGCTCCAGGTCGGGGAGGGGGCGGCCTCGCCACCTCGCAGCTGCCGGCGGCTTCCGGCTCCCTCATGCTTGGTTCGGCGCTCGGATAAAGCTCTGCCCACCAACTTCCGGTCCCCGCCCATCCACTTCCATTCGCCGCATCACAGCGCTGAAAACAGTGCTGGCCAGCCCTCCATTACCTTCCCTACGGGCACATATATGCCGCCCGCAAAGGGTAACCCGGAGGCTGGCATCAACGCCACACGGTTCCCAGAGCGCGCTGATCGGTCAAACCCGACCGATCAGCGCGCTGATTCCCCACCTGGCCTGACCTCCAGCCTACCCCCGGCAGACGAAGCACTACTGCCTGCACGGGGGTATCAGGGGTCAGGCCGTAGAGGTCACAGGGCAGCTGAAGAGCGCATTGTTCGGTCCAATAGGACCGAGCAAGGCGCTCAACAGCTGCACAGCGTGAATCACTGCGAAATATCAGTAATGGCACCAAACACGGACACATTTTACGCCTCCCCCACCTTCCAAACTCCTAATAAAAATTATCTGTTAACCGCTGCCCCGTCAAATCCCAGCAATGGGATTGAATACAGTTACCTCCTAACCCCCCCCCTTCTAAGTAGCACTACGGGACCGTATACGGCCAATAATCCCCCTCGTAATAATGTTAGAATCCCCCCCATTACAGCGCCAAACGTCCTCCCAATCCTCCTCGGATAACTCCCAACGCCATCCGCGCTACCCCTCTAAACGCCCCTTCTGTCACAGATGCAGCTCCCATAGGAGCCGCCGCAGATCGCGGGCCTCAGGATGGCTGTCATCAGCAACATCTGAGGGGTCTGAAGGATCGCAGAGCCCGGATAGGTGTTATCGTCGTGCACGCAACAAATCCTCTAAATCTCGGGCACCCTCTAGGACTTTCAGCCGGGAGAACAATCCCCCGCGGCTTCCAGCCACAACAACTGCCATGCAGTCGCCGAAGACAGAGCCATTAATCCGCCACTACGTGATGGAATCGGGCTCCAACGCACGATACTCAGTGCATCAGCCAGTCCCTCGCTGTAGCGGGAGCCAGTTTCCCCGTCCTGTGACATCACCCCGACAACATCTGCGGGGGTTCCTCCAGGATCGGAGTACAGTCGTCCAGAGTCACAGCGGTGAGTGTGCCAAGGGGAGAGAGGAAATGTTACGCTACGGGGTTAACTTAAAAGAAATGGAGCTAACCTCAGCGTTAAAGGAGTTAATCCTACAACTATCACATTAGAGCGGAAAAGTAGTGAACTATACAACACCACAGTCAGCTAATCTACACAGACTCCTTCTGCGGGATCAGCCCGCTAGGCGCTCATATAGATCAGGAAACTAGACAGAAAATCTGGAGTAACGATTATATTGATATATGGTCGCTGTTATCAACAGACCAACAATCGGTGGATAAAGCTAACGATAGGGACTTCGATAGGGGGAGATCAAAAATTGCATTAACCATGAATAATTGGCTCCAGGCCTTCGCAGTATTGGGCTGTATTATGGGCCAGAAACATCCGGAACGCTGCTCCGAATTGTTTATATATCAGGACATGATATATAGTTCATACAAGTCACATGGCGGTTCAGCCTGGCGGCAGTACGTGGAGTTCCACAGGCGTCTGGCCCTACAGCCCGATCTAGGCTGGGGAGTTAAAGCGACAGACGTGTGGTTGCGACTGATGCTGTCCCAAAAGCACCCCAGTGAGCGTAACCGCGATGGCCCCCTGGCTAAAGCTCTACCCCAGTAAGAAAGCGGCTCAGCAGCTGCAAGCGGGATTCTCCGACGGGTTTTTTATTCCCTTTAGGCTAACGAGAACGCAAACCTTATCCTTTAATCTAAAATCGGCTCGCGAATTCCCCGAAATACTTAGCCAAAAAATTGAAAAGGAGGTAGAGTTGGGTTGAATAGCAGGCCCCTTTCATTCGCTTCCCTTCAAAAACATCAAAATATCACCGTTAGGTATTATTCCAAAAAAGGAACCCGGTAAATACCGGCTAATCCATCATTTATCTCACCCAAAGGGCGATTCGGTTAATGACGCAATTTCCCCAGAAGAAGCTTCTGTCTGATACGCGTCATTCGATATGGCGGTAGAATTAGTCCAGGCAGCCGGCCCGGCGCCCTGCTAGCCAAATCAGACATAGAATCAGCATTCCGTCTACTACCCGTGCACCCCGAATGTTTCCACCTTCTGGGCTGCAAAGTGGACCAGCTCTATTACTTCGGTATGTGCCTTCCGATGGGATGTTCCATCTCATGTCACTATTTCGAGCTATTCAGCACCTTCCTAGATTGGGTAGTTCGGTACGAGACGGGCAGCAAATCCCTAATTCACTATCTAGACGATTTCATGTTCGTCGGCCCCAGAAATTCAAAACTCTGCTCCGATCTACTAGAAAAATTCAAATCTCACACAAATTCGGCGTGCCATTGTCATCGGAGAAAACGGAGGGACCATGCAATGCATTGCCTTTCTTGGGCATCGAAATAGATACCAATTCGATGGTCTTCCGCTTACCAAAGGATAAAATAATAAAAACCCAGCAAATGTTGAAAGGCTTTCGCGAAGTTAACAAGGTAACCCTCCAGCAAATGCAGGCATTGTTGGGCCTACTGACGTTCGCCTGCCGCGTAATGCCAGTTGAAAGAGCATTCTCAAGCAGACTTTCTTTGGCAACAAAAGGAGCTTCGCAGCCCGGCCATAAAATTAGGCTCACTTGTTCACTAAAAGCAGATCTGCTAGTATGGCAGACGTTCCTACAATCGTACAACGGTCACACGTGCGTCATGGCGAGAGATCACAAGCAAGGAATTAGGGCTGACAATAGGGTGGAACAAAAAAGAGGGTTTTGCAGCAATTTATAAAAACCAATGGTGCAAATCTGATTGGCCAGAGCAATGGACGACAACAAAGTGGGGGCAAGACCCAGCCCTATGGGAATTGTTTGCGGTAGTAGCAGCATTGGAGATATGGGCCGATCAGTTGAGAAACATGTACATTCGTTTCCAAACAAAAAATGCGAAAAAGGCGAGGAGTCTAAATCACATGTCTTCTTCATCCTTTCCCATACTCGCTCTCTTGCGCCGGCTAGCGCCGATATGCCTTGAAAACAATATTTGGTGTAGGGCCACCGTGGTGGCGGAAGTAGATGATAATATCATTAACCCACTGTTATTTTCCAATTGGCAGGCTTTCAGAATCCAGCAGCCCAACGCGCAACCCCAGGGTATTCTGTGTCCACTGTCCCTGTGGGACACAGTAGCCAATCATTGATGCCGTTAATCCGGGCCTCCGTTTCGCCAGCTACCTGGCAGGTGTATGGTAAGGCTTGGGAGGAGTGGTGCTCAATAATTCAGGGTAGGCCAGTGGATAAATGCGACCGAGCACGAAGAGCACGGGGCGTCGAGCACCTCGGCACAACGGAAATTATCGGGCCTAGCATTTTTCTTTCAATTATTGGGTTGGGTAGACGTAACTAAGTCCTTCCGCATAAAACAAGCCATTAAAGGTTGGAAAAGGCCACAGCCAAGCCAAGAATGTTGCTGCCCCATTTCTCTGAGACTATTGCATAACCTGATTTCGATATCCCCGTCAGTCTGCTCATCGCAATATGAGGCGGCCCTCATATCGGCAGCTTTTGCAACCGCCTTTGTCGGAGCACTGCGCATTAGTGAATTGCTACCGCGGTTAAAAAACGCGTCGGAAGGAGGCCTAATTAATGAGGACCTAGTTATATGCAGCGACGCCCTGCGCGTCAGGGTTAGAAAATCCAAATGTGATCCCACCGGTAGGGGCACGTGGGTCCTGGTTAATTCTACAGATGGCCCAGTTTGCCCACTAAAAATTGTTAAAAGATACGCCGTAATAAGACACGCAGGTAGATTTTTCTTCACTCATACAGACGGGTCCCCTCTGACCAAGTACCAATTCCAGGAAATGTTCAAGCTATGCTTGAAAAAAAATCGGCGCAAATCCAAAGGAGTACGGAACACATTCGTTCCAGATCGGGGCAGCCACAGAGGCAACAGTGTCAGAGGCCGAAGTGCAGAGAATGGGTCGTTGGAAGTCCGCATGCTTCGCCAGATACATAAGACCTGATTTGCTGAATTAACATATGTTGTCTCTTACAGGGGTTGAAGTTTGCGTTGTAGGAGATTCCTACGTATACTGGGCCGAAGAGAGGGCCAAACTGCGGCCAGGAGGAACAAATCTTTACCTCCCGGGCATAAAAGTTAAATGGAGGGGTATCAGAGGCCTCCAGTGGAAACAGGTGTTCAAGGAGATGGTTGGCATAGCAAGGATGGCGGAACACCAGGTGGCAAACAAAAGGTGGCCGAATTGTACAAATGGGTGACAACTGATATGGAGCGGTTCAGCTGTCTATTCAGGAACATAATACTGGTGTGGTCGGATATAACACCACGGGCCGTATGGCGAGGAGCAAGAGATGAAAAAGCCATAGAGCGGACAAGGGGTAAATTCAATGCTCGGATTGGAAAATATGTGAGAGGAAGAGGCGGTATCGTGATTCGTCACCACCCGCTACAAGGGGATAACACGCCACAATTGAGACCGGACGGAGTTCACCTAACGGACATTGGCCTCGATATTTTTTTGTCGGGTTTACAGGATGGGGTTGAACAGGCCCTAACATTGATGGGTGGGGTCGGAGTCCCGCGTAGGTAATACACGGGATCCTCCGTGGCGGAAGAAGCGGAGGAGGGCAAAGGTTGTAACTGCTCGTTGGGCAAATTCCCCTGTCGATCACGGACAGGAGCTCGGCGCGAGCCGCCCGTTACGATATGTAATTGCCTTTCTCTGCTTATTTAATTAATAAACTGTGACCGACCTGTTCAACCCACCTAGGTCTGTGTGTGTTTCATTACGGGATTGATGGGAGGGGGAAGGAACTGGTTACGACACCCAGGTCTCCACAGTCTTGTGTTCATTGTTTTTTTTTTTTAGTTTGCTAACATCGTCAGTAATGGCACAGTCTTCCTCCAAGCGTCTGAGTGACCAAGAGATTGAAGCAATTGTGTTTCAAAGTAATGATGATGAAAGTGAACTATCTTTGTCCGATGACGAGTACCTACCACCAGAGAATCAAACATCCTCAAGTGATTCTTCTTCTGATGAAGAAGTGAATACAGTGGATCCTCAAGAAGTGATAAGTAGAACATCCAAAACAAATGTTTTTTGGGACAGTAATCCTACATTAGTCGAACGTACTGCAATAAAGACGTATTCTGTACATTTTTTCTGACAATATTGCAGAGGAGGTCCTTTTATGTTCAAACCTAGAAGGAAGAAGTATCACTTCTGCAAAAAAATAAGTCCTGGAAAAATATTTCAAAAGAGGAACTTTATGCATACATTGGACTTTTACTGCTGGCAGGGAGTCAAAAATCGTATGATGTTCCAATACGAGAATTATTTCTGGACCCACTTTCTGATCCACACTAAGGCGACAATGTCAGTGGACAGATATGAGGAAATTAGAAGACACATTCGATTTGATGATAAGCGAACACATGCATTGAGGTTTGAAACAGACAAATTAGCCCCTATCAGTTCTATCTGGAACATATTTATCAAAAACTGCACCAAACTACAATCCTAGTACTAATGTTACAGTAGATGAGCAACTTGTACTGTTCAGAGGAAGCTGCAAGTTCATACAATACATGCCCAGCAAGCCAGCCAAATATGGAATCAAAATCTTCTGGACGTGTGATTCTGCAAATTATTATGGCATAAATGGTGTAATCTACTGTGGCAAAGAGGCTGGTGCCTCAAGTACAGAAGGATCTGGGGTCTGAAATTGTCAAAACTCTTGCTGTTCCAATATTCAATTCAGATAGAAACATTACCATGGACAATTATTTCACCAATGTTGAACTAGGCAATTTTCTGCTTCAAAAAGCTATTACACTTGTTGGTACTATCAAGCCAAACCAACGAAAAATTCCAGAAGCACGGAAACACAATCGTCAGCGAGCACTTTATGTGAGTGTCTTTGGATTCAATAACAAAGCGACTTTGGTATCTTACAAAGCGAAGAAGGAGAAATCAGTGATTTTACTCAGTACCATGCATCACAATTGCAGCAATGACAGAAAATTAAAACCAGAAATCATCCTGCATTACAATAAAACAAAAGGAGGTGTAGACAAAATGGATGAGATGGTGGGAGAATATTCATACAAAAGGCAAACAAAACGATGGCCTGTAGTACTTTTTTCAAATATGCTTGATGTAGCAGCCCTAAATTCATTCATCATTTATACAGAAACTCATCCAGAATTCCATGCACGGAGGAAGGACAGGAGACGCCTATTTTTGAAGGACCTTTGACATGAACTTGTAATGCCTCACACGATACAGCGAAGCGACATGAAAGGCTTGCTAAAGCAAACTAAAGAAGCAATGAAACAGTGTGGCGTACAGTTTCAGATGATTCCAGGGCCCGGAGAAAGAAAAAGAAAGCGCTGTTTCATGTGCCCAAAAAATAACTTGTCAAAATTGTTTGGAAGACTAATATAATAGAAAAGAAACATAATCGAAATGTAGCTGCAGCTAGTTTAGTATAGATTTCTATGCGTTTTTTCATATGTTTGTGTGAAATTTTGAAAACAAAAAAATTTTTTGGGTTGGGTGTTTTTGGTGAAAAATTATCAATACAATTTTGTTTACTAATCATTTTATTTAGCAGTTTTAAAATAAACTTGTAAAAGTTATATAAGTGTGTTTTTCCATATGATTTGCATGGGGGCCTAAAAGGCCCCCAGTATGTTAAGATGAAGATTTCTTATGTCACGCATACTAGGGTTAACCAAATGTGTTTCCTGAAGGCATATTATCAAGGGTCTCTGTTTCAAAATGTATTGCAAAGTTGCCATAAACCTTGTATCATTAGATAGACCCCTAACGTTCCAGCTCTAAATTTTAACTCTTCCTCCCATCATTCTGCAAAACATCAAAACTACACTGCCCCCTTCCTTTGGTCTCCCTCCCCCCCTGAACTCTTCCCGTCTATCCCCAACCACCTCCATATCTCCATTATTACAACCAACCTAACCCTATCCCTCCAACTTCCCCTACCCACTGTAACTACCCCCCATCCACCAAATGTTATGAACACTTTACGTAAATACTCACTACTCCCTCTCTCTATGAGAAAAGGGAACACTCTACCACAATCCCAGCAGTGAATTCAAAACTGGAGCCTGAAACAATTAACTCTCACCTATCTCCTAATCGTCCCTCCCCCCACCCACTTTAAACAGAATGAATGTGACAGTTGCGCCGCTGAACACAACTACAAAAAGCAGCAATTTCTCATAACATAGCACAGTAATCTGTAAAATCAAACAATTCCAGTAGACTTCAGTAATTAACAGATAACCGCACAGAGCCCTCTTCAGCGGGTCCTCTCTGCTCCAATGCGTTTTGCATTCTGATCCAGCCAGTTTGTCACCTCCTCAGGATTCTGGAAAAAGTGAACCTTCTCCATGGCCACCACCCTCAATTTAGCCGGATAAAGCGTAGAATGGGTGAGACCCAGGTCACGCAGACGTCTCTTGACCTCACCAAACTTCATCCTGAGCTTCTACACGGTTGTAGAATAGTCAGGGTAAATGGAAATCCGGTTACCATCAATGGTTAAATCCTCCATATTCCTGGCTTTCCTCAGCAGAATGTCCCGATCTATGTAATTCAAAATTTTGGCCAGACAGGATCTCGGAGCAGACCCAGGGGGTAAAGGTCTGAACGGCACCTGGTGAGCTCTTTCCACTGCAAATAGTTTGGTGAAACTATCCCCCCCAACCTTGGTTTTCAGCGATGTCTCAATATAATCAGTGGGGTTACTCCCCTCTGCTTTTTCGGGCACACCAATAATTCTCAAATTGTTCCTGCGGGAACGGTTTTCAAGATCATCAGTTTTAAATTCCAGCTCCGAAATACATTGGACATATTTTTTCTCCCGTTTTAACAGTTCAGCAATCTGGTCCTCTGCACTCCCCACACGTTCCTCCACCATTTCCACCCTTTCTTCCATTTTTTGTATGGCAGAACGGAAAGTGGCAATTTCTTCCTTCAAATCATCTACCCGGAGGGCTAGGGTCGTCAGTGCAGACTTGCAGAATATAACTGCAGAGAATATATCCCTCAGGGTCGGCTCTGCTGCTTTCACCAGCACAGTCTCCAATTGAGCAGTTTGATCAGGACCAGCTCTGCCATAACAGTAGGTGATTTGTCCCTTACAGTATATTAGGTGTTACAGTAGGTCTTACGGGGGACCCATGCGCTGCCCCGTCATCCTGTGCCCCGGGCTGCACTCCCACCTGCTCTCCTGAATCCTCCACTTAGCCAGCCTCCTCACCTCCGACTCTCTTCAGCAGCCGCCCAAGCCTGCTCCGTCCTTGCAAACTTCTCTAGCTTAGAGATAACTTCCAGCCGCCTCCTATATGCGGCGCTTGCCTTTGCAGCGTCCTCCTCAGCACTTTTGGCGCCATCTTGGGATTGCGTGCTTCCCGCCAACCCGGGCTGCTTCTGCCGTTTGCGTGTCATCCTGGGGCTCAATGTCTTTACCACTAGCCCCACTACGCTCACCGACACCACAGGCTCTCCTCCAGCTGGAATAGGCGTTTGGCGGCACCTCCGTTAAGCCTTTCAAGCAATACGTGCAGCAGGAGAGATCAGGCAAGCGTCCGTTCACATCTCCTGCTAGGCCACGCCCCAATAACTAACCTTTAGCTGTGCAGCATAAGCTAGCTTTGACAATGAGTGCTGCCAGGACCCAGATTATATAAGAGATGTGAGTGGCTAACCATGAACAGCTGAGAGACTTAAACACTCCAGGAGCTCTGAACAGAGAAGATTAACTCCCGCACTGGCAAAAGAAATTTATACCATTTAAGGTGAAGAGCTTCCAAATAGTGCAGGAGTAGGAAGAATCAGAGGCTGTGGTCTCCTGGCTCCTCTCTGTAGCGGTAAACCCATGACAGATTTTTTAGTTTAGAGTCACTTATCGGAGTAAAAATGCACTCTATTTGTAGGCTTGTGAATATACACTGCTCAGAAAAAAATAAAGGGAACACTAAAATACCACATCCTAGATATCTCTGAATTAAATAATCCAATTGCAAATTTTTATTCATTGCATAGTGGAATGTGTTCAGAACAATAAAACATAACAATTTAAGTCAAAATTAATATTCCATGGAGGTCTGGATTTGGAATGATACTCAAAATCAAAGTGGAAAATCAAATTACAGGTTGATCCAACTTCAGTGGAAATGCCTCATGACAAGGGAAAAGATGCTCAGTTTTGTGTGTGGCCTCCACTTGCCTGTATGATCTTCCTACAACGCCTGGGCATGCTCCTGATGAGGCAGCGGATGGTCTGCTGAGGGATCTCCTCCCATAGACTAAAGCATCCACCAGCTCCTGGACAGTGTGGTGCAACGTGACGTTGATGGATGGAGCGAGACATGATGTCCCAGATGTGCTCAATTGGCTTCAGGTCTGGGCGGGCCAGTCCATAGCTTCAATGCCTTCATCTTGCAGGAACTGCTGACACACTCCAGCCACATGAGGTCTGGCATTGTCCTGCATTAGGAGGAACCCAGGGCCAACCGCACCAACATATGGTCTCACAAGGGGTCTGAGGATCTCATCTCAGTACCTAATGGCAGTCAGGCTACCACTGGCAAGCATATGGAGGGCTGTGTGTCTCTACAAAGAAATGCCACCCCACACCATTACTGACCCACTGCCAAACCGGTCATGCTGATGGATGTTGCAGGCAGCAGATCGCTCTCACAAAAAGGAAGAAAAAGCCAGCTCACCAGTTGTCAGGAGAAGCACAGAACTCAGTCTTGATGTATCGTAAAATCCATGGAAAAGAAAAAGCAAATGATCCAGCTTCCAATAGATAAAATGCAAGTCTTTAATTAAAAAATTTAAAAAAGATACAAGCTCCTCGGACCTCACCGTGTCCAGTGAAGAAAGCGACGCGTTTCGACTGCTACAGCAGTCTTTATCCAAGCTGATCTATCCTGAAAATAAACCGGTATAAAAGGACCAAGCTGCCAATCGGACAAGTCCATGTAAAGACTTGAATTTTATCTATTGGAAGCTGGATCATTTGCTTTTTCTTTTCCATGGATTTTACGATACATCAAGACTGAGTTCCGTGCTTCTCCTGAGAACTGGTGACCTGGCTTTTACTTCCTTTTTGTATTTGTCTTGATTGCCGTGCACCTGGTTCTCAATTTTTCTCATATATACATATCATATATATATTTTTCTGCTCCTGTATTTCGGACTCACCACCCCATCCATTGCGTGAGGCTACATCTATACATAGTTTTTTCTAGTTTTTATATTTATTTTTCATTTTTTTGCTACATCATGGCAGATTCTGTCAGGAACCGCATTTAGAAAGCTGCCCAAGCTTTTTCTGATGTTCTGAATAATAAGGAGGAATCCTCAAATATTGTGGACATTTTAGCACAGTTACAAAAGACTTTAGTTCAAGAGACTAAAGGTACTGTCACACTCAGCGACGCTGCGGCGATATAGACAACGAGCCGACCTAAACTAGATCGCTGGAGCGTCACTGTTTAGGTCGCTGGAGAGACGTCAAACACAGCAACTCCAGAACGATGCAGGAGCGATCCAGTCACGTAACGGCGACTCACTTCTCGTTCTCGCTGGTTGTTAGCTCCATTACATCCATTGTCTCATCAACTCCATATTGAGTTTAGGGCCTGTGATTGGTCGCGTGAGCCGTCACATGAGCGGCATGCGACCAATCACAAGCCGTGACGTCATCGAAGGTCCTAAACTGCTCATTCTTAGGAACGGAGGCTGCCGGTTACAATCGGTAAGGTCCAGGGGCCTCCAGACGGGTGAGTATATCCATATTTTTTATTTTAATTTTTTATTTTTTACATGAATATGGATCCCAGGGCCTGAAGGAGAGTTTCCTCTCCTTCAGACCCTGGGAACCATCCAGGATAGCTTCCGATACTTGTGTCCCATTGACTTGTATTGGTATCGGTATCGGCGATATCCGATATTTTTCGGGTATCGGCCGATACCGATACTTTCAAGTATCGGAAGGTATCGCTCAACACTAGTCATATGCGATAAATCCTATGTAGGTTGCACTATTCGTAAATTAAAAAAAACGTATTACAGAACATTTATATGATATCTCAAACATAAGAAATAATAATCGTAATATTTCCTCTGCTGCTAAACACTTTATTGATCATCATTCACGGGACATTTCATCTTTTCGGGTTACGGGTTTGGAGAAAATTAAAAAACCATACCGAGGTGGAGACACTCAGACTTTTACTAACCCGGGAAGCTTATTGGATTTTCCCTTCGGGCACACGTTTTCCTGATGGTTTAAATGGTAGGAATGAAATAATGTTCCATTATTAACATCCGCCTTATTGTAGCATGTGTATAATTTTGTGTATATATTTTTGTACAATTTTGTTGTTTATTTATGTTTATTTCAGTTTATTGACTCTTACTTTTATCATTACCACCGGATATTTAGGACCTTTTGACCACGTGATTTACATGGACTTGTCCGATTGGCAGCTTGGTCCTTTTATACCGGTCTATTTTCAGGATAGATCAGCTTGGATAAAGACTGCGGTAGCAGTCGAAACGCGTCGCTTTCCTCACAGGGACATGGTGAGGTCCGAAAAGCTTGTATCTTTTAAATTTTTGAATTAAAGACTTGCATTTTATCTATTGGAAGCTGGATCATTTGCTTTTTCTTTTCCATGGATTTTACGATACATCAAGACTGAGTTCTGTGCTTCTCCTGAGAACTGGTGAGCTGGCTTTTTCTTCCTTTTTGTGAGAGCGATCTGCTGCCTGCAACATCCTTCAGCATGAACGGTTTGGCAGTGGGTCAGTAATGGTGTGGGGTGGCATTTCTTTGTAGGGACACACAGCCCTCCATATGCAAAGACTTGCATTTTATCTATTGGAAGCTGGATTATTTGCTTTTTCTTTTCAGTAGATCGCTCTCCACGGCATCTCCAGACTGTCACGTCTGTCACAAGTGCTCAGTGTGAACCTGCTTTCATCTGTGAGGAGCACAGGGCGCCAGTGGCGAATTTGCCAATCCTGGTGTTCTGTGGCAAATGCCAAGCGTCCTGCATGGTGTTGGGCTGTGAGCACAACCCCCATCTGTGGACATCGGGCACTCAGATCATCCTCATGGAGTTGGGTTCTAACCATTTGTGCAGACATGCACATTTGTGGCCTGCTGGAGGTCATTTTGCAGGGCTCTGGCAGTGCTCCTCCTTGCACAAAGGTGGAGGTAGCATTCCTGCTGCTGGATTGTTGGCCTCCTACGGCCCCTTCCACATCTCCTGGTGTACTGGCCTGTCTCCTGGTAGCACCTCCAGCCTCTGGACACTACGCTGACAGACACAGCAAACCTTCTTTGCCACAGCTTGCATTGATGTGCCATCCTGAATGAGCTGCACTACCTGAGCCACTTGTGTGGGTTGTAGAGTCCGTCTCATGCTACCAAGAGTGAGAAAGCACAACCAACATTCAAAAGTGACAAAAACCATCAGCCAGAAAGCACTGGTACTGAGATGTGGTCTGTGGTCCCCATCTGCAGAACCACTCTTTTATTGTGTGTGTGTCTTGATAATTGACAATCATTTCCATCTGTTGTCTATTCCATTTGCACAATAGCATGTGAAATTGATTGTCAATCAGTGTTACTTCCTAAGGGGACAGTTTGATTTCACAGTTTGACTTACTTGTAGTTATATTCTGTTTAAGTGTTCCCTTTATTTTTTTGAGCAGTGTATATTTTTTACCAATTCAATATTATGCCATGTTCCACTTTTTTATATATATTTTTTTTGTATATGTTTTTCGCATTTTTAGAAAAACTATATCATGACCACAAAAGACTGAAAATACATTTTAAAATTTTACTCCCTTTTTTGTAACAATTTTTATATATCAGACTTTTTCACCTAGAAAAGGGCTAGATACAACTTATTTGTATTGGCATAGGATTTTTTAGATTTAATAATTTACTACTTTTCATTTTTCCGCTTCAAACATTGTGCCACCCATAAGGTCACAAAAGACCTTTGTTGGAATTCACACTTATGTTAACCCTAACATTTATTGCTTTAATTTATTCTGATTTCCCTGTTATAATATCTCCAGTGTAAATTCAACCTAATGCCTGCATAGCAGTGTTAAACTGTAAAAAGATAAAAAGCACAACAGGGTCTCATCTGGGTATTGGCGTTGGAGAATTACCGTAATTGGAAACTGCTCACCTGTACCGGATTGTGTGTGACGCAACCACTATCATAGCCTAGTTATCAGCTGCTGCAATGTCCACAGATTTGTATATACAAGAAAGACTGAGTATGTTGACATGAAGTGTGCTGCTGATTCAGGAACTAATCAGAATAAATTAGTTAGAGGTGGTTTGTCAATGGGTTTCATAGTCAAATCCGACTCCTTCCTCAGGACATGTAAAAGTGGCAATGGGTCTCTGAAGACAGCAGCTTCAACTCCTCCACCCAGTGAACATGATCACTGTATATTGAGAATGAAGCACTGTCAGTTGTGTAGACTGCACAGGTTGTGTATGAAAGAAGACTACTCACTGCCAAAGCTGCTGCTATACTATAGTGACATTTTAGAAATTATAGTAAAATGCTTACCGCCTGGACAATTAAAACTCAATTAGCATATGGTTAACCCCTTCACCCCCAAGGGTGGTTTGCACGTTAATGACCAGGCCAATTTTTACAATTCTGACCACTGTCCCTTTATGAGGATATAACTCTGAAACGCTTCAACGGATCCCGGTGATTCTGACACTGTTTTCTCGTGACATATTGTACTTCATGATAGTGGCAAAAATTCTTTGATATTACCTGCGTTTATTTGTGAAAAAAAACGGAAATTTGGCGAAAATTTTGAAAATTTCGCAATTTTCCAACTTTGAATTTTTATGCAATTAAATCACAGTGATATGTCACACAAAATACTTAATAAGTAACATTTCCCACATGTCTACTTTACATCAGCACAATTTTGGAACCAAAATTTTTTTTTTTGTTGGGGAGTTATAAGGGTTAAAAGTTGACCAGCAATTTCTCATTTTTACAACACCATTTTTTTTTTTTTAGGGACCACATCTCATTTGAAGTCATTTTGAGGGGTCTATATGATAGAAAATACCCAAGTGTGACACCATTCTAAAAACTGCACACCTCAAGGTGCTCAAAACCACATTCAAGAAGTTTATTAACCCTCTTCAGGTGTTTCACAGGAATTTTTGGAATGTTTAAATAAAAATGAACATTTAACTTTTTTTCACACAAAATTTACTTCAGCTCCAATTTGTTTTATTTTACCAAGGGTAACAGGAGAAAATGGACCCCAAAAGATGTTGTACAATTTGTCCTGAGTACGCTGATACCCCATATGTGGGGGTAAACCACTGTTTGGGCGCATGGGAGAGCTCGGAAGGGAAGGAGCGCCGTTTGACTTTTCAATGCAAAATTGACAGGAATTGAGATGGTACGCCATGTTGCGTTTGGAGAGCCACTAATGTGCCTAAACATTGAAACCCCCCACAAGTGACACCATTTTGGAAAGTAGACCCCCTAAGGAACTTATCTAGAGGTGTAGTGAGCACTTTGACCCACCAAGTGATTCACAGATGTTTATAATGCAGAGCCGGAAAAATAAAACAAAATTTTTTTCCCACAAAAATTATTTTTTAGCCCCCAGTTTTGTATTTTCCCAAGGGTAACAGGAGAAATTGGATCCCAAAAGTTGTTGTCCAATTTGTCCTGAGTACGCTGATACCCCATATGTGGGGGGGGGAAACCACTGTTTGGGCGCATGGGAGGGCTCGGAAGGGATGGAGCGCCATTTGGAATGCAGACTTAGATGGAATGGTCTGCAGGCGTCACATTGCGTTTGCAGAGGCCCTAATGTACCTAAACAGTAGAAACCCCCCACAAGTGACACCATTTTGGAAACTAGACCCCCTAAGGAACTCATCTAGATGTGTTGCGAGAGCTTTGAACCCCCAAGTGTTACTACAGTTTATAACGCAGAGCCAAGCAAATAAAAAATATTTTTTTTTCCACAAAAATTATTTTTTAGCCCCCAGTTTTGTATTTTCCCAAGGGTAACAGGAGAAATTGGACCCCAAATGTTGTTCTCCAATGTGTTCCGAGTACGCTGATACCCCATATGTTGGGGTAAACCCCTGTTTGGGCGCACGGGAGAGCTCGGAAGGGAAGGAGCACTGTTTACCTTTTTTCAATGCAGAATTGGCTGGAATTGAGATCGGACGCCATGTCGCATTCGGAGAGCCCCTGATGTGCCTAAACAGTTGAAACCCCCCAATTATAACTGAAACCCTAATCCAAACACACCCCTAACCCTAATCCCAACGGTAACCCTAACCACACCTCTAACCCAGACACACCCCTAACCCTAATCCCAACCGTAAATGTAAACCAAACCCTAACCCTAACTTTAGCCCCAACCCTAACCCTAACTTTAGCCCCAACCCTAACTGTAGCCTTAACCCTAGCCCTAACCCTAGCCCTAACCCTAATGGGAAAATGGAAATAAATACATTTTTTAAATTTTTGAATTTTTCCCCTAATTAAGCGGGTGATGAAGGGGGGTTTGATTTACTTTTATAGCAGCTTTTTTAGTGGATTTTTATGATTGGCAGCTGTCACACACTGAAATACGCTTCTCATTGCAAAAAATATTTTTTGCGTTACCACATTTTGAGAGCTATAATTTTTCCATATTTGAGTCCACAGAGTCATGTGAGGTCTTGTTTTTTGCGGGACGAGTTGACGTTTTTATTGGTAACATGTTCGGGCACGGGAGATTTTTTGATCGCTTTTTATTCCGATTTTTGTGAGGCAGAATGACCAAAAACCAGCTATTCATGAATTTCTTTTGGGGGAGGCGTTTATACGGTTCCGCATTTGGTAAAATTGATAAAGCAGTTTTATTCTTCGGGTCAGTACGATTACAGCGATACCTCATTTATATAATTTTTTTTATGTTTTGGCGCTTTTATACGATAAAAACTATTTTATAGAAAAAATTATTATTTTGGCATCGCTTTATTCTGAGGACTATAACTTTTTTATTTTTTCGCTGATGATGCTGTATGGCGGCTCGTTTTTTGCGGGACAAGATGACGTTTTATTTATATCAGTCTTTTTGATCGCGTGTTATTCCACTTTTTGTTTGGCGGTATGAGAATAAAGCGTTTTTTTGCCTTTTTTTACGGTGTTCACTGAAGGGGTTAACTAGTGATATAGTTTTATAGGTGGGGTCGTTACGGACGCGGCGATACTAAATATGTGTACTTTTATTGTTTGATTTTTTTAATTAGATAAAGAAATGTATTTACGGAAATATATATTTTTTTTCTTTATTTAGGAATTTTTTTATTTTATTTTTTTTTTTTTACACATGTGGGAATTTTTATTTTTTTTTAACTTTTTTACTTTGTCCCAGGGGGGGACATCACAGATCGGTGATCTGACAGTTTGCACAGCACTCTGTCAGATCACCGATCTGACATACAGCCGTGCAGGCTTACCAGCGCCTGCACGGCACCCGGAAGTAATCCCTGCAGGACCCGGATGCAGCCCCACGGCCATTTTGGATCCGGGGCCTGCAGGGATAGGAGGTAAGAGACCCTCGCAGCAACGCGATCACAGCGCGTTGCTCCGGGGGTCTCAGGGAAGCACGCAGGGAGCCCCCTCCCTACGCGATGCTTCGCTGTACCGCCGGCACACCGCGATCATGTTTGATCACGGTGTGCCGGGGGTTAATGTGCCGGGGGCGGTCCGTGACCGCTCCTGGCACATAGTGCCGGATGTCAGCTGCGATAGGCAGTTGACACCCGGCCGCGATCGGCCGCGCTCCCCCCTTGAGCGCGGCCGATCGTGCTGGACGTACTATTCCGTCCTTGGGAATTAGGGCCCACCCCACATGGACGGAATAGTACGTCCAATGGCAGAAAGGGGTTAATATTTGAAAAAAAAAAAAAAATATGTATGATTTTATATAACCTGTCTACCCTAGTCACATTTTGCTTTCTAGATTTTGTCCTTTTTACGAAATTGCTTAGGTCAAAAACAAACAAGACTGTAGCCAATAGTTGCATAACTAAAGGTAAATGTGTTTTTGCAGCAGTAGTGAATTGTTACTTACCATCTTATTCCCCCCTCTGATGAAAATTGTTACAGCCCTTGAGTTTTTGCATTGCTCTATGACTAGCATTCGGTCTTTTGTTGTTCCAAAAGAAATTTCTCGAACTATGCCAGCAAAGCCAAGTTTCTCAGGAGTGAGCTCACAGAATCGTGGTACAATACGTCCTCCAGTAGCAATAGCAATTAACTGCAAAAATAACAGCATTTAGGAGAAATTAAAACATTAAGTGGAGATAAGGAATTACTATCAGCTTCATGATGTGCATTTAAAGGGAACCTGTCACCCTCCCCCCCCTTTGTAACTAAAAGAGCCAGCTTGTGCAGCACTAATGCTACATTTTGTCAAGGTGGCTCTTTTATTTGGGGTCCCTTCTAACGCTGCAATATTTCTTATTCTAATTTGCCCGCCATACCTGTAGTCTGTCCGGGGAGCATGTCTTTTCCACTCGGACACAAATACCCCCCCAGTCATCACTCGTCCCATCCATGCGCCGCCTCCTGTGCCTTCATGAACGTCCCCGGCGCCTGCGCTGTAAGTTGCCATCATGTGATGCAGCGTCGGACTGGAGCACCTTGGGCCCACCAGAGAAAATCATTCTTGGGGCCCACTATGTAGCTACATAGAAATAGATACAAGACCACCAATTGTGCGGTAAAAAGCGCTAATATCAGGGTATAATATAAGGTAGTTCACATCTTAATTATGTAGCAAGGGTTGGGGTTGCCCCCTCACAGAATATAATGTAGCCCCCTGAGAGAATGCAGTTCCACCACAGAATATAATGCAGCCCCCCCCCCCCATAGAGTATACTGTAACCCCTCATATAGTATGATGTAGCCCCCCATAATATAATGTAGTACCCTGAGTATAATGCAGTCCCCCCACAGAATATAATGTAGCCCCCCAGGGCCGTATTTAGAGTTTCTGCTGCCCTAGGCACTTTTAGTGCTGCCTCCCCCTTTGGTGAGTATGACACTATCGGCAGAGACTTTGGCAAGAATCGCTGAGGTGAAAGTCGCCTTTTGCAGCAGATCCAGCAGGTTTTCTGCATCTGCCGTGTAACGGATCACTTACAGCAACACTGTGTTCGGCCTCATTCATTCCCTATGGGATTTGTGGCACTTGCCGTGATCTGGCAAATGCGGTACCACACCTCCCAACTTTTGAAGAAGGGAAGGAGGTATAAAGTTTGCGTCGTACGTAGTGTACCGCGGCAAATTTTAGGCCATGCCTCTGACCACACCCATTTCACAACTAGTCACACCCATATCCACGTCCCAACCACAGCCATTTAGCACTGCTGATCACACTGTTTTATATACAATAATTATAAACATAAAAAAAATATGGCCACACAGTGCTCCATACTGTATAATGGTCACACATGATACTCAATACTGTATAACGGCCACCACACATGATGCTCCATACTGTATACCGGCCACACACAGTTCTCCATACTGTATAATGATCCCACATGATGCTCCATACTGTATAACGTCCCCATTGGCCACACATGATGCTCAATACTGTATAATGGCCACAGTTCTCCATACTGTATAATGCCCCCCCCCCTTCTGTATGCATGGCTCATCTCCCTCCCATCCCATATGCATGGCTCATATTCCCTCCTGTATCCATGGCTCACATTCCCCCCCTCCCTGTGTGCATGGCTCATATTCCCCCCCCTCCCTGTGTGCATGGCTCATATTCCCCCCCCCTGTATGCATGGCTCATATTCCACCCCCCCCCCCCGTATGCACGGCTCAAATTCCCCCTGTATGCGTGGCTCAGTCATATTCCCCCCTCCTATATGCATGGCTTATCTCTCCACCCGCTCCCCCCATCGCTCCCATCTTGCATGGCGCTCCGGTTTAAGTCCTCCTTCATCCCCGTCCCTCCCCCATACTCACCTGTCCCACACTGCACGGCCGCGCCGACATCCCTCTCGCCCTGTACCGACTCACGGCGCAGCACCTTCTTCCTGCCTGAGCGGTCACGTGATACCGCTCATTAAGGTCATGAATATGCGCATATTCATGACCTTAATGAGCGGTATCACGTGACCGCTCATTCAGGACGAGCTGCAGATGCCGAGACCAGGCATCGCTGGAGCAGGGTGAGTATCGTCTTCAAGGAGTGTGGGTGGGAGGCAGGCGGGGGGGGGGGGGGGGGGGGGGTGCTGGAGCAGTGGGGGCCCTAGGCAGCTGCTTGCCAGTATGCCAGCAGGTGTCAGTGCCAGGGCCCACCGGAGGATCCTCCGGTGGGCCAGTCCGAGCCTGATGTGATGTGAGTCAAAGGGCAGAGCACACTGTGCATGCCCAAAAAAGGAACTTAAAGCGCAGGCGCTGGGGGCGTTAATGAAGGCACAGGAGGCGGCGCCTGGAGGGGCCGAGTGATGGCCAGGAGGAGTTTGTGTCCAGGGGGAAAATAAATGCCCCCCCCCCCCCCCCCACGAGGCAAATGAAAAAAAATAATAATACTGCAGCGTTGGTAAGGACCCCAAATAAAAGAGCCACCGTGACAGAATGCAGCATTAGTGCCCTTTATGGGTTCCCTTTAATGAGGTTCTCTCAGGAGATACAATTTTGTTCCTGATTCAATTCAAACTGCAGCCTGTCTTAGTCATGTGTCAGGACAGGCAGCAGACTGAAGGACCGCAGCAGACTGAAGACATAGCTCCCAAGACCTGGGTCTCAACTGAGAAGAGCTGTATCTCACATACCTCAGTCAGTGGGCTGGAGCAGGGCTGTCACATGATACTCAATACTGTACAACGGCCACCACACATGAAGAAACCGCTCTTCCTTGCAGAGAACAAAGGGGGTTATCTCCAACTTTGTATTCCTCAATGTTTATTATCCAGCAGTCTCCATGCACTGCTTTTAAGGGAACCTGTCACCCCCAAAATCGAAGGTGAGCTAAGCCCTCCAGCATCAGGGGCTTATCTACAGCATTCTGTAATGTCTGACAAAGGAATTTCTATTCGGAAACGCACGTCAGGGTGCACAGTATCCGGACCGAGCATATTGAAAGGTATAGTCTTGTTTCCCCCCCCGCTCTAGAATCCTTTTATGCATTATGCACATGGCACTTTACTAGAATTTCTTTTACTTAGTACACTTTTGTATATGGGCATAACTCAATATTTGGAGTTCCCTGTTTACCCACTAGTTTATATTGATATATTGATATATTTTTGTATATACTTGCACCAGCTTTGTAGCCATTCGGCTATACACAACTTCGGAGTTTGCTTCACATCTTTTTATGGTTTCACATATACATGTGTGTTTCGTCTATGAGGCCATAAATGTGGTGGGATATGAGATAAATTATATACTAGCTATACCATGTCCGCTATTGGATAGATTGATCCTTGATTTTATATATATGGCTATTAAAATTGTGCACGTATCTGAATTACAACAAAATAGTTATTATATGCTGTTCTATTGTCTTTTATAATACGAGTTGAAATAAAATATACTTTTATTACTTATTATTCTCTGCTTTTGGTTTTCTTAGTCGTATCCTATTCGGAGCTTGGCTTTTCACAGATCCAAATGGGTTTATACTGTATATACACACGCACACACAAAAGCTCCACATGATGCACAATCTCTTTACTTCCCGCAACCTTTTCCCTCACTAAGACCTGGCTGACGCCCCATGACACAGCCTCCCCTGCTGCACTGAGCTACGGTGACCTCCAATTTACCCATACTCCTCACACTAGCAACAGACATGGTGGAGGAGTGGGTTTACTTCTTTCAAAAAAAAAGAACTGTTCAATCAACCTTATCCAACCCCCACCCTCTCCCTTATCCCCCCTTCTTTCGAAGTTCACTCTGCCCACATCTACTCTCCCTCTAATCTCTAAATGGCTGTCATATACCAATCTCCGGGCTTAGCCACTGCCTTCATTGACCAATCCTCCACCTGGCTTCTTCACTTTCTCTCTGCTGACATCCCCACAATCATCATGGGTGACTTTAATATCCCTTCTGACACCCACCAGCCAGCAGCCTTTAAACTCCTGTCCCTTACCTTGTCCTTTGGACTCACTCAGTGGTCCTCCACATCCACCCACACAGACGGATATACACTAGACCTCCACTTCACCCACCTCTGTTCCCTATCTAATCCCACAACCTCTCCCTTCCACCTATCTGACCACCATCTACTCACCTTCTCATCCTTGTCCTCCTCAACCTCCCTCCATGTCCAGCCATTACCACATCCTCGCAGAAGCCTCGCACACCTAGACACTCACAGACTCATCTACCCCTGTCCTCCATATCTTCACTCCACGACACTGACAGTGCCACCGCTTACTATAACACCACCTTCACATCAACCATAGACTCAGTTGCCCCTCAAATGCATGGCAAAGTGGGACAAATCAATAGGCAACCCTGGTATAACAATCTCACAAAAAAACTTCGACAAGCATCCAGGGTCGCAGAACGGCGTTGGAAGAAAACGCGTCTGCCAGATGACTTCACTGCTTTCAAACAAGCTACACTTGCCTTCAAATTAGCCCTCACCTCTGCTAAACAGAACTATTTCACAAACCTTGTATCTTCATTATCCTATAACCCAAAGCAACTGTTCAGCACATTTAACTCTCCTCCGCCCACCACTACCACCTCCAACTCCCCTCATCTCGTCCGAGGACTTTGCCACCTACTTCAAAAACAAGGTTGACAAAACAAAGCAAACCTTTACTATTCCATCACCCCAACCACTCCATATACCAGACCACTGCCCTTCCTTAATAACCTCCCTCTCCAACATCACTGAAGGAGAGCTTACTCGCCTCCTTTCCAAATCACACCTCACCACCTGTGCAGTTGACCCCATCCCTTCCCACCTGCTCCCCAATCTCACTACTACGCTCATTCCAGCCCTAACCCATGTCTTCAACCTATCGCTATCTTCTGGTACCTTCCCCTCTGCCTTCAAACATGCCACCATCACAACCATCCTCAAAAAACTAACCTTGACCTAACTGCTATGCCCAGCTATCGACCCATATCACTGCTCTCGTTTGCTTCAAAACTCCTTGAGCAGCATGTCCATTCTCAACTTTCCTTCCACCTCTCATCTAACTGTCTCCTTGACAGCCTCCAATCTGGCTTCCGCTCCCACCACTCCACCGAAACTGCCCTGACAAAAATTACTAATGACTTACAGCCAAAGCTAACATTCAGTTCTCCATCCTCCTCCTTCTCGACCTGTCCTCTGCCTTCGACACAGTCGACCACTGCCTACTGCTACAGATTTTCTTCCCTCGGCATCAAAGACCTTGCCCTGTCCTGAATTGCCTCATACCTTTCCGACCGCACATTTAGCGTTTCCCACTCCCACACTACAGTTATATGAAAAAGTTTGGGCACCCTTATTAATCTTAAGCTTAATGTTTTATAAAAATATTTTTTTTGCAACAGCTATTTCAGTTTCATATATCTAATAACTGTTGGACACAGTAATGTTTCTGCCTTAAAATGAGGTTTATTGTACTAACAAAAAAAGGGCAATCTGCATTCAAACAAAATTTGACAGGTGCATAAGTATGGGCACCCTTATTTTCTTGTTTTAAATACTCCTACCTACTTTTTACTGACTTACTAAAGCACTTATTTTTGGTTTTGTAGCCTCATTGAGCTTTGAACTTCATAGCCAGGTGTATGCAATCATGAGAAAAGCTACTTAAAGTGGCCACTTGCAAGTTGTTCTCCTGTTTGAATCTCCTCTGAAGAGTGGCATCATGGGCTCCTCAAAACAACTGTCAAATGATCTGAAAACAAAGATTATTCAACATAGTTGTTCAGGGGAAGGATACAAAAAGCTGTCTCAGAGATTTAACCTGTCAATTTCAACTGTGAGGAACATAGTAAGGAAATGGAAGAACACAGGTACAGTTCTTGTTAAGGCCAGAAGTGGCAGGCCAAGAAAAAACATCAGAACGGCACAGAAGAAGAATGGTGAGCTCAGTCAAGGACAATCCTCAGACCACCTCCAGAGAGCTGCAGCATCAACTTGCTGCAAATGGTGTCACTGTGCATCGGTCAACTATACAACGCACTTTGCACAAGGAGAAGCTGTATGGGAGAGTGATGCGAAAGAAGCAGTTTCTGCAAGTACGCCACAAACAGTCGGCTGAGGTATGCAAAAGCACATTTGGAGAAGCCAATTTCTTTTCGGAAGAAGGTCCTGTGGACTGATGAAACCAAGATTGAGTTGTTTGGTCATACAAAAAGGCGTTATGCATGGCGGCAAAAAAACCCACAGCATTCCAAGAAAAACACTTGCTACCCACAGTAAAATTTGGTGGAGGTTCCATCATGCTTTGGGGCTGTGTGGCCAATGCCGGCACCTGGAATCTTGTTAAAGTTGAGGAACGCATGGATTCCTCTCAGTATCAGCAGATTCTTGACAATAATGTTCATGAATCAGTGACAAAGTTGAAGTTACGCAGGGGATGGATCTTTCAGCAAGACAATGATCCAAAACACCGCTCCAAATCAACTCAGGCATTCATGCAGAGGAACAATTACACTGTTCTGGAATGGCCATCCCAGTCCCCAGACCTGAATATCATTGAACATCTGTGGGATCATTTGAAGAGGGCTGTCCATGCTCGGCGACCATGAAACTTAACTGAACTGGAATTGTTTTGTAAAGAGGAATGGTCAAAAAAACCTTCATCCAGGAACTCATTAAAAGCTACCGGAAGCGACTAGAGGCTGTTATTTTTGCAAAAGGAGGATCTACTAAATATTAATGTCACTTTTCTGGTGAGGAGCCCATACTTACACACCTGTCAAATTTTGTTTGAATGCAGATTGCACATTTTCTGTTAGTACAATAAACCTCATTTCAAGGCAGAAACATTACTGTGTCCAACAGTTATTAGATATATGAAACTGAAATAGCTGTTGCAAAAAAACCCAAACAATTTTTCGAAAACATTAAGCTTAAGATTAATAGGGGTGCCCAAACTTTTTCATATAACTATCTCCTCATCCCACGCTCTCTCTGTTGGAGTCCCTCAAGGTTCTGTCCTGGGGCCCCTACTGTTTTCCATCTATACCCCTGGCCTAGGACAACTCACAAAATCCCATGGCTTCCAGTAACACCTGTATGCGGACAACACTCAGATCTACCTCTCTGGCCCAGATGTCACCTCTCTGCTGTCCAGAATCCCGGAGTGTCTGTCAGCTATATCCTCCTTCACCTCTCGTTACCTAAAACTCAATGTAGACAAAACTGAACTCATCATCTTTCCCCCATCTCGTGTATCACCCCCTACCTGATCTATCTATTAGGGTAAACGGCATCACCCTCTCTCTCGCACCTGAAATCCGCTGCCTCGAGGTAACTCTTGATTCTGCCCTGTCCTTCAAACCACACATCCAAACTCTTGCCACCTCCTGTCGCCTCCAACTCAAAAATATTGCCAGAATCCGTCCCTTCCTCAGCCCACAATCTACCAAAACTCTTGTGCATGCCCTCATCATCTTCCGCCTTGATTACTGCAACACCCTCCTCTGTGGCCTCCCCGATAACTTTCTTGCACCTTTCCAGTCTGTCCTCAACTCTGCTGCCCGGCTAATCCACTTCTCTCCTCGCTACTCCCCTGCTTCTCCCCTCTGCAAATCCCTCCACTGGCTCCCAATTCCCCAACAAATCCACTTCAAACTACTAACACTGATCTACAAAGCCATCCACAACCTGTCCCCTCCCTATATCTCTGAACTAATCTCCCAATATCTTCCCTCACGTAATCGCCGATCCTCCCAAGACCTCCTACTCTCCTCCACCCTTATTCGTTCCTCACACAACCGCCTCCAAGATTTCTCCCGAATATCCCCCATCCTCTGGAATTCCACGCCTTAACACGTCTGACTATCCACCACTGTTGGATCCTTCAGACAGAACCTGAAAGCCCATGTCTTCGAGAAAGCCTACAGCCTGCAATAACCATTCTGATGCCTCACCACCACCCGAGCTGCAGCGTCACCACCACCCTAGCTGCCGCATCCCCGACCTTCCGTCTCTTCCCCATTATCCCATAGAATGTAAGTCCTAAAGGACAGGGTCCTCTCCCCTCTGTACCAGTCTGTCATTGTAAACTTGTTTACTGTAAACGATATCTATAACGCTGTATGTAACCCCTTTCTCATGTACAGCACCATGGAATTAATGGTGCTATATTTGGTGCTGTATTTTTATGACTATGAAAATTGTACATTCACACTGAAGGCATCAAAACTATGAATTAACACATGTGGAATTATATACTTAACCAAAAAGTGTGAAACAACTGAAATTATGTCTTATGTTCTAGGTTCTTCAAAGTAGCCACCTTATGCTTTGGATGGACTAGACTTGCCTGGTTCCCACCGTGAAGCATGGAGGAGGAGGTGTGATGGGGTGCTACGCCAGATGACCTGGCCTCCACAGTCACCAGACTTGAACCCAATCGAGATGGTTTGGGGTGAGCTGGACCACATGGTGAAGGCAAAAGGGCCAACAAGTGCTAAGCAGCTCTGGGAACTCCTTCAAGATTGCTGGAAGACCATTCCCGGTGACTACCTCTTGAAGCTCATCAAGAGAATGCCAAGAGTGTGCAAAGCAGTCAGTCATCAAAGCAAAAGGTGGCTACTTTGAATAACCTAGAATGTAAGACATAATTTCAGTAGTTTCAACTTTTTTGCTACGCATATAATTCCACATGTGTTAGTTCATAGTTTTGATGCCTTCAGTGTGAATGTAC